>NC_066524.1:4437489-4459989 GCF_024679095.1 Eriocheir sinensis | reverse complement strand
GTGAGGTCACTCTGAAGTGCATGTCACCCACTGTCTGCTCGCCTTGTACCGGCCTGCCGTTAATATTCACTTCCATGCTGGGCTTGATGATAGCCCTGGTCTGGCCCGCCTGGAAGGTGATTTCGGGCGCCGTCGATGGCTGTGGGTGCGACATATGGACGGACGCCACGCCGGGCACAGAGGAGAGCAGAACCTTGCAGCGTGAGCGAGGCGCTCGAAGAAGAGCGCCGTCGAAGGTGAGGAGCTCCGTGTCAGCCACCACATAGGCAGAACGGTTGAAGGGAGGAACGGAGTTGGACAGATTGCCAGGCATCCACGCATAGTAGGTTTCCAAAATCTTGTTGGAGGGGAAGGGGCTGAGTAGATCTGAAGCCAGAAGCAGTTTTTGTGTGAACGACGGCGGCGATTGAATGGTCATGTTCACCACTTGCGAGAGAGAATAGACGGGCCGGTACAGCGGGATTTGAATGCCGACGCGGTACGTGCCGGGCTCGGGGGCGATGATGAGGATGCGCTGCGTCCCCTGGCTGAGTAACCACTCCAGAGTCCACTTCAGCGTTTCCTCCTGGCAAGAATAAAATGTATGAAATAGCTCTCCTCCACACAAAAAACGGTTGAGACAAGAAAGAATGAAACCTAGTGACAAATGAAGCCAAATAATTGTGCATGTTAGATACAAGTGGCTTTGGGGTTTCCTGCTAACCTTGGTCAAGTTTACGATTTTGAGGCTAAAGCTGCGCACCGTAGTCGACGCCCACAGCTTCTGCTTCAACATACGCAAGTCCTTCCTGAGGGAGTCCGTAACCTTGGCCGCCACCTCCATCGAGGCCTGGTACGCCTGGGGGTACTTCTCCCTGAGAGGATCGATCACGTCGGTCTTGATCAGCTGGTACCAGACTGTTCGTTGGAGTTCCTCAAGCATGCGACGAACAATCTCCGACTCCTCGCCCGTGTTTATCCAGCGGGAGATTTGGTCCGCTGCTGTGGATGATACCGGTACTTGGTGACAACCTAACACAGGGTGAGACTTGTGTCTCAGAGAGAGAGAGAGAGAGAGAGAGAGAGAGAGAGAGAGAGAGAGAGAGAGATCCTACCTTGATATATTTCGTTGATTGTGTATCTGAAGTAGTTTTTGAGTGCCAGTATCTGCTGGAAGGCACTGCTCGCCCATTCCCTTTGCATGTGTTCCATGTCTGCCAAGGTCTGGTAGAACGCCTCCCTCACGAATGTAGCCGTTGGCCCGCGTAGGATCTCCATGATGTCCTCCAAAATGGGCCCTAGATCGCTGTACAGCACATCGGCGTAAATCTTCATAATATCCTGTTTGATCTCTTCGGCGAGCTTCCTTATCTCAACGGCAGGGAAGTCAACTCCCTTCTGGGCTGCCTGCCGCTTCACCTCCTCGTAGAGGTGGTCCGTCCACGTCAAGAACGCCTCACTCACTCGATCCACTTCACTCATCAAGAAGTCCTGCACAGAAATACACAGTTACAAAAAGGCGAGAAAGGGGAAGCTGCAAAGCAGTGAGAGAGAGAGAGAGAGAGAGAGAGAGAGAGAGAGAGAGAGAGAGAGAGAGAGAGAGAGAGAGAGAGAGAGAGTTATATATTAATTCAGACCACAAATGACGCTGTGGTCTAGACGAGGTGGTCTGTCTTTAAACCTAAGTGTCAGATAGCTCTACAACTTTGCATTTTTACTTTATATCGGCGTCACACATCCGCGATTTCGCTCTGCGACAGTTGGCGATTTTGAAAATGCACGAAATCGTGGGAGCATCGCCATTGTCTCTGCGAGTTTGCCTCCATTTCATCTCACAACAACATGGCGAGGGAGGGTCGTTCACCTATACGCACACGAGGGCGACAGGCGAGGGGACGTCGAGGTCAATCGTGCGTGAATGCGCGCGACTGTACGCAGAGGAGCCCAAAAAACCGTTGCGACGGTTTGCGATGAACGCAGGGGTTGGCTATTATCGCGCGACCGCCCCTCGTGTAGCCGCTCGACGATAATCGACGTCGCACGCATGGTCGAGAAAACGTCGAGGGCACGTCGCTGTACGATCCCTCATAGATAAAAGGGAGGGCCCCTCAACCTGGCCGTATAGTGCCCACCTGTCCCGCAAGGAAGCCAGTCACGCGCCATGAATAGCCTGTACAAGTTCATCACCAAGAAAACCCTACGGGATCCACAACTCGTCAAAGATATAATCGGGTGTGAGTGCGAGCGTACTGACTGTCAGTGTTGCCACTCCGTTTTAAGAAGTAATACCAGACTACACCAGTAAAGAGTGCCTAATGAGAACAAAACGTACCAGACTGAGTAATTATAACATTGTATACTGGTCTACATACCAATACAAATGTAAATCTATCCCCTCAAGGGTTGCTGGTGTTGAACACTAACGAGTGCATGGCTGGTCATCAATGTAACGACTTACGACACTATACGTATTATTTCCACAATGTATAGAACATAAATACCATCTCTATTTTGTACCAGATCTAGTGGAAGTCGTATTTGTACACCCAAAATTACCAAATCTGGTATGTTCGTAACAAAAACGGCACCACTGCTGACTGGTGGGTCGCGCGCCCACGGACTTTAAACCCTCCCGCTCGCTCGCTGACACCTCGCTTTTCGAGGCAGCGTTGCTGCCATACGTACGATGTACAAAGTCGCTCGCATATACGCGCGCAAACACCGCGACCCCTTGCGTTTGACGAGGGTATGCGAGCGCATACTGCGATGGTCTCTCACTTAGCCGTGCGAATAATCGTGCAATTTTGGCCAATACCGCAGACTTCTGCGAACTTTTTGAACATTCCAAAATGTTCGCGCGACGGGCCGGCACCCGCGAATCGCGCGAACTTTATCGCGCGACTATTGCGGCTAATCGTGGGGACGTCGCTACGATGACGAGCGTATATGCCGATTTCGGAAATTTAAAAAATCGCCAACCGTCGCAGAGTGAAATCGCGGATGTGTGACGCCAGCATTAGTAAATATTAAGTTGAAGAAAGTGTCGATCGAGCTTATTTTTGAAGTAGTCACTCTTGTTGCACTGGACCACTGAAGGTGAGTGCTTATTCTATTCTCGCACTACAACATTGGTGAAGAAAAAAATGATGCAATTTGAATTTACATGTTTACATTTAAGTTTTGTTGCATCATTTCTTGTTCGCAAAGTGTCATGTATCACAAAGAATTTTGATTTGTCCACATTCGTAAAGCCATTAAGTATTTTAAAACATTCGATCAGTTTTCCTCGGAGGCGACGTTTCTCAAAAGAGAACATGATGAGGATGCAGAGCCTCTCGTCTTAAGGTCTATTGCGCAAGGAAAGGATAATTTTTGTTGTCCAACGTTGAACACCTTCTAATTTAGCAATGTCCTTTGCATGGTGGGGAGACCAAAACTGTACCGCATATTCCAAGTGGGGTCTGAATAAACTGTTGTAAAGCGAAAGTATTATTTCTTTCTTTTTAATAAAAAAAAGTTTATTTTAATGAGGCCCAGCATTCTGTTCGTTTTATTTGCTGTATCGATGCATTGCTGTGAGAATTTGAGGTTTGACTCGATTTTGAAACCCAGGTCCTTGACGCATGGAACGCTTTTGAGTTTAACCCCACACATTTCGTCATCGAACCTTTTATTTCTTGTTCCAACTTGAAGAACCTGGCACTTATCTACATTAGAGGGCATCTTCAATCTATCAAACCAAGCTGAAATTTTATGCAAATCTTCTTGGAGGCTTTGTTTGTTTTCGTCAATGAGAAGCGAGTTACCAATCTTTGTGTCATCTGCAATTTACTAATGTGATTATTGATTCCAACATCCACATCGTTGATGTTAATAATGAAGAGCACTGGACCAAGAACCGAGATGTGAGGTACGCCAATACTGACAGGCGCCGACTCTATTAAACCCATCTATTACCACTTTTTGATCTCTGTTGCCGAACCGATTCGCGATCCAATGGTGTACTTGACCGTCAATACCAAGTTGCTTTAATATATACCGTAACGTATGGTGTGGATCTTTATCAAAGGCTGTTTGGAAATCAAGATAGACTACCTCCAGTGATTTGGTTCCGTTATAAACTGAGAAGAGGTCGTTATAAAAAGTCAGGAGGTATGATATAGTCCGGGATACAGTCACCCAAAATTTGAGAGAACCTGACATGACATGCTATACTTTCTTTGAGTGTGTTTTTTATTAATTAATTTGAACTTTAAGGTCCCCTGAATGAAAAAAAATTATGGCCAGTCTCTAATTCCTTACTGTGTTGTGTAAGCCCTCATTAAATACATCCCGGACACACAGATCACATTTGTTGACAACATCAAGTTGAGAAATACAGTTACAAACTTTTTTTCAAATTTTTGTAAACCATTCTTAATGGAAAAATTCACTCGTTTTTTTCATATTTTCACCATTTTCATATTTACTTCACTAATAATCAACCTTGCCCTAAATTCAGACATCATCAAATATGACATACTTTTCAATAAACATTATCTTGAAAATCAAACCAAAATCAAAGACTCGGGGATGATTTCAAATACCTTTACACTCTTAATCTAACATCATAGTCAAGAATTCAACGTAATTCGAACATAATCCTGACCCCAAAGAACATACCTAAACGTACACTGCAGAACTAACCAACAAAACAATGGTTATTGCACAGCTGAATTTGGGTATATCAGTGGGAAGTATCAACAAAAATGAAATTAAACTTTTAATGGAATACCGATAACTGAACACAGACAATAATAAAAATAACATGAAATAATGTACATAACAAATTGCATGTAATTACTGGCAACAGTGTCTGTAATATTGATTGAGAATAACTTGAACAAAATAGCTTAGAATGTGTAATGCATGTCACATGAGAGAGAGAGAGAGAGAGAGAGAGAGAGAGAGAGAGAGAGAGAGAGAGAGAGAGAGAGAGAGAGAGAGAGAGAGAGAGAGAGAATTTCCATAGATTTACATAGAAAATTAGACCACACAGACCCCATGGTCCAGACTAGGTTGTCTGTCCTTAAACCTAAGTGATTCTACATTAATCAGAAGGCTCCAAAACTTTGCATTTCAACTCTAGTTAACATCAAGATGAAGGAAGTGTCGGTCGAGCTTGTTTTTAATTTAAAGGAGCCAATCGTGTTACACTGGACCACTGAAGGTGGAAGCTTATTCCATTCTTGCACTACAACGTTGCTGAAAAAAATTGGTGTAGTTTAAATTTACTTCCCTACATTTAAGTTATATGCCATTATTCCTCGTTCGCAGAGTGTTATGGATCATAAATAATTTTGATTTGTCAACATTCGTAAAGCCATTCAGTATTTTAAAACATTCGATCAATTTTTCTCGGGGTCAACGTTTCTCAAGAGAGAACATGATAAGGGTAGAAAGGCTCTCGTCGTAGTGTTTCAACTCTAGTTAATATCAAGATGAAGGAAGTGTCGGTCGAGCTTGTTTTTAATTTAAAGGAGTCAATCGTGTTACACTGGACCACTGAAGGTGAAAGCATATTCCATTATCGCACTACAACGTTGGTGAAAAATTGTACGGCATATTCCAAGTGGGGTCTGACTAAACTATTGTAGAGTGGAAGTATTACATCTTTATTTTTTCATAAAAAACTTTCTTTTAATGGAGCCCAACAGTTTGTTCGCTTTATTTGCTGCATCGATGCATTGCTGTGAGAATTTGAGGTTTGACGCGATTTTGACACCCAGATCCTTGTATTCAACGCTTCTGAGTTTGCGCCGCGCATTTCGTAATCAAACTTCTAATTTCTTGTTCCAACTTGAAGGACCTGGCACTTGTCTACATTAAAGGGCATCTCCCATCTATCAGACCAAGCTGAAATATTATGCAAATCCTCTTGGAGGCTTTGTTTGTCTTCGTCAGTGAGAACCGAACTACCCATCTTTGTATCGTCTGCAAATTTACGAATGAGATTATTGATTCCAACATCCATATCGTTGATGTAAATAATGAAGAGCACTGGGCTAAGAACCGAGCCGAGAGGGACGCCACTAGTAACAGGCGCCCACTCCGTTAAATCCGTCGATCACCACTCTTTGGTGTCTGTTGCTCAACCAATTCGCGATCCATTGGTGTATTTGACCGTCAATACCTAGTTCCTTTAAATTATAAAGTAATTAATGATGTGTGACTTTATCAAACATTTTCTGGAAATCAAGATAAACTACGTTCAGTGATTTGGGTACGTCGTAAACTGAGAAGAGGTCGTTATAAAAGGTCAATAGTTTTTTTTTTTTTTACCTCAGAGGACACGGCTCAAGGGCAACAAAAAGGGTGCAAAAAAAAAAAAGCACGCTACTACCATAAAAGATAAAAGAAAAGAGTAACCTAAAGAGAAATCAATTTCGGGTGGAGAGGTGTCTTGATACACTCTTCTTGAAAGAGGTCAAGTCATAGGCAGGAGGAAATATAGACAAAGGAAGGCTGTTCCAGAGTTTAACAGTGAAGGGGATGAAAGAATAGAGATGCTGGTTAACTCTTGCATAAGGGGTTTGGACAGTATGGGGATGAGCATGAGTAGAAAGTCGTGTGCAGCGGGGTCGCGGGAAGGGGGGAGGCATGCAGTTAGCAAGTTCAGAACAGCAGTCAGCATGAAAATATCGATAGAAGATAGAAAGAGAGGCAACATGGCGGCGGAATTTAAGAGGTAGAAGACTATCAGTAAGAGGAGGAGAGCTGATGAGACGAAGAGCCTTAGCCTCCACTCTGTCCAGGAGAGCTGTGTGAGTGGAGCCCCCCCACACGTGAGATGCATACTCCATACGAGGGCGGACAAGGCCCATATAAATGGAAAGCATCTGTGCGGGGAAGAACTGGCGGAGACGGCACAGAACGCCCAGCCTCGAGGAAGCTGATTTATTAAGAGAAGAGCTATGAAGTTTCCATATGAGATTTTGAGTTAAGGATAGATCGAGGATGTTTTGTGTTGAAGTAGGTCATAGCTGTTTGTTGTCGAAGAATAGGGGATAGGTGTTTGGAAGATTGTGTCGAGTAGATAGGTGGAGAAACTGTGTTTTTGAGGCGTTGAAGGACACGAGGTTCTTCTTGCCCCAATCGGAAATAATACATAGTAAGGTCTGAGGCTAAGCGTTCTGCTACCTCCAGCCTGGAATCGTTACGTACCTATTGGGTGGATCTTCTATTAAAAGAAGTAGAGTAATGTAGAGAAGAGTCATCGGTGTAAGAATGGATAGGACAGTTCGTTTTGGAAAGAAGATCATTAATGAACAACAGAAAAAGAGTGGGAGATACGACAGAGTGACCTTCTACCACAGCAGAAATAGAATGGTCAGAAAGGAATCTGGAGATAAAGGTACAGAGAGAAGGATAGAAACCGTAGGATGTTAGTTTGGAAAGCAAATATTTGTGCCAGACCCTATTAAAGGCTTTTGATATGTCCAGCGCAATAGCAAAGGTTTCACCGAAACGGCTAAGGGAGGATGACCAAGAGTCAGTTAGGAACGCAAGGAAATCACCAGTAGAACGCCCCTTGCGGAACACCTACTGGCGATCAGATAGAAGATCAGAAGTGGAAATGTGCTTTTGAATCTTCCGGTTAAAGATTGACTCAAAAGCTTTAGATAGACAAGAAAGTAAAGCTAGGAATGGTAGTTTGAGGGATTGGAACGGTCACCCTGCTTAGGCACAGGCTGTATGAAAGCGTACTTCCAGCAGGAAGGAAAAGTAGATGTTGGCAGGCAGAGGCGAAAGAGTTTGACCAGGCTGGGTGTCAGCATGGAAGCACAGTTCTTAAGGACAATAGGAGGAACTTCATCAGGTCCATAAGCCTTCAGAGGATTGAGGCCAGAGAGGGCATAGAAAACATCATTCTTAAGAATCTTAATAACAGGGATAAAGGAGTCAGAGGGGGATAAATAGGAGGAATATGCCTAGAATCGTCTAGAGTGGAGTTTTTAGAGAAAGTTTGAGCGAAGAGTTCAGCCTTAGAGGTAGAGGAGACGGCGGTGTTGTCGTCAGGACTAAGGAGAGGAGTGAAAGATGAAGAAGTGAAGTTGGAGGAGATGTTTTTTGGCTAGATGCCAGAAGTCTTAGGAAGAATTAGAAAAAAGCAATGTTTTGGCATTTTCTATTAGTGAAGGCGTTTTTGGTAAGTCGAACAATAGATTTGGCACGATTCCGGGCAGAAATATAAAGATCATTGTTAACAGGAGTGTGAAGGCTCTGGTACCTATTGTGAGCTGCCTCTCTATCTTGGATAGCACGAGATTAAGCGTGATTTAACCAAGGCTTTTTAGCATGAGGAGTAGAGAAAGTACGTGGAATGTGTGCCTCCATTCCAGAGACAATCACCTCTGTGATGCGCTGACCTCTGTGATGCACTGGGCACACACAGAGGGGTCTCTCTCCTGGAAGCAGTAATCATTTCACGGGAAATTGGAAAAGTACATCCTCAGGTCGTCCCACCGAGAGGAAGCAAAATGTCAGAAGCATCGTCTTTTCGGTGGGTCCAGAGGGTGTACTGGAGCGATAGGACAGGGTACAGAAATAAGGTTGTGACCGGAGGAGCCCAACGGAGAGAACAGTTTGACAGAGTAAGCAGAAGGGTTAGAGGTAAGGAAGAGATCTAGTATGTTGGGCCGGTCTCCAAAACGGTCGGGAATACGTGTAGGGTGCTGAACCAACTGCCCTAGATCATTGAGAAGAGCAAAGATATAGGCTTGTTCACCAGGCTGGTCAGTGAAAGAGGATGAAAGCCACAGCTGGTGGTAAACATTGAAATCTCCTAGGATGGAGATTTCAGCGAAGGGAGAGTGGTTCAAGATGTGCTCCACTTTAGAGTTCAAGTAGTCAAAGAATTTTACATAGTTAGTAGAGTTAGGTGAGAGATAAACAACACATATGTACTTAGTAATAGAATGACAATGAAGTTTTAGCCAGATGGTAGAAAATTCTGAAGTCAAGGTCGTGGGCACGAGAGCAAGTGATGTCGTTGCGCACGTAGACGCAACATCCAGCTTTGGATTGAAATTTAGGATAGAGATAGTAGGAGGGAACAGAGTAGAGATTGATAGGCAGGATCTTTTGTTACGGATGTCATGTTGTGAATCCCCAATTAATGAGTGGCTTTCAAGGTAATTCACAATTTTGTCTTTAATATTGCTCTCGAGTAGCTTACCTACAACTGATGTTAAACTAATGGGCCTGTAATTACTTGGTCTTTTTTGTCTCCTTTCTTAAAAATCGGTGTCACGTTAGCCTTTTTCCAATCCGAAGGGACGATGCCTTGTCGCAAGGACATATTGAAAACGGTTGTGAAGGAGGAGAATATTTCGTTTTTTTTTTTCTTTAAGCAGTATAGGGTATACTTTGTCAGGTCCGGGAATTTTATTTGTTTCCAGGGATTGGAAAGCTTTTAGGACTTCATCGGTAGTTATCACAAAGTTAGGCAATGCATGTTCGAGATTTACGTCAGTACTGTTGTCGTCGCTGGTGTTGGTTGTAGTGATGGGAAGACTGCTAGTAGTAAACACCAAGGAAAAGTAATTGTTTAATAAGTTCGCAACGTGTTGGCTGCCAGTCACTAGTTCACCGTCACTCTTTGTTTAAAGATCCAATTCCACTTCTGATCGCCTTCCTATTGTTTATATAACTGAAGAAGGATTTCGGATTATTTTTACAGGTGGCTACAATGTTTTCTTCATATCTACGCTTTGCCTGACATACTAATCTTTTTAATTGGGTAGGCGGTGGCCGAACTGGTAGCGTACTGGGCCCACATTCACCGCGTGATGGACGACGCGGGTTCGAATCCCCACGCTACCACTCGGATTTTTCAGTCACCGTCGAGTGGCTTAGAACTACCCACATGCTGTCCTGAAGACCACCCATCAACCCGGACTCTAGAGGAAGCCGTCCAAGCGAATCAAGAACGAGTTCCGGGGGGCAGCATGAGCCAATGCAAGATGGCGCCACTATAAACACTCGCCTGCGCCAGAACGGGCTGGGCCGACCATCAGGCCCCACCTGGAAGAAGCCTTGGGCCGACCATCAGGCCCCACCAGGAAGATGCCTACCGGCGCAACAGGCAACGACGTAAAAAAAAAAAAAAAAAAAAATTGCCGCCTGGCTTATGAAGTCTAATGTTTTCGGGCGTGCTTTGCTTTTTCTTTAGCCTGAGAGAGAGAGAGAGAGAGAGAGAGAGAGAGAGAGAGAGAGAGAGAATTACATAGAATTACATAGATAATCAGACCACACAGGCCCTAAGGCCCAAACTAAGTGGTCTGTCCTAAACCTAAGTGACCGTTGTTATGCGGCCACCATAGCGTTGGAACTGACCTAGTGAACATTTAGATGGAGGAGATAGCGGTCAAGAATATTCTTAAACAATGCAATCGAGTTACACTGCACCACTGACGGTGGTAATCTGTTCCAATCTCGAACAACAGCAATAGTGTAGAAGAATTTTGTGCAAGTTGAATGAACTAGTCTACATTTGAGTTTAGCGCCATTATTTCTCCTTCACGTCGAATCATCCATCACAAACAGCTAGGTCGGATCCACGTTGGTAAAACCGTTAAGTATTGTAAAGCATTGGATCAGTTTTCCTCTGAGGCGGCGTTTTTGAAGAGAAAACAGGTTTAGATGTGACAGCCTTTCCTCGCAGGGTTTGTTTCGTAATGAAGGAACCATCTTGGTTGCTCTACGCTGAACACTTTCTAATTTAGCAATGTCTTTCGCATGGTGGGGAGACCAAAACTGCACGGCATACTCCAAATGAGGTCTGACGAAACTATTATACAAAGGTAATATAACATCTTTATTCTTGAATGAAAAATTTATCTAAATCAAACCGATCATCCTGTTTGCTTTTTTAACGGACTCGTTGCACTGCTGGGAAAACTTGATGTTAGACGTGACTGTGACGCCAAGATCTTTGACCGAGTGAACGCCTTTAATTTTAACACCGCACATTTCATAGTCCTTCTTTATATTTCTGGATCCAACTTGCAGAATCTGGCACTTGTTTATATTAAAAGGCACTTCCCATTTTACTGACCAATCTGATATTTTACGCAAATCTTCTTGTAGGCTCCGCCTGTCACATTCCGTAAGTATCGCATTGTCGATTTTCGTGTCGTCCGCAAATTTACCAATGAAATTATTGAGACCAAGGTCAATGTCGTTGATGTAAATGACGAAGAGAACGGGTCCCAGGACAGTGGCTTAGGGGACGCCACTAGTGACTGGCATCCACTCAGAGGTCACTCCATTTATTACAACTCTTTGCTTTCTATTGCTTAGCCAGTGCTTGATCCATTCGCGAAATCTACTCCCGATGCCTATTTCCTTGATTTTATGAAGCAAACTTGTAGTGTGGGACTTTATCAAACGCCTTCTGGAAGTCCAAATAAATAATATCAAGCGATTTAGAAACATCATAGATTGCAAAAAGCTCGTTATAGAACGTTATTAGATTCGACAAACAAGATATGTTGTTACACTCTACGTAGTTAACTACTTCATCTCGAATAATTGTCTCAAATAATTTACCAATAACTGAAGTTAAGCTGATTGGCCTGTAATTATCCGGTAATTTTCGGTCGCCTTTTTTGAAAATGGGTGTTACGTTAGCCATTTTCCAATCACTAGGAACGATACCCTGGTGCAAAGACATTAAACAGCATTGTTAAAGGTCTGAGTATCTCTCTTGATATTTCTTTAAGTAATTTTGGATATATTTTATCAGCTCCTGGACTATTGTTAGTTTTCAGTGACTGCAGCGCTTTGAGAACCTAATCTGCACTGATTTCAAAGTCAGGGAGGGTATGACTGGGATTGTCAATAGTGTTAGGAACAGCAGCAGTATCGGTATAATTACTATTAAAAACTGAGGCGAAATAAGAATTTAACGTGTTCGTTATGCGTTGGCTGTCTGTCGCGATATTGCCCGAATTATCTGTTAATGGGCCAATCCCACTTCGAATCTCTTTTTTGTTGTTTATATATCTAAAATAACTTTTAGGATCTGACTTGAAATTTATCGCAATGTTCGGACCTCCGTTTCGCCTGTTTGATTAAACTTTTGACGTGTCGTCTTGCTTCGTAGTACCGTGTACTATTTTCGGTAGAGTTATCGGTTTTCTTTTGCCTATATTACAAGTTCCTCTTTTGGAAAGCAAGTTTCATTTCATTATTAAACCACGGAGGATTTTTAACTTTTCGGCGCTTTTCACAAGATTGCACGGATTTATTTTGTTCAGTTAGTAATCGAGCTTTAAAGTCTTGCCAAGATTCTTTGACGTCGATGTTGGATACTAATTGAAAGTTCGTCAATGACTGTCTTATTCTTTCAAAATCCGCTCTTTTAAAATTGGGAACCAATACCTTATTCTCTGTAATCCTTGTTTGAGCTCTTATGTCGAGACGCACCAGTCTATGATCGCATGATCCGAGGTGTTCGCCAACGCTAACATTATCAACTAAGTTCTCTTGGGTTACTAATACAAGATCAAGAATATTATTATCGCGCGTTGGTTCACTAACCATTTGGCTAAGGCGGTTATTTTCAACGAAATCTAACATCCTGTGCGATTCCCTCTCAGATCCCGTGAGTGTCTGCCAGTCTATATGCGGTAGATTAAAATCGCCCAAAATCAATGCATCACTGTTTCGGAGAGTTCTTTGCAAAACGCTATATATTATTTCATCATCCTCGCGTGATTGTCCTGGAGGCCTATAAGTGACGAATATATTGATTTTTAATTGATCGGTATTTGTACTCACGCTCACGTGTTCTACATTACTGGCCTTTGGTGTTTTATCAACGGGCTGGAAGCTACTTTTGACGTAAAGAGCCACTCCTCCACCTCTACGATTAACTCGGTCTTTATTGAAAAATATAAAGTTATCTATATTATATTCAGAAATTAAGTCATTATTAGCGGTGTCAATAAATGTTTCAGTTACGTCAATTACATCAAAGTCTTCTGTTTGAGTTTGGCACTGCAATTCATCGATCTAATTTCTTGAGCTTCGAGCGTTAAAGCTAAGAACCCTTAAATTGTCTTTTGTTATAACTCGAGAAACGGAGTTGTTAGTTGTTTTACGATTTACTGAAGTGGTGGCCGCATGACAACTGTCTATATTTAAGTGGACGGGGTGTGAACGCGCGACTCGTTTTTTGCTCTAAAGTCTCGAACAGCGCCGTTAGAGAGAGAGAGAGAGAGAGAGAGAGAGAGAGAGAGAGAGAGAGAGAGAGAGAGAGAGAGAGAGAGAGAGAGAGAGGGTACTATTGGAACAAAACATCTCACCTTCATAGCTCTCGTTTGCTCAGGCTTGTACTCAAAGTCGATCTTGATGTGGCGCGGGGTCTCCAGTTTGATGCCAACGATCGACATGTACTCCTCCCATATGTTGTACCTGTCTGTCTCGGAAAGGCTGATTTGGGCTTTGTAGGGTGACTGTAGACCGACCTTGGCCTTGTAGATGTTCTGGTCGCTGGCCTTGGTTATAGCCACCTCGAGGAAGGCAGGATTACACACGGTGGAGTTAACAATAAAGTTTCCAAGGATAGACGTGTGCCAGTTGCTTCTAAGCGCAAAGCCGTCACACGAGGGACCCTGGCGCGGTTCCACCACGCCGGACACGTCCACCACAGGACGGCCTTCTGTTGCCAAAAGGAAGGTCACTGCCGAGTAATGTTTGGAGATTTGGTCGTATTTGGACCAGACTTCTAACGATTCCTTCGAGGTCGGAGTCTTACTGAAGGAGAAATTAAAGGCAGCAGTGTGTGCAGCCCAGGAAGCTTCCACCAGCACTTTGGGCTTCACCTGCAACACCTGAATAGAAAATGTACTCTCTGTAGCACCAATGATCGCCATTGATTCGTGTTTCAAGTTCACCCTAGTCACACTCACCCTTGAAGAGACGCACTCACTCCTGCAGCAGTGAGTGTCATTGTTAGTGTTACCACTGCACCCTAGTCACACTAACCCTTGAAGAGACACACTCACTCCTGCAGCAGTGAGTGTCATTGTTAGTGTTACCACTGCACCCTAGTCACACTAACCCTTGAAGAGACGCACTCACTCCTGCAGCAGTGAGTGTCATTGTTAGTGTTACCACTGCACCCTAGTCACACTCACCCTTGAAGAGACACACTCACTCCTGCAGCAGTGAGTGTCATTGTTCATGTTACTAGTGCACCCTAGTCACACTAACCCTTGAAGAGACACACTCACTCCTGCAGCAGTGAGTGTCATTGTTAGTGTTACCACTACACCCTAGTCACACTCACCCTTGAAGAGACACTCACTCCTGCAGCAGTGAGTGTCATTGTTAGTGTTACCACTGCACCCTAGTCACACTAACCCCTGAAGAGACACTCACTCCTGCAGCAGTGAGTGTCATTGTTAGTGTTACCATTGCACCCTAGTCACACTTACCCTTGAAGATACACACTTAGTCCTGCAGCAGTGAGTGTCATTGTTAGTGTTACCACTGCACCCTAGTCACACTAACCCTTGAAGAGACACACTTACTCCTGCAGCAGTGAGTGTCATTGTTAGTGTAATCACTGCACCCTAGTCACACTAACCCTTGAAGAGACATACTCACTCCTGCAGCAGTGAGTGTCATTGATAGTGTTACCACTGCACCCTAGTCACACTAACCCTTGAAGAGACATACTCACTCCTGCAGCAGTGACTGTCATTGTTAGTGTAATCACTGCACCCTAGTCACACTAACCCTTGAAGAGACACACTCACTCCTACAGCAGTGACTCATTATTAGTGTGCCCACTGCACCCTAGCCACACTCACCCTTGAGGAGGCAAACTCTCCTGCAGCAGTGACTGTCATTGGTAGTGTGACCAGTTCACCCTAGTCACATTCACCCTTGGAGAGGCACACTCACTCCTGCAACAGTGACTGTCATTGGTAGTGTTACCATTGCACCTTAGTCACACTCATTCTTGAAGAGGCACACCTGCTCCTGCGACTTTGAATGTTAGTGTGACCAGTGCATCGTAGTCACACTCACCCTTCAAGAGGACCACTCACTCCTGCATTAATGACTGTCATTATTAGTGTTACCAGTACACCCTAGTCACACTAACTCTCCCTAACCCTATCAACAGTGGTGTCCCGCAGGGGTCTGTCTGTGTCTCCCATTCTCTTTCTGACATTCATCAATGACCTTCTTTCCACAACAAACTGTGCCGCGACTCTACCTTGCATTATTCAGCATACTTCAACATAAGACCCTCAAAACAGGATTGCAAGACTAGACGGAAACTAATGTCCTTCAATGCCTCAAAAACACTATTTCTCCACCAATCAACTCGACACAATCTTCCAAACACCTATCCCCTATTCTTCGACAACACTCAGCTGTCACCTTCTTCAACACTAAACATCCTCAGTCTATCCTTAACTCAAAATCTTAACTGGAAACTTCATATCTCTTTTCTCACTAAATCAGCTTCCTCGAGGTTGGGCGTTCTGTACCGTCTCCGCCAGTTCTTTTCCCCAGCACAGTTGCTATCCATATACATGGGCCTTGTCCGCCCTTGTATGTAGTATGTATCTCATGTGTGGGGGGCCTCCACTAACACAGCTCTCTTGGACAAAGTAGAGTCTAAGGCTCTTCGTCTCATTAGCTCTCCTCCTCTTACTGATAGTCTTCTACCTCTTAAATTCCACCGCCACGTTGCCTTTCTTTTTATTTCCTATCGATATTTTCACACTGACTGCTCTTCTGAACTACCTAACTGCATGCCTTCCCTTCTCCCGCGACTTGCTGCACACGACTTTCTACTCAAGTTCATCCCTTTACTGTCCAAATCCCTAACGCACGAGTTAACCAGCATCTTCACTCCTTCATCCTTCACGCTGGTAAACGCTGGAACAATCTTCCTTCAACTGAACATCCTCCTGCCTAAGACTTGAACTCTTTCAAACGGAGAGTATCACGGCACCTCTCCTCCCGAAATTAACCCCTCTTTCGGCCACTCGTCTAAATTTTTTTATAGGAACAGTAAGTAGCGGGCTCTATTTTCATTACTGTTTCCTCCTTTTTTTTGCCCCTCAGCTGTTTCCTTCGCTAAAAAAAGAACTCCTGCAGCAATGACTTAGTGTTACCAGTGCACCCTAGTCGCACACCCTCTTGAAGAGAGATACAGTCACTCCTGCAGCATTTACTCTCATTATTTAATGTTAGCTTCGACCCATGACTTAACTCACCCTTGAGGAAAGGTTGGCCTCGATGAGGACGGTGTTGTTAGCCGAAAGGACGGAGCTGAGAGAACCGGTGATCTTGTCAGCCGTGTCAGGGAAGATGTCCAGTTCGAATGAGCCCTGTCGCCTGTCGCCGCTAGCAGCGTACTCGACAACTGCTGTCAAGTCTTTGTCCAGCCTTGGATGACTCATTCGACCTTCAAACGTGGACATGCCGCTCCACTGGTTTTTGTGGTACTCACCGGCCACCTCGTACTTGTGTTCGCCTGCAGCCCTGTTCGGGTAGACCTTGATGCCCGCCATGGAGGGGGAGAGGGTGGCCTCGGCCTCCACGTCGCGGGACGGGGACGCAATCCTGAAGGAGTGTGTGTGTGGGATGGCTCGGCTATACCGTGAACGGTAGGTGCTCCTCTGGTCATCATAGGCGGAGGTGGGCAAAAGTGTGCCGCTTCGCACACCTACCATGGTGCTCACTGCCCTCAGAACGTCTCTGAAAGCCTTCACGTCGAAGGCAATGTCCCAGGTCTTAACTCCGCCCATGGGGAAGGTTTCCAGCTGCCAGCTGAACACCGTTTCTTGACCGCTAAGCTCGCTCACCCATTTGGTGCTGTACGAACAGTCCTGGTTTTCAGTTGAGTAAACCATCTTCATCGGCCTCTCCATGCCCGGGGTTGAGACTTCCGTCTGAAAGTTTCAGTGAATAAGAATGATGCTATTTTAACACTCAGTTATAAGAAACGAAAACAATAAAAAGACGGCATTTTGTAAACAATAAAATGCCATGTTATGAACTCTGTAACAAGTGTTGGACTCAGACTACTCTGTGACTGAGCGTATATAGAAACATAACGAATTGTCCAATCTGCTATCCTCGAAAATGTACATATTACGTTATCGAAATAATCTATGTGAACGAAATGATTGTGTTCATGGTAGGACGGCGAAAATGGCTCGCTTTTTCACTTGAAAGAAAAGAAAAGTTTTCTTGAAGCAGTGCTTGCCTCTTGAAGTACAGGAGGATTGAACTTCCTTCCTTGCAGTGCAAGAGACATACCGTGAGTTGGATGGTGCGGCGTTGGTGATTGCTCTCGTGCTTGGCCTGCACATAGAAGCGTGCGTGACGGTTCTCTGGAGAGATGTACCTCATGTCGCTTTCAGCCTGGAAGCCGTAGTACCCAGCGAGCCGCTGCACACTGAATTCATATGTCAGTTGGTAGTTGTTGCTATTGGCGCTCTTGAAGGTAAAGTCGGCAAAGGCGCTGTAGTCACCACGGCTCTTGATGCCCATCTGCAGCATCCAGTTCTTTCCGGCAGGCGTGTCCACGTTCATCTCGATGCTGCTCCTTTCCCGGTACTGCCGCACCAGGAACGGCGCCTCCACCTTAGCGTTCACGTTGTAGGTCTTGTCCATGACCGTTACCTTCACGCTGCGAAGGTACCAACAAGACCAGATGACCAATACGGAAAAGGGATTATGTGAAAAATGAACAGGGAATGATGAGGCGTGCTTGTGTGTTATAAACACAAAGACACTGCCTTCCTGTAGCACATTAGTGCTTCGTGTAAAGAGGAAGACTTTCTTTGTGTGTGGGATATATTGCGTTCGTGAAACAGGTGTACGACTAGATTGCAGCTGAACACAAACAAAGCAATGTCTTTATGTATATATGCTGCCAGCACCAACAGTGTTTGTGTGTGCGGTGTGTAGTATGTGCACCAACACAGTGTTTGTGTGTGTGGTGTGTAGTGTGTGCACCAACGCAATGTTGTGTGTGCGGTGTGTGATGTGATCACCAACACAGTGTTGTGTGTGTGGTGTGTGATGTGATCACCAACACAGTGTTGTGTGTGTGGTGTGTAGTGTGTGCACCAACACAGTGTTTGTGTGTGTGGTGTGTGATGTGATCACCAACACAGTGTTGTGTGTGTGGTGTGTAGTGTGTGCACCAACACAGTGTTTGTGTGTGTGGTGTGTGATGTGATCACCAACACAGTGTTTGTGTGTGTGGTGTGTGATGTGATCACCAACACAGTGTTGTGTGTGTGGTGTGTGATGTGATCACCAACACAGTGTTTGTGTGTGTGGTGTGTGATGTGATCACCAACACAGTGTTTGTGTGTGTGGTGTGTGATGTGATCACCAACACAGTGTTTGTGTGTGTGGTGTGTAGTGTGTGCACCAACACAGTGTTTGTGTGTGTGGTGTGTAGTGTGTGCACCAACACAGTGTTTGTGTGTGTGGTGTGTAGTGTGTGCACCAACACAGTGTTTGTGTGTGTGGTGTGTAGTGTGTGCACCAACACAGTGTTTGTGTGTGTGGTGTGTAGTGTGTGCACCAACACAATGTTTGTGTGTGTGGTGTGTAGTGTGTACACCAACACAGTGTTTGTGTGTGTGGTGTGTGATGTGATCACCAACACAGTGTTGTGTTTGTGGTATGTGATGTGATCACCAACACAGTGTTGTGTGTGTGGTGTGTGATGTGATCACCAACACAGTGTTTGTGTGTGTGGTGTGTAGTGTGTGCACCAACGCAATGTTGTGTGTGTGGTGTGTGATGTGATCACCAACACAGTGTTGTGTGTGTGGTGTGTAGTGTGTGTACCAACGCAATGTTGTGTGTGTGGTGTGTAGTGTGTGCACCAACACAGTGTGTTCTGTGTGTGGTGTGTAATGTGATCACCAACACAGTGTTTGTGTGTGTGGTGTGTAGTGTGTGCACCAACACAGTGTTTGTGTGTGTGGTGTGTGATGTGATCACCAACACAGTGTTTGTGTGTGTGGTGTGTAATGTGATCACCAACGCATTGTTGTGTGTGTGGTGTGTGATGTGATCACCAACAGTGTTGTGTGTGTGGTGTGTGATGTGATCACCAACACAGTGTTTGTGTGTGTGGCGTGTAGTGTGTGCACCAACGCAGTGTTGTGTGTGTGGTGTGATCACCAACACAGTGTTGTGTGTGTGGTGTGTGATGTGATCACCAACACAGTGTTGTGTGTGTGGTGTGTAGTGTGTGCACCAACACAGTGTTTGTGTGTGTGGTGTGTGATGTGATCACCAACACAGTGTTTGTGTGTGTGGTGTGTGATGTGATCACCAACACAGTGTTGTGTGTGTGGTGTGTAGTGTGTGCACCAACAGAGTGTTTGTGTGTGTGGTGTGTGATGTGATCACCAACACAGTGTTTGTGTGTGGTGTGTGATGTGATCACCAACACAGTGTTTGTGTGTGTGGTGTGTAGTGTGTGCACCAACACAGTGTTTGTGTGTGTGGTGTGTGATGTGATCACCAACACAGTGTTGTGTGTGTGGTGTGTAGTGTGTGCACCAACACAGTGTTTGTGTGTGTGGTGTGTGATGTGATCACCAACACAGTGTTTGTGTGTGTGGTGTGTGATGTGATCACCAACACAGTGTTGTGTGTGTGGTGTGTAGTTTGTGCACCAACACAGTGTTTGTGTGTGTGGTGTGTGATGTGATCACCAACACAGTGTTTGTGTGTGTGGTGTGTGATGTGATCACCAACACAGTGTTGTGTGTGTGGTGTGTGATGTGATCACCAACACAGTGTTTGTGTGTGTGGTGTGTGATGTGATCACCAACACAGTGTTTGTGTGTGTGGTGTGTGATGTGATCACCAACACAGTGTTTGTGTGTGTGGTGTGTGATGTGATCACCAACACAGTGTTTGTGTGTGTGGTGTGTGATGTGATCACCAACACAGTGTTTGTGTGTGTGGTGTGTAGTGTGTGCACCAACACAGTGTTTGTGTGTGTGGTGTGTAGTGTGTGCACCAACACAGTGTTTGTGTGTGTGGTGTGTAGTGTGTGCACCAACACAATGTTTGTGTGTGTGGTGTGTAGTGTGTACACCAACACAGTGTTTGTGTGTGTGGTGTGTGATGTGATCACCAACACAGTGTTGTGTTTGTGGTGTGTGATGTGATCACCAACACAGTGTTGTGTGTATGGTGTGTGATGTGATCACCAACACAGTGTTTGTGTGTGTGGTGTGTAGTGTGTGCACCAACGCAATGTTGTGTGTGTGGTGTGTGATGTGATCACCAACACCGTGTTGTGTGTGTGTGTGTGTGGTGTGTAGTGTGTGCACCAACACAGTGTTTGTGTGTGTGGTGTGTAGTGTGTGCACCAACACAGTGTGTTGTGTGTGTGGTGTGTAATGTGATCACCAACACAGTGTTTGTGTGTGTGGTGTGTAGTGTGTGCACCAACACATTGTTTGTGTGTGTGGTGTGTGATGTGATCACCAACACAGTGTTTGTGTGTGTGGTGTGTAATGTGATCACCAACGCATTGTTGTGTGTGTGGTGTGTGATGTGATCACCAACAGTGTTGTGTGTGTGGTGTGTGATGTGATCACCAACACAGTGTTTGTGTGTGTGGCGTGTAGTGAGTGCACCAACGCAGTGTTGTGTGTGTGGTGTGTGATGTGATCACCAACAAAGTGTTGTGTGTGTGGTGTGTGATGTGATCACCAACACAGTGTTGTGTGTGTGGTGTGTAGTGTGTGCACCAACACAGTGTTTGTGTGTGTGGTGTGTGATGTGATCACCAACACAGTGTTTGTGTGTGTGGTGTGTGATGTGATCACCAACACAGTGTTGTGTGTGTGGTGTGTGTTGTTCACTACAACAGTGTATTTGTGTGTGGTGTGTGATGTGATCACCAACACAGTGTTTGTGTGTGTGGTGTGTGATGTGATCACCAACACAGTGTTGTGTGTGTGGTGTGTAGTGTGTGCACCAACACAGTGTTTGTGTGTGTGGTGTGTGATGTGATCACCAACACAGTGTTTGTGTGTGTGGTGTGTGATGTGATCACCAACACAGTGTTGTGTGTGTGGTGTGTAGTGTGTGCACCAACACAGTGTTTGTGTGTGTGGTGTGTGATGTGATCACCAACACAGTGTTGTGTGTGTGGTGTGTAGTGTGTGCACCAACACAGTGTTTGTGTGTGTGGTGTGTGATGTGATCACCAACACAGTGTTGTGTGTGTGGTGTGTGATGTGATCACCAACACAGTGTTTGTGTGTGTGGTGTGTGATGTGATCACCAACACAGTGTTTGTGTGTGTGGTGTGTGATGTGATCACCAACACAGTGTTTGTGTGTCTGGTGTGTAGTGTGTGCACCAACACAGTGTTGTGTGTGTGGTGTGTAGTGTGTGCACCAACACAGTGTCTTGTGTCTTGTGTCTGGTGTTTGGTGTGAGCACCAACACAGTGTCTTGTGGCTGGTGTTTGGTGTGAGCACCAACACAGTGTCTTGTGGCTGGTGTTTGGTGTGAGCACCAACACAGTGTCTTGTGGCTGGTGTTTGGTGTGAGCACCAACACAGTGTCTTGTGTCTTGTGTCTGGTGTTTGGTGTGAGCACCAACACAGTGTCTTGTGTTTTGTGTCTGGTGTTTGGTGTGAGCACCAACAAGCAGGAACAGCATACTCACTCTATGTTTGAACGAGTTTGACTGCCGCTCTCCGGCATGATAGTGGCGTCTACGGCAATCTTTTGGGAAGAATCATGGTCAACGTTCCAGAGCACCATCATCTGGCCCTTCTTGCTGTCGAAGTTGACGTCGGTGAAGGCCTTAATTCTGCGTGGGGAAGAGGAGCGGGGCAGCAACAGAAGGTCGGTGCTGGCGTGGACAACACTCTCGCTGATAGACACGTCTGTCTTGGCGTCACAGAGGCGAGGCAGGTACACCCTGGCCTGCAGGGACGGTGTCTGCGAGACTAGAAACTTTGTGTTTAGCATGAAGGACCCAAGCACTTCCTGCTGCTTCTTTAGCTCCACGAAACAAGAGTCCTTTCCTTCCTGGAATTCATGAACGGAAACCCATTGGTAGATGTCGTTGATCTTGATGTTGGTTGCAAGCTTTGTGAGCTCAGGTGTTTTAATGAAATTAACAGGCCCTTGTAGCTTCACGATAGTTTGGTATCCGCGAAGAACAGCGGCATCGACTATGTAGCCCTCATCTTGTCGCATGGCGCGGGCGGCCATCTTGATTGGCAGAATGAACTCAGGGATGTCAACCTGTCAACGGACCAACATGGTTTTGCCAACAGTCGAATCAAAGGATGTCTGGCAAACTGAACCAGTGCCAGATAAAGCCTGTCAGCAAACTAACGACCTAGTGTTGATTAAAGTTTTCTTAACAGAAAGTATATACTTTGAAAAGATCCCACACCTTATAAAATGATATTTTTCAATCAAGCGTAAATCTGA
>NC_066524.1:4319989-4432489 GCF_024679095.1 Eriocheir sinensis | reverse complement strand
ATTGCTTCCAAGTTAGGGCGAAGCACGAGGTAGAATGCGACCGAGTAGAGGGCAGCTCGAGCACCGGTGGCCCGTCCCTCAGCCAGCTCCCTTGCCATAATTATGACTGACTCAGGCTCGTGGACGAAGGCGATCGCGTCGAAGAAAAGGCTCTCCAGCTTGTGCGTTGGGCATATCTGTTTGTTGCGGATCTGTGCATAGATTTCCGTGATGTCTTGGAGGGGAATGCGCCGCATGAGGTGGACGGCCTTGTCCAGCTCGACGGCAGCATCGGCCTGAATCTCGTCTCTGGTGATGTCACACAGATTCCTCACTGTTTCCATCAGCTGCGGCATAAGAGACGGCTCCTTCTCGGGGGTCTCGTAGTCATAGAGGAGACGTTTGGGTACCAGGTGAACCTGAGAGATGCGGGAAACGATGTCTGGAGTGGGGACGTCGCTGGAGGTGAGTCGTAGTGTTGACTCCTGCTCTGCCTCGACGAACTTGTACGTTCCGTAAGCTGGCCTCACCACCTTCTTGTCTTCACACTTCACTGAGGAGATGATGCCGCTGTTGACCTCTTGTGTACATACTGACCACGACTCCTGCATGGGCAGCGGTCCCTTCAGCCACGGCAGGTGCGTCTCGTCGGGGGTAGCGTAACGCTCCTGGCACAGACGGTGGTTCTTCTCCTTCTTCACTACTACCCTGGAGCCATCTGTCTCGACCTCGTAGCGGGTAGGGCACGTTCCCACCACGTCCGTCTGTTGGCACGACCAATAAGCGTCAGCGTCTTGGAGGGAAGCCCTCACCTTAGTGTGAATGCAGTACAAAGTCATGAACTTAACACGTGGGTTAAGCTTAATCCTAAGTTACCTCCGTTAGGTTGAGTCCTGAGTTGCTGGTGGAGAGGGACGGCAGACTGATCTGTAGGGCCGAGGCGACGCCCTTTTTCATGTTGATTGCCCAGGTGTCGTCGTCGGGATGACTGCACACCCGCTGCACTCGGCCATCGGTCAACGCCACCACTAGTGGGTACTTCTCCAGCATGCTTGCGCCAGTCGGACCTTTGGAGGGAACGTGGAACTCGTTGATAAATGCATGCTGCTTCCACCCTTACACAGCGAGGCGATAATCTGTTGTTACATTGGGACAAGATTTAGTGTCATTGAAGGAGAAATGCTTGATGCCTCGAGCCACACAATACGAGGCGATAGGTACAAAACTTACCGGCCTCGCCGTCCACCTTTGTGTCTTTGAAGGAGAGTGCCACGTCGCATGGGCTGAGCCACGTCATCAGCACAGTTTTCTCCCAGCGTGTCTCCACGAGGCCTCCTTCCACACCTTTCAGCTGAACTTTCGACTTTCCAGTGTAGGTGTAGGAATAGGTCTTGCCCGGAACGAAGGAGAACTTGGCCGCGGCAACGGGGCACTCCGTGGAGCAACGGGGAACGGCATCTCCGTACGGCGCTGTGGATTGGAATGTGGGTTAGGAAAGGAAAAGCAGGAAACCTAGTCCCCGCCATCACAATATGCGTGCCTTTCTCTGCACAAGCACGAAGTGTTAGTTTGGTCTGGGACCGTTTCCGAGACCTACCCAGTACCCAATGGATTTAAAAAAAAAATAGCTTTTTTCATTTTTTTTCTACATGTTCATACATAGCCTAACATAAAAATGACCAAGTATTTTGTTATAAATCATCTAAATAGCCGAGTTACGCACACACAGTTACAGGAACTGTTGTCATTTGCGAGGTGTCCCAAAAGACTTTCCAATCCGTGACCACTGGGACACTACCATCGACCTTGTCTGTTTTGGCTACCACACCATCTTGCGCCACATCCCTCATGCTAGCAAAAATACCTTCATCGAGTCGGACGTCATACAGGTGTCCTTGAGTTTGGTGACAGGAGTGGGACGTGCTTGCTTGCAGAAATACACAGGATTTTTTGCAGAAAAAAAACTTAACTGCAACAGATAAGCATCCTTCACATAAACCCTGCCCTGCTGGTCCTGAGTCCTGGTGCTTTTACAACAGAACAAAAGCAGAAAACAAGACCTCAGAAGATCACAAATCAAAGAACCTTTACCTGGCAAGAATTCCACAAGAAAAAGTTAGACCTTATCAAGACTGTGTACAGGAGCTTGAGAACAGATCATCATCTCATCAGATGTCTGCAAGGAAGAACACAGAACGCCAATGAGTCCCTGCATGCTAAGACGTGGAACAAATGCAATAATAACAAGTATGGTGGTTTCTTTAGAGTTTAGAGTGAGATTTGGTGACAGAGTGACCATTATAGAGCACAACTTCGGAAAGAAGTCACACCTGCTGACGAAACTGTTATGGATATACAGGAGGAAGAGAGTGAGCGGTCATGGACACCAGAACAACGAAAGAGGGGGTGGCTAAGTGGTTAGCGTGCGGGCCCC
Organism: Eriocheir sinensis; assembly: GCF_024679095.1. Lineage (NCBI taxonomy): Eukaryota > Metazoa > Arthropoda > Malacostraca > Decapoda > Varunidae > Eriocheir > Eriocheir sinensis. The sequence continues at coordinate 4,430,076 of NC_066524.1, read as the reverse complement.
TCATTCACCGCGCCACGGACAACGTCGGTTCGAATCCCCACCCTACCGCCTGGGATTTTCAGTCACCACCAAGTGGCCTAAGACTACCCACATGCTGTCCAGAAGACCACCTATCAACCCGGACTCTAGAAGAAACCATCCAATTGAATCAAGAATAAGTTCCGGAAGGCAGCATGAGCCAAGCACAACTGGCGCCACTATAAAAAAAAATGCCTGCGCCATGACGGGCTTGGGCCGACCCCCTGGCCCCTGAAGAAAGCCTACCGGCGCTACAGGCGGTGATGTTAAAAGATAAAAGTGTCTGTGAGTCAATACTGTGAGCCAGGCAACTTCTAAATACAAAGATCTAGCGACAACGAGGGAGCTGGTACGTCCTGATATCCTCGCCTCAGAGCGGCTAATAACTTGAAAAAGTGGGGACTAGGTGCCACATGTATTCAGAAATAAATGTGAATGTCCTAGAATTCTGTAAGAATGCAGTCTGACAGTTACTTTCAAATAGCTGCGGGTGGTATAAGAAAAAGGCGAGAGCAAGAGAAAAAAATTGAGAGCCGTTTTCTTAAAACTAATAAAATGCTACTTTTTTCATAGAATGACTCCGTAACTATGCAAGCTATTGCAATGACTTATATATCATTTGAAAGAGGATAAAAAAATGCTATCTTTTCACTGCTGCAGATTTATAAAAAAAATGGAAATGTATTTAATTTATATTATCCGGACAGAAGTAAAAAAAAAAAAGAAAGAAAATCATTATGACTTAAATCAACATTTCGCAACAGTGAATCTCTTAGAACCATGTAAGGTGTATCCTGTATATTTTTTTTAAACAAAATCGAAAGATATTTGTCGAAACTATTTCTTAAAAATCTTCATAAAAAATACAATATGTCTTCCAATGACTTGAAACTTACATATGAATACCTTCAAATGTATCTTCAAAACATATTACAAAGCCAAAAGGTAATCCGGGATATTTTTATATTTTTGGTGAGGAAGGGAGAGGCCTCGGAAACGGTCCTCGTATTAAGACTGCTAGCGCGACAAGGGACAGGCAAGCAAAAGTTTTTGTGATGCATGTCTAAAACGTTGTCTGCATAAAGAGTTTGCGGCGGCCTCGGGTCGTGCCGTAGCGTGTGTATGTACCTGCAGCAGCAGCCGCTGCCAGGGCCAGCAGTATGAGGGCTGTGCGGTTGGTCATGATGGCACCGCGCTCACCACTGGTGCCGTGGCCCCTGGTCCGACCCTGTATATACCTCAGCCCATCCTGCGACAATCACCCTCTTGAACCAGCCAGACCTTACCAAGCTGCTTTCTTTATCTGCCGGCTGATAACTATGAATCATAACATTTTATTTTCGTAGTCTGGTTACTGTGGCATAAGCTTTCAATGTTCTTTTGTATTTAAACTTGAAATGGGTGTACAAACAACAGTCAGAACAAAACAATGTTGAAACCTTTGAGTTGCCATTCAAACCAAAGATCGCATTACTACTTAGCCTGTCGAGTGATATCGAATGGTCACTTGAGGAAGGTGATTACAACTTATAATTTCTGAACTCAAAGTCTATAAATTGTACGACTTAGTGCCGTCATTATACACCTGATAACATGAAATAGCTTTGTATGGGATGTGCATAAAGCCCGTTCGTCGACTGGCCTTCATTTAGTGCCGCCTTTGGAAATGGAACACAGCTAATGATTATCGTCCCTGCACTACGGCAGGCACCACGCACCAGTGCGTCGTGAATGGGTGCAATAAAAGGAAAATTTTAAATATTGGGCATTAATTAATACAAGCGTCCAGAAGACCACCTATCAACCCGGACTCTAGATTATAGGATCAAAGATGAGCTCCGGGGGGCAGCATGAGCCAATGCAAGATGGCGTCACTATATATACTTGCCTATGCCACTACGTTCTGGGGCCGACTATCAGGCCCTACTACGCATGCCTACTGGCGCCACAGGCGAAGACGTAAAAAAAATACATACTTGCCTCTCTTTCCAGCCTCAGTGGGTTCCGAGGTTTCTCATCAGGAATATCACTACCCCGCAACCCTTCCAACTTCCGGGTGGGAGAACTTTCCGCTATTCCCCAGAAAGTTCACCGAGGCAACGAAGGAGTGGCGCAATTAGGAACAGAAAGACCGGCAAGGGAAGAGTACATATGCTTTCCCGTAATGACTTTACCCGCTTAGTTCGGAACAAAATCCCTCAATATGTTAATTTTTTGTTATGTTTATCACTGGCTCCCCATCATCGTATATCCATCGCACCGGCGTCCAAGCCTGTAGACGGAGACCTCCTGTCTCCAGATAGATTATACCTCGTTGTAAAGGTTGCACCAAAGGAAGAATATAACTAATGTAACTGTTTTCCAGAGCTGGCATCCGAATCCGGTTCATGCGTGTCATGTGATTCTTATGCATCCTATACTCAGAGAGAGAGAGAGAGAGAGAGAGAGAGAGAGAGAGAGAGCAACTGGAAGCTAACCATTCGGAGCATCCGCCTCGTATAGATGCTCAAAGTACTCAGTACAACGAGCCCTGTGCTTATTCATCTTTGATACGAGGCAATCATCTGCCTGTTGTTCGGATGACGCTCACCTGTAAGGGAGGCTCGGAGCGGAGCCTCTGCAGGGCTCGGTGAGGAGGTCGAATGTCATTTGCATTCAAATGACCCTCGACAACCTCAGTGATGCTCCTGAAATACCACTCCTTGTCTCTCTTCAGTAGAGCTCTAGTCCTACGCGACAGAGCATTATATTGGTCCCAGGTCTCAGTAAGCGACTCTTCTGATATTCTCCAGCGTCTCCCGGAGGCGTAACCACTCCACGATCTTTTGTGCTCTGCGATGTTCACGTTTGCAGCTTGAAGAGTTTTACGTTTGAGAGTATCCCATGGTTCTACAGGGTCGTTAGGGGGCTAAGCACGTTGAACTAGCACGTTGTCACTAGCTAGCTGCATACGCATGAGCACATGCCAATTCTTTCAATCTCTCGAGATGAAACACAGTATAGTTACGTACTTCCCATGATTCTTATTGACTTTACATGACGCTTGAGTGTTACAACATCAAGCCTATGCTCATGAGTTAAAAATAAAAAAAATCAGCGTTCCGGAGCCTGCATGCAGTTCTGGACGATTTTCCAGTGAGTGCTTACAAGGATGTGATCAATCTTCTATGAGTTCAAGTCGTAGGCAGAAGGGAATACAGACAGGAGAAGCCTGTTACATAAATTTCAAGCAAAAGGAATGTAGGAATGAAGATGCTGGTTAACTCTTGCATAAGAGATTCGGATAGCATATATATAGGAATGGGCAAGAGCGGGGCCGCGGGATGGGTGAATGCATGCAATAAGCAAGTTGCCTCAATGTCTATTGTATGATGTTATGATGTTTGGATTTACTCGAACCCCGCGAGGAATTTTCTGATTTTGCTTTTCCACCAACGCCAGCCACGGAGCAGAAAGCGCGATACGAAAGGGCAAGGCTGGTGGGTCTTGGGTACTGGTACCGTTGCACCCGGCGCCCGGGGAGCTCCAGAACTGACGTACCTTAACATTGTGAACGAAAATTGAGAAGCGGATTTCTCCACACATTCCATCTACCTATCATACTCCTTACATCCTCACTCGCATTATACGCTCAGCAACCGGAATAACATCAACCACAAATGGCTGCAGTTTGCTGTCGATGCCTATTGCTGCCAACTAACACTGGCACCATTGGTCATGCCGCCACAGCCAGGCCTCCGCGCCTCAGAGTCCCACTGTATCCACCTTCAGCCTTCGGGGCTCACTCGATAGGCAGAGCAGTTGGTGATCGATCATCCGAGAGACTCAGGACGTTCCAGGAGCCCACACGCAGAGCCCTCCGAAGTTAACCCCGGGCCTTGTTCTAATGCCAGACTGCGCTATTGCATCTCCCGGCAACCCCCCCATCAAAAAAAGAAGCTAATGGCTCTTTCTCTTTCAAAATGCAAAGGTCCCGAATGCTTTGCCCGGCAATGGTCACTTACGGCAGGCTCACCCGACGCAGATGCGTTGGGCCTCCCATCAGTACCAGATTGGGTTCGAGACTCTCGCCGCGACTTGACCTCTACTTGATTTGGGTTTCGCGTAAGGGACTATAGTCCGGCAAATCTTAAGTGGCGGCTCTGACGTAGACAGCCCGCTAGACCCTGTTGCCACGTCTCCAACTGACCTCGCACACCGTGCCTCTCTCTCTCTCTCTCTCTCTCTCTCTCTCTCTCTCTCTCTCTCTCTCTCTCTCTCTCTCTCTCTCTCTCTCTCTCTCTCTCTGTGTGTGTGTGTGTGTGTGTGTGTGTGTCTCTCTCTCTCTCTCTCTCTCTCTCTCTCTCTCTCTCTCTCTCTCTCTCTCTCTCTCTCTCTCTCTCTCTTCTTTCAGCGCCCTGCCCTCACTCCGAGAGGTCAAACCGCACGCGCTCCCACTTCCGTGACCTCTCTCGCTTGCGATTCCACCCTCGTGTGCTGTACTGAACTGTACTGTAGATCTTGCTGTGCTGTGTGCCGTGTGCTATCTCGCGTCGTGCTGCGTACTGCTTATTGTCAACCGAGTTAGCTGCCTGCAGAGGTGTGCTGTTTGCTGTGCGACCACGTGCTTCGCTGGACAGGATTAAGTGTTGCCCTTATTTTTACTACCTCTCTCTGCCTGTATCTACCCTCTCGCCGTAGCGCCCTGTAAAACATATATACACATATACACAAAACACAGTGTTACACTCTTTCCGCCACATTCTTTATATATTTCCAGATTCCACTCCGACGCCACTCCCTACGCAGGTGTTCAGACTTACCTGACCTGACTTGACCAGATTATTCCCCAGAGACAGTAATCCTCCCTCTCGTCCCTCGCTCCTCCTCTTCTCTCGCCTCCCCTCTCCATTGCCCCCCCCCTCTCTCTCTCTCTCTCTCTCATTACTACCCCCCACTTGCCCCTCTCTGTCTCTCCTTCCTCACTCCCTATCTCGTTCCCACCCTCTCTCTCTCCCCCCCTTTCCTTCGCCCTCTTCCTCCCTCCATCCCTATCTCCCTCCTACGCCTTCCCATCTCTCTCTCTCTCTCTCTCCCCCCCTTTCCTTCGCCCTCTTCCTCCCTCCATCCCTATCTCCCTCCTACGCCTTCCCATCTCTCTCTCTCTCTCTCTCTCTCTCTCTCTCTCTCTCTCTCTCTCTCTCTCTCTCTCTCTCTCTCTCTCTCTCTCACTTATTCTCGCTTATTCACGCACGCGTCCCTCTGCCCTACGAAAAAGAAAAAGCAAAGCAAATATATAGATAAACACTACTCACTTGCTCTCTCCTCCTTACCAAGATGGCGCTAAAGTAATGTTCGACTTGCACAGGAAACTTCTCTGGTCATTTCTTCTCAGGACGATCGACCGTCTGCAAGATCTGCCTGTTGACACAGCAGATGGAAACGAGACTCCTTCAACAGGACGAAAGGCTGACGGCTGGCGATAAGAAGATCACCGAACTAACAAGTACTGTTGATACCTTGCAGGAGTTTATCCAGGCCAACATCGTCGCCCCTCCTGCAACTGACGCCTCATCACCCTCCTCACCTGCACTCGATGCCCAGCCACCTTCCGAAGAAGGCACGTCACAGGGAACCAGTAGAGCTGACGCTGAATGCTTCACCCCCGTGAGAGGAGGAGCCAGACCCGCCCCTAGAGCCATTTATCCTACTCATTGCTACAACAGATTTGCCATACTGGAGGAGGAGGACGAGGAACAGAGCACCTTCTTGGTCGGTGACTCTATGATTCGCCATCAGGTGGTTGAATTCTGTGGCAGAGTCCCCCGTCGTAGGCGTAACTACTGTTATCCTGGAGCTGGTGTTGACGACATCACAGCTGCACTGGACGAGGTCTCCGCTGTGGCATCTAATGACTCACTCTTTGTTCTCCACACAGATACAAACGACGTCACCACGACCCGGTCTGAGGAACTGCTGGACAAGTACCGTAGGCTCATCCAGCAGTACAAGTCTAAATCCCCTAATATTATGATTTCAGGAATTCTACCACGGACATGGGATGAGGGCGACTTCTACAGTAAGGCCTTCAGCCTCAACAACCGCCTGCAGACTCTCTGCGGAGAGCTTGACGTCGAATTCTTTAACGCCTGGAACGATTTCTACGGCCAGAGTAGACTTTTCCAAAGGGACGGCATACACCTGTCCCCCATCGGGGCAGCCAGATTTGTAAGGCACCACAACACCGCCGTACGTAACGCCCGAACAACAAAAAACGACTCTCAGCCACGTCCTTCCATCCCGCCCGTGTAAATAGACACCATACACCGCAACAGACTCGTAACATTGAACCCTCCAGTACCTCTATTACCAAGCTTCAAGATAACCTAAGAGTCCTTAGTTTCAATGCGCGTAGCCTAAGAAACAAATTTGATGAACTGCGATGTCTTGCTCTGACAGAAAACTTTGACGTAATTGCTATAACCGAAACATTTATCGACACCACTAATATTGATTTAAGTTCCGAATACAACATAGATGGCTACAGATTCTTCAACAATGATCGTGTAAACCGTAGAGGGGGTGGTGTCGCCCTATTTGTCAAAAGCTACTTGCAACCTACTGACAAAACACCAAGAAACAGTAACGTTGAACATTTGTGCGTGCGAGTAAACATTGCAAAAGTCAATTTAAATATATCTGTCACTTACAGGCCTCCGGGACAATCACTTGATGGCGATCTTGAAATGTACAGCGTCTTAAGGCAGTCACTTAATAACAGCGACTCACTGATACTAGGAGACTTTAACCTCCCCCATATCGACTGGGCGACACTGTCGGGTACAGAAGGTGAGTCCCATAGAATGATCGAATTTCTAGAGGAAAATTATCTAAGCCAAATGGTTTCTGAACCAACTCGACAAAATAACATACTTGACCTTGTTATAGCGACCCAAGATAACCTAATCAGTAATGTCACGGTAGGAGAACACCTCGGTTCCTGCGATCATAAACTAGTGCGCGTTGACATTAGAGCTCAATCATCGGTGACTGAAAATTAAGTTAAGGTGCCCAATTTCAAAAGAGCCAACTTCGTAGAAATCCGACGAAAACTAATAGATATGCAACTATCAGATGACGGCAATGCAGAGGACGCCTGGCTAAACTTTAAAAATCACTTACTCACTCAGCAGGACACATTTGTCCCCTTGTGCGAGAAGCGAATTAACACTAATAAAGTCCACCTTGGTTTAATAGCGAAATTAAACACTCAGTCAAGGAGAAAATTGTCTTACAGGTTAAAGAAAGACCAAAGCACGCCCGAAAACATTAGACTTTACAATGATGCAAGGCGACGAGTAAAAAGATTAGTGCATCAGGCAAAGCGTAGATATGAAGAAAATATTGCAGCCAACTGTAAAATAATCCGAAATCCTTCTTCAGTTACATAAACAACAGAAAGGCGATCAGAAGTGGAATTGGACCTTTAACAAACAGCGACGGTGCACTAGTGACTGACAGCCAACACGTTGCAAACCTATTAAATAATTACTTTTCCTCGGTGTTTAATAATAACAGTCCTCCCACCACCACCACCAACACCAGTACTAATGTAAATCCCGAGCATGCATTGTCTAACTTTGAAATAAAACCCGATGAAGTCCTTAAAGCCCTCAAATCACTTAAAACAAATAAAAGTCCTGGACCTGATAAAGTATATCCAACTCTGCTGAAAGAAACAAAGAGCGAAATACTCTCCTCCTCACAACCGTATTCAATATGTCCTTGCGACAAGGCATTGTCCCTTCAGATTGGAAAAAGGCTAACGTGACACCGATTTTTAAGAAAGGAGACAAAAAAGTACCAGGTAATTACAGGCCCATTAGTCTAACTTCGGTTGTAGGTAAACTACTTGAGGGCATAATTAGAGACAAAATTGTGAGTTACCTTGAAAGCCACTCATTAATTGGGGACTCACAACATGGCTTCCGAAACAAAAGATCCTGCCTATCAAATCTATTAACCTTTTATAACGACCTCTTCACTGTTTATGACGTAACCAAATCACTGGACGTAGTCTATCTTGATTTCCAGAAAGCGTTTGATAAAGTCCCGCATCATAAATTACTTTACAAATTAAAACAAATAGGTATTGACGGTCAGGTAAACCAATGGATCGCGAATTGGTTGAGCAACAGACAACAAAGAGTAGTGATTGACGGATTTAACTCAGAGTGGGCGCCGGTCACTAGTGGCGTCCCTCAGGGCTCGGTTCTTGGCCCAGTGCTCTTCATTATTTACATCAACGACGTGGATGTGTGATTCAATAACCGCATTAGTAAATTTGCAGACGACACAAAGATTGGTAACTCGGTTCTCACTGACGAAGACAGGCAAAGCCTCCAAGAGGATTTGCACAAAATTTCAGCTTGGTCGGATAGATGGGAGATGCCCTTTAACGTAGACAAGTGCCAGGTCCTTCAAGTTGGAACGAGGAATAAGAAGTTTGATTACGAAATGCGCGGCGTTAAACTCAAAAGCGTTCAATGCGTCAAGGACTTGGGGGTCAAAATCGCGTCAAACCTCAAATTCTCACAGCAATGCATCGATGCAGCAAATAAAGCGAACAGAATTATGGGATTCATTAAAATAAAATTTTTATTTAAGAATAAAGATGTAATACTCCCGCTCTACAACAGTTTAGTCAGACCCCACTTGGAATATGCGGTACAGTTTTGGTCTCCCCAACATGCAAAGGATATTGCTAAATTAGAAGGTGTTCAGCGTCGGGCAACGAAAATTATCCCTTCCTTGCGCAACAAATCCTACGAAGAAAGGCTTTCTACCCTTAACATGTTCTCTCTTGAGAAACGTCGCCTCCGAGGAAAACTGATCGAATGTTTTAAAATACTTAATGGTTTCACGAATGTAGACAGATCAACATTGTTTATGATCGATGACACTTTGCGCACGAGGAACAATGGCGTAAAACTCAGATGTAGACAAGTAAATTCAGACTGCACCAAATTTTTCTTCACCAACGTTGTAGTGCGAGAATGGAATAAGCTCCCATCATCAGTGGTCCAGTGTAACACGATTGACTCCTTCAAAAATAAGCTCGACCGTCACTTCCTTCAACTTAATATCAACTAGAGTAGAAATGCAACGTTTTGGAGTCTTCTGATTAATGTAAAATCACTTAGGTTTAAGGACAGACCACCAAGTCTGGACCATGGGGTCTGTGTGGTCTGATTTTCTATGTAAATCTATGTAAATCTATGTAAATCTCTCTCTCTCTCTCTCTCTCTCTCTCTCTCTCTCTCTCTCTCTCTCTCTCTCTCTCTCTCTCTCGGTATGTGTATGTGTGTGTGTGTGTGTGCGCGCGCGCGATAAAAGTGGGGGTGTACTGTTATTCGTGGAGTATGGTGTACGACAATGCATAATAATAATAATAATAATAATAATAATAATAATAATAATAATAATAATAATAATAATAATAATAATAATAATAATAATAATAAAGGTCAAAGTATAATATTTTAATGTTCTTAGCGACCACTCCTTCCCCACTCCCTGGCCATCCCCAGCGGAACCTCACCATTCACCTGGATGACTCACATAAAAATTTGCTTGACGGTCCTGGCATTCCATATACCGGTACAGTCTCCATATTTTATCATAATTATGCCATATGGCTGACATTGTATGGAAGATGGCAGACACACCAAAAAAATGGCAGAAATGCGATAATTAAAGCAGGCAGAGCAACTGGCAACTGCGGTGTGTTGGGTTGACTTGAGCTGACAACGCCGCGGTGGCAACCGTGCCAAGTGTTGTACAAATTTCTTTGTATTCACTCACAGATAGAGAATCAATCACAAAAACCATATTTGTTTTTATACTAGAGTGAGAGAGAAGGAGAGAGACACGGGGGGAGAGCGAGAGAGAGAAGGGTGTGAGAGGCACGGTACGCGAGGTCAGTTGGAGACATAACACCCAAGATCTAAAGAAAGGGAGGTCAACTGAAGGTCGGCTCAAAACTCGTCCCATTCCGCGCATCCTCTCGAGGCTCCTCCCTCTGACCAAGTGACGTAGCACATGGTATATAAAAAAGTTGACCGAGCAGGCAACCCCCCCAGTCACATTCACACCGCAACAAGTGAAGGGACATGGCCTCTCTCTCTCTCTCTCTCTCTCTCTCTCTCTCTCTCTCTCTCTCTCTCTCTCTCTCTCTCTCTCTCTCTCTGTGCCCCGGTATACTTGTGTGTGTGTGTGTGTGTGTGTGTGTGTGTGTGTGTGTGTGTGTTGGTATAGTACTTGTGTGTGTGTGTGTGTGTGTGTGTGTGTGTTGGTATAGTACTTGTGTGTGTGTGTGTGTGTGTGTGTGTGTGTGTGTGTTGGTAAAGTACTTGTGTGTGTGTGTGTGTGTGTGTGTGTTTGTGTGTGTGTGTGTGTGTGTGTGTTTGTGTGTGTGTGTGTGTGTGTTGGTATACTTGTGTGTGTGCATACTTGTGTGTATGTATGTGTGTGTATACCTGTGCATGTGTGTGTGTGGCGGAGAGGGTGGTCTGGTGGGCGGGTGAGCAGGTCTCCTACCTCACTTTAAGAGCCGATTAGAGAGTAACTCTGTCCACATTTGCACTGGGGTGTGACTTAATTAGCTAGGAGTGGATATCAGTCAGGTGGGTGGATGCTGACCTTGGCTAAAGATCATCCCTCAGGTGAATGGGGCAAGTGTGGTGGGGCCTTGCTACATATAAACAGATATATAGGTGGGTAAATTAATAAATACAGATAGATGGATAGATAGATACAGAAATATAGGTATATATTATGTAATAGCTTGTGTAATGCTTGTGCATACTGAAGAAAAGTACAAGAGCAAATAAAATACTTCCAAAGCACATTTATGCCTTTTATATCCTGCACTAATAAATCAATGAAATATACGGGATTTATTGGAAAACTACCAAGAACTCCAGTATGTAATAAAGGTTCTATTAATCTCTGTCTAAGATGCTACATGCATGATATATGAAACTACAAAGTAGTACTACACATATGCAAAATATTGTTAATGATTCCTCTTCCTTTTATTTTTATTATTACACACACACACACAGAGAGAGAGAGAGAGAGAGAGAGAGAGAGAGAGAGAGAGAAAAGTCTCCTCCCACTGACCACCTGATGTCACCTAATCTGCGCCTGAGTTGACCTCCCAATTATTTAGACCTTGATAACACCAGTGTCTAGCGGGCTGTCTACGTCAGAGCCGCCACTTAAGATTTGCTGGACTTAGGAGTTGCAGGCCCTCCCCAACATACCCAGGTCAAGGGTTGGCTGACTGCTAGCCATGGGCAGGAACACAGGGCCCCTGAGAAGATAAATACTCCGGCCCCATTAAGAAATGGGCAAGCAGCTTGGGGAGACTGAGGACGCTGCATTTATCATCCATATAGCCCTGGGCCCAGATTTACTAACGCCTCGCAGATACGACAATCTTAAGTGGATATATACTTGCATGCACCAAGTTATCTCACCATGGAGGGGAAAGGATATGGGGCCACACACACTTCAGTACGTGATGTCATTTCAGTATTTTCATAGAGGTGAGGCCATTTACTGAGCAGCAGAGCTTAGCAAACATATCAGTCATTAAGATTTGCCACTTCTGCCACCAGGGCACTGCCCAGTAATGTGGCTAGGATTAGGAGTGGAGCTCAGACATTGTCAGCTGCTCAGATATTGGGAAGTAGATAAAACGGCATACTTTCCACAGAGCAGCTTGCTGTATGATGGCTTAAAACACTGTCGCTCTACTATAAGTGCAATAACAATAAGTAAAAAGCTCTTTCATAGTGCTTGAGATAAACTAACTTCCTATTAAAACATAGATACTTTAAATTCACTATTATAACTTAGTCATTGTATTTCTTTGTTTTCTTCATTTCCACAGATTAAGTTTATTAACTATGTAAACTTTTTACTTCATTGCTTCTTAACCTTTAACTACTAGCCAGTCACTTTTACCTCTTTCTCTCTCTCTCTCTCTCTCTTATGATCCTGGTTGTGATGACCAAGCAAATAACTTTCCTTTTATAGGAGACTGAGTGTCACCTGTAAGTGTAGTGGGTGCTACAACACCTAGCAGCCCATATGTCCCAGCAGTGGTGCAGCGTCGGACCCTTAAACTTCCAGGCAGGAGACACAAGATAAAAGATTCTGAAGAAGCAAGACCAAGCATATATTACTGGATAGTTTGCAGAAATGTGTAGATTTCCTTGAATAGTTTCAACCAGAAAGACTGCAATAGCTGGAGCTTTTCAGGACTTTGTTGAATATTGCAGGGCATGAAATTCTGTATTTCTTATGCATCATTAAAGGTCTCTTTTGCTTTCTTCAAACATGTTTTGTATTTGCAATTTATTTAATTGTTTTCTATAGGAAATAACTTATAAAAAGATGTTTAATAGCAGGCTGTGAAGAATTGCTCCAAATAGTACACACCACAGGTGCTATATGCTTTACATTTTATTAAGTGTATAATAAGTTCAGCCATATTGTCCTGCAGTTAATTTTTAGAGTCAGATAATTTCTCCCCTTTTTTTACAATTTAAGTTGTGATTGTGTTCATGTATACCAGCAGTTCTTTCTTTAATTATATTAGTAAAGAAGTTTTTATTATATATATAAAGTCAGATTAAGTGACTTTCAAAAGCATTATAATTAAGTTCATTTAGCCTGTGTCACTCTCAAAGTAATACGCCTCCGTGGTCTAGTGGTTAGCGTGCCTGGCTTCTACTCCGCAAGCCCGGGGTCGAATCCCGGCCCGGGCAGTCGGCGTGCAGCTCACCCAGCTGTTCATCCTCCCTCTCAGGCTGGTCGATAAATGGGTACCTGGGGAAGGTAATATGTGGTAACCCAGATATCACACTGGCCCTGTGTCCCGGGGTAATGGGGGCTCCCTTCCTCCACAGTCTCAAGGGCCAATGTTACGGAGATGAGCACCGAGGCCATGCGCTGCTACTGCGTATCCCCCCAACTATACTACTTTTACTCTCAAAGTATATAATTGTGTGTTTGTGTATGTTAGTGTGTGTGTGTGTGTCACATCCTGGAAAGCCCAAGACTTCTCCCAAAACTCTGATGACTCGAGAAAGAGTCTGGCTTCCAGCTATATCTTGAGAGCCAACAGTCATCGTGGAAATTTTCTAGGTATAGTGGAATGTGTTTTGACAGTGGGCAGTGCCTTTGTCTTTGAAGAACTCTACCGAGTTCTTAACGAAACACCCATACACCAATTTGCTCGATGATTTCCTGTATTTTATTGCCAGTACACTATTTAACACATTTAAATATTTAATAATGTATATATCAATGCCCACTTTTTCATTATGTTCTCAACTTGTGCCAGGAACATATGAGTCAGTACTTTAGTAAGGTTAGGTTACATAAATGAAAAAAGTGCATATTTGAGTTAAAAACAGAAACATTATTTTCTTGTCAATACCCCAAAAATAACTTGAATTTCAAGGTGAGAAAGAATCTTTTATTGTCTATGGACAAAGAACCTTTATTTTCTAGTTTTAATGTTGTGCTATAAGTAGAAAATGAAGTAATTATATATTTTTCACTTTACATGAAATAAATATCAATATATATAAATATTTTGCCTCAACCTAAAATCATAAAATTCTTTTTCAATTATAGTAGCTATTAAACTATGAGTGGGAATAAAACTGAGTGATGAATCAAACCTTGACGGGTGTTGCTAGGTTGCTAATTTACCAGCAATAGGTTACCATGTGATGGAGATGAGCACCGAGGCCACACACAGCTATGTGTATGCCCCCAGCTTCACCCTACCCTTACTAGACACATCATCTATAACACCCAGTAAAACTAGCATACTAAATAGTAAATGTAATACCTTAATACAGTTAATATCATTGAGACAAGAATGAGCCATGGGATGACTCAATTACCAAAATATCCAACAAACATATGATGCATGTTGCAAAGAATGGGTAATTGCTTAGCAGGAGCAGTCTATTTGAGATGCATATTACTTATTTCCTGTGGTATGTTATGATGCTTTTTAATGGGGATCTGTTTATTACCACAATAATTCAGCTATGAAAGTGCTACAGCAAATTTACCCCAGAATTCACTATAACAAGCACTGCGGCATATATCGTCCAGCCGTCTTCACTCCCAAATCTATTTACAAACTAACAGACTCATTTTAACCTAGTGGATGGTAACCTAACTCTGCTAAAATTGTAACCTATAATTGCCACTGGGGATAGTAGCCAATCGTTACAGAGGAGAGTAAACTGTCAACCCAAGTATGAGACTCACCAAATCAACTCTAGTACTTTCATAATTGCTTCCTGGTGATAACTAACTCCACAAAAAAAGACATGATAATTTACCCAGTAATGAATAGTTTGTGTCTCTAAAATAGGCCGCTAAAATCTGCTAAACAATGGCAAGGGGACACCCAGAAATATGCTCAGGGAGATTGGAGGGCAGAGAAAAAGACAAGACAAGAGAAACTTTGGGGGTGCAGGGCCTGAAATCTCATCAACGGTAAACGGGTGGGGCCCGGCCCATCCTTGGTTGTGCTAGTGGTCTAAGGTATTACAAACTACAAATTAAGACTAAATAACACCGAGCATATATGAGTACCCACATTACCCCCTGGTGAATCTCCTGCTAGCATTTCAAGCACTTCATATATATTATCACGAGTGTTTACGGCAGGATATTTGATTCAATAGTGTAGGAGTTCACAATCACCACATATTCAGAGAATGGTATTATATACGGTTGACACATCCTTTTAAAGCAATGTTTTGATTGCACAGTGACGTTTTGTTCATTATTTTGGCAGCGGGTCTTCCTCTTCTTCATTCCTCCTTGTGTTGTGGAGAAAATCTGCCTTACGTACGGGTCACGATATCTTACGCCATGCCTGGAGCTGCCGTAAAGTTACGGTGCCGGAAGAGTGTCGTAACTGTTTAGTGAATAGCCCAAAGCAGCCGAAGGTTGCCTTAAGACATTTTTTGTGACTTACGAACGTCGTAACTCGTTAGTGAATCTAGGCCCTGGCTCCTACCCATGGTTCAGGCAGTTGCCTAGATATATTATTCACCGATATTCCTCGACTGTTGATTGATTCTAGGGTCGCCCTACCCCAATTGGTTCCTCTGATGACATATTCTTAAACAGTGCAGTCCAGTTAGAGATGTAAAGGCCAAATGTCACACCAGGTTTACTTCAACCTCGAGTCAATTGGAATCGTTAACAACGACATTATCAGCTATTGTTTTGGGGGAGGCAGGGGAGGGGGAGGGATCAGCTTATCAGTCCAGCTGATGAAAACAAGTTCAAGGTCACGTTGTGGGGTGTGTACACAGGAAAACAATAAGTTTTTCAGGAGAAGGTTATCAATTAATAGCTTTTGTATATAGCGAGATAAACTATGATTATACTCATTGATTATAATTATTTTTCATATGGTATAGCACTACAAAATCTCTCTCTCTCTCTCTCTCTCTCTCTCTCTCTCTCTCTCTCTCTCTCTCTCTCTCTCTCTCTCTCTCTCTCTCTCTCTCTCTCTCTCTGCGGCCACCAATAGTTGTCATGCGGCCACCACTTCAGTAAATCGTAAAACAACTAACAACTCCGTTTCTCGAGTTATAACAAAAGACAATTTAAGGGTTCTTAGCTTTAACGCTCGAAGCTCAAGAAATTAGATCGATGAATTGCAGTGCCAAACTCAAACAGAAGACTTTGATGTAATTGCCGTAACTGAAACATTTGTTGACACCGCTAATAATGACTTAATTTCTGAATATAATATAGATAACTTTATATTTTCAATAAAGACCGAGTTAATCGTAGAGGTGGAGGAGTGGCTCTTTACGTCAAAAGTAGCTTCCAGCCCGTTGATAAAACACCAAAGGCCAGTAATGTAGAACACGTGAGCGTGAGTACAAATACCGATCAATTAAAAATCAACATATCCGTCACTTATAGGCCTCCAGGACAATCACGCAAGGATGATGAAATAATATATAGCGTTTTGCAAAGAACTTTCCGAAACAGTGATGCATTGATTTTGGGCGATTTTAATCTACCGCATATAGACTGGCAGACACTCACGGGATCTGAGAGGGAATCGCACAGGATGTTAGATTTCGTTGAAAATAACCGCCTTAGCCAAATGGTTAGTGAACCAACGCGCGATAATAATATTCTTGATCTTGCATCAGTAACCCAAGAGAACTTAGTTGATAATGTTATCCTCGGATCATGCGATCATAGACTGGTGCGTCTCGACATAAGAGCTCAAACAAGGATTGCAGAGAATAAGATATTGGTTCCCAATTTTGAAAGAGCGGATTTTGAAAGAATAAGACAGTCATTAACGAACTTTCAATTAGTATCCAACATCGACGTCAAAGAATCTTGGCAAGACTTTAAAGCTCGATTACTAACTGAACAAAATAAATCCGTGCAATCTTGTGAAAAGCGCCGAAAAGTTAAAAATCCTCCGTGGTTTACCTATCGGCATATCATTTATATATATTATGAACATTATTGGTACCAGAACTGAGCCTTGAGGAACTCCACTCTCTACTCTCCTCCAATTTGATTTCTTTTATCTAATCACCGTCCTCATTTCTCTTTGTTATATAATCCTTCATCCACTCAATGACCTTTCCGCCCATTCCATTGTGTGTGTGTGTGTGTGTGTGTGTGTGTGTGTGTGTGTGTGTGTGTGTGTGTGTGTGTGTGTGTGTATTTACTTAATTGTGATTTACAGGAATGGAGCTATGCTCGTGCTGTCCCGTCTTTCCAACTACTTCCGTCTAATTTGGCTTTAAATGACTTAGCTTGTACCACTTCCCTCTCCAGCCCATTCCAGACCCCCACACATCTTTGCGGGAAGCTGTTCTTCTTGATGTCTCTTCTACAATTTCCTTTTCTCAGTTGACAGTTTTCCATTTCCTCTTAAGTTTCTCTCTTATCAAAAGGTCATTTCTATCCAATTTCTCCAGACCATTCATCACCCTATACACTGCTATTAAATCTCCTCTCTCTCCTATTTTCCAATGTAAGGAGGTTCAGCCTCAGCAATCTTTCTTCATAAGGCAGGTCGCTCAGACTAGGTGCCATTTTTGTTGCTGCTCTCTGTATCCTCTCCAGTTTTCTAACGTGTTTCTTAAGTGATGGCGACCAAGCCACTGATGCATATTCTAGTCTAGGGCGTATCAAGGTCGCAATTAATTTCCTTACCATGTCCTTATCAAAGTATGTGAACGCTGCTCTGATGTCTCTCAGCAAGTTGTATGTCTCAGCTGATATTTTATTCACATGTCTTTCTGGAGACAAGTTCTCTGTGATCATCACTCCAAGGTCTTTTTCTTCTGTCTTCTTGTCTAATTTATCCTTACCCAACTTATAATGTCGCTCTACTCTCATTCCACTCTTTTCAAATTCAATAACACTGCACTTTTTGGGGTATTAAATTCTATTTCCCACTTCCTGCTCCATTCCCACACTGTGTCCAGGTCTCTCTGGAGCAGCAAGCAGTCCTCCTCTTTTTCTACTCTTCTCATTATCTTAGCGTCATCAGCAAACAGACTCATATAGCTGTCCACTCCTTCTATCATATCATTAACATATACTGCAAACATAATTGGGGCCAACACAGAGCCTTGCGGAACTCCACTCATGACATTTTTCCAACTTGATTTCCTGTCTCTAATAGTTGTTCTCATCATCCTGTTCTTCAGAAAATCCTCCATACACTTTAGAAGTCCTCCTCCTAATTTACCCACTGTCTCCAGCTTCCACATCAACCTCCTATGCGGCACCTTGTCAAAGGCCTTTTTCAAGTCCAGGTAGACAGCATCAGCCCATCCATCTCTCTCCTGCACAACATCTATCACCCTTGAATAGAAACACAACAAGTTTGTCAGGCATGCTCTTCCTTTCCTTAATCCGAACTGTCTTTCTGTGATGATTTCATTTTCCTCTAGTTGCTTCGTCCATTTCTTGTGTATGTGTGTGTGTGTGTGTGTGTGTGTGTGTGTGTGTGTGTGTGTGTGTGTGTGTGTTTACCTATTTATATTTACCTATTTGTAGACTACTGGGCCTGAGCTAAGCTCTGATAGTCCTGGCTACATATCTACATTTATCCAGCCTTTCCTTCATTTGTTGGACACTGCTCGCTTCCACCACCTCTTCCCGCAAGCCGTTTCATTTGTTAACACTTCTATGTGGAAAACTCTACCTTTTTAAAGTTACTCAAACAGGTTCCTTTATGAAGTTTCTTTCTATGGCCTCTCAGCCCCTGCGTTCTCGCAGTTAAGAAGAGATCATCTCTATCCACATCATCAAACTTGTTTACCAACTTATGCAGTGTGATCAGATCTCCTCTCTTCCTTCTTTGTTCCAGTGTTGCCAAGTCCATCTCCTTCAGTCTGTCTTCATATGTCACATTCAGTGTTTTCCTTGGTCTGATATTTTAGTTTTTTCCCATTTCCATAACATGGCACTTGTTTGTATTAAATTCCATCTCCCATAACTGGCTCTATCTATACACTGTCCAGGTATTTTAGTAGCTCTTTACGGTCTTCCTCCTGCTTCACTTTTCTTATTAACTTTGTATCATCTGCAAAAAGGCTCATATAACTTTTAATGCCTTTTGGCATTTCATTTATATATATTATAAACATTATTGGTGCCATAACTGAGCTTTAAGGGAACTCCACTCTCTACTTTCCTCCAATTTGATTTCTCCTCTCTAATCACCGTCTTCACTTCTCTTCCCATTAAGTAATCCTTTATCCACTCGATAACATTTCCGCCCATTCCTCCCCACTGCTGTAGTTTCCAGATTAACCTTATGTGCGGAACCTTGTCGAAATATTTTTTTCAAATCGAGATATACACAATCACCCACCCTTCTCACTTGCACCACGTCTATTGCCCTTGAGTAGAAACAGAGTAAGTTGGTGAAACACGATTTCCCTTTTTTAAATCCAAACTGTCCCTTATCATGTTTTCCTTTTTTATTATACTTTCACAAATCTGGCACATTACACTTTTCAAAGAGACTTATCTATACTGATTTAGTGGTTCAGTATTATCTCCACTTTTATAAATTGGTATAATGTATGCTCTTTTCCATTCCAAGGTCCCTTTTCCTGAATTTATAGAGCATGTTATTATGTCATAAAATGGCTCCAGTAATTCATTTTTACAGTTTTAGCACTTGTCCCGAGATTCGATCTGGTCCCCTTAGCTTTCCTTCTATCTAAGGTTTTCATCACCTGTATCAGTATGTGTGTATTTACCTATTTGTATTTACATATAATTTTTAATGTAGTCTACCGGGCCCGAGCTGAGCTCTAGTAGTCTTGTCTGCATATCTACATTTATCCAGCCTTTCCTTAAATTCTTGGATACATTCGCCTCCGCCACCTCTTCCCTGCAAGCTGTTCCATATGTTAACACTTCTATGTGGAAAAGTATACTTTTTTAAGTTCACTCGTTCATCCCTTACACTGGTAAACTCTGGAACAGCATTCCTTCATCTGCATTTCCTCCTACCTATGACTTCACCTCCTTGAAGAAGAGTGTATCAAGACACCTCTCCACACGAAACTGACCTCTCTTTTGGCCACTCTTTTCTTTTGTCTATTATGGGAACGGTGAGTAGCTGACTTTTTTTTCTACATTTTTTGTTGCCCTTGAGCCGTCTCCTTTATTGTAAAAAAAAAAAAGGTTCCTGTATTTAGTTTCTTCCCATGTCATCTCAGCCCCTGCATTCTCGCAGTTAAGAAGGGGTCATTTCTGTCCACCTCATCTAAGTTATTTACCAACTTATACAGCGTGATCAGATTTCTCCCAAAATGTGTTCCAGGATCGTTAAGTCCATCTGCTTCAATCAGTCTTCATACGTCATGTCATATTCGAGAGTTTTGGGACCATTTTAGTTGCAATTCTCTGTATCCTTTCTGATATCCTTCTTTTTGTAAGGTGACCACACAACTGCAGCATATTCAAGTTTTGGTCTTATCAGTGTTATTATTTTTTTCATCATTTCTTTGTCCATACAATGGCGTGATAACCTTATATTTTTCATCATCCTGTGTGTGTGTGTGTGTGTGTGTGTGTTGTGTGTGTGTGTGTGTGTGTGTGTGTGTGTGTGTTCTTTACTATTTTCTTCAAGAAATACAGTTTCATGTGTTAATTAATGGAGTGGGAAAAGAAGGGTGGTTCAATATAATATGTTTCTATTCACTTCACACCTTTTATTAAACTTGTGTAAACATCGTCATCATGACCCAAATCCAGGACATGGACGATCAGATACTAAATGCTGGATAATATTTAATTCAGAACCACACCAACTTGAGCTTCTTAAACTAATAAATATTAGTTTATACATAAAAAAAATCTTGTATATAATCATTCAGGAGTAGCCTAAGCACAAAAAAATGTAACTAGAAAACTTGAATAGACTTTTTTTATCGCTTTAATAACCGCCAGCTTAGTCTCCTGATATGTGATGTGAATGTTGTCATATGATAAATTAAATACTGAAGTCAGATCAGTGGAACAATATAGTTATTATTTTATTGTTATTTTTCTATTGTTTACAAATAGCACACTGGAAATACAATTTATGTGCTGTCAGCATGTCTATAAATATGTATTCCTTGCCACGTCAACAGTCATTTTGCGTGGAGAGAGTGCTGCCTTATGTGAAAAGTAGTGGATATAGTTTTTTCTTAGTCCCCAGATAAATAATCCATTGAATTTTATAATATTGCCATGATTTTAATTGTCTATACATCAACAGAAATTACTGTAGGATTTATTATGTAAATGTGCATATAGTATTTATTGCACTGCCAGTGTAAATAAATATTTTCCTTACAGTTTGTTCTTTGCTCATCCATGGAGGTGCTTGGGGAACTATGGAAGGGGTGCCTGGCGAGTTAGGTAGGGGTCCCAGTGAGAGGGTGGAGGTTGGGGTTCCAGGGAGGGGGTGAAGGTAGGGTTACTAGGGAGGGAGTTGGAGTAGGGGTACTAAAGAGAGAAGATGGCGTAGGGGTACCAGGGAGGGTGGGGATAGGGTACCAGGAGAGGTGGGCATGGGGTACCAGGGAGGGGGTGGGGAAGGAGTACCAGGAGGGGGGTGGGGAAGGGGTACCAGGGAGGGGTGGGTGGGAGATGGGGTACCAGGGAGGGGGTGGGGATGGGGTATCAGGAGGGGGGTGGGGGAAGGAGTACCAAGGAGTGGGGTGGGGGAAGGAGTACCAGGGAGTGGGGTGGGGGAAGGTGTACCAGGGAGGGGGGTGGGGGAAGGAGTACCAGGGAGTGGGGTGGGGGAAGGTGTACCAGGGAGGGGGGTGGGGGAAGGTGTACCAGGGAGGGGGGTGGGGGAAGGTGTACCAGGGAGGGGGGTGGGGGAAGGAGTACCAGGGAGGGGGGTGGGGGAAGGTGTACCAGTGAGGGGGTGGGGAAGGAGTACAAGGAGTGGGGGGTGGGGGAAGGTGTACCAGGGAGGGGGGTGGGGGAAGGAGTACCAGGGAGGGGGGTGGGGGAAGGTGTACCAGGGAGGGGGGTGGGGGAAGGAAACATGGAAACATGGAAACATGGAAACGCAGGCAACAGAAAGCCTATTGGCTCATTACGAGGTTGCCCGCTTTGGTGATTTAATCTGCTCGACAGCCTGGGGCCTGGGGAGCAGATGAAAGCACCTCGACATTGAGGAGCAGATGAAAGCGCCTCGATATTGAGGAGCAGATGAAAGCAACTCAATATTCAGTTTACTCCCGACGCAGCGAAGTGACGGTCGATTCTATATTTGAAGGAGTTGATAGTATTCGCATTTACTACTTCTGAAGGAAGATTGTTCCAGTGACGGATGACTCGGTTTGAAAAGAAACTCCTTCCGATGTCTGTGTTACATCGACTAGACTGAATGGGTAAACCGTTATTTCTAGTTCTTAGGTTGGTTTGCAATTCAAAGAAATTGGAGTAATCGACGTTATTGAATTTTTAGATACTTGAAGACTTGAATCATATCTCCTCGTAGGCGTCTTTTCTCCAATGTAAAGAGATTGAGTCGCTTGAGTCGTTCCTCGTACGGTTGAGCCCTTAAGGTTGGTATCATTTTCGTGGCGCGTCGTTGAATCCTTTCCAGTAAATCAATGTCCTTTCTGTAATTAGGAGACCAGAACTGTACTGCATACTCGAGGTGCGGTCTTACCATGGAATTATACAAGGATAGCATCACGTCTGGCGTTTTACACTCGAAGTTCCTCGCTATGAACCCGAGCATAGTGTTGGCTTTGTTGTATGCTTTTTTACAGTGATTCGCGTGTTTCAGGTCACTGCTGATAGTGACTCCAAGATCCTTTTCCTCCTGCATCGCTTGCAGAGGTCTCCCATTCATGATGTATGTGTGGTTACTATTTCTGGACCCAATGTGCATGACTTTGCATTTGTCAACATTAAAGGACATTTGCCATTTTCCGACCATTCGATAATGTGATTGAGGTCTTTCTGAATGATTTCGCAGTCGGTCTTTGTGAGGGCCTTTCCCCCCACCTTAGTGTCATCAGCAAATTTCGATATTGTGGATTTCAGTCCTGATTCGAGGTCGTTGATATATATGATGAAGAGAATGGGTCCCAGCACTGACCCTTGAGGCACTCCACTAGTGACTGGAAGCCAATCGGAAGGCTGTCCGTTGAGTAGTACTCGTTGTTTTCTGTCGGTGAGCCAATCTCTTATCCACGCGATCAGATTGGCTCCAATGCCCGCCGAGTGCAGTTTCTTAAGGAGTCGCTCGTGCGGTACCTTGTCGAAGGCTTTCTGAAAGTCCAGGTATATAACATCACTGGGGATGTGGGCATCCCAGTTCTTATATATACCTTGGAAGAAGTCTAATAAATTCGTTAGGCAGGAGCGCTTGTTTCTGAAGCCATGCTGGGTGTCGGAGATTACATTATTGTCTTCTAGAAACTTAACAAGTTTGTCTCTAATAATCTTTTCGAGTATTTTTCCTGCCACTGATGTCAAACTTATGGGCCTGTAGTTTAATGCAACGCTTTTGTCTCCTTTTTTGAAAATTGGTGTTACGTTCGCCATCTTCCAGTCTTCCGGGACCTTTTTCAATTGAACAGACTGGTTGAATATGTTAGTGAGTGGCTGAAGTATTTGTTGTTTAAGCTCTTTAAATAACCGCGGGACAAACCGTCAGGTCCTGTTGACTTGTTCGTGTCGAGTTTATCCAAATACTCTTTCACTTCTTGGTCGCATATTGAGTCAATTTTCAGGGGCGTGATTCCCCTCGGCGGGTCAGGGTTCTCGGGCATGGTTTCGATGTTCTCGACTGTGAATACGGATGCGAAGTTACTGTTGAGGATTCTGGCCATCTGTTTACTGTCCTGAGTTGCAGCTCCAGTCTCGTCTGTCAGGGGACCAATATTGATTTTACTTTCTTTTGCGATCTGATGTATGTGAAGAATTTTTTTGAGTTTGTCTTGATGTCACGCGCTATTTGTTTTTCGTAGTTGCGTTTACTACTCCGAATAAGGGTGCGACAAGCTCTGAGGCTGTTGTGGTACTGAGTACGGGCTTCGGCCGTGTCATTCTCTTTCATTAGGTTATAATTCCCTTTTTTTAAGTTTACCGCCCTTTTTATTTCTCTGGTCATCCACGGCGGATCTACGGCACCATTTACTCGCCTGGGTTTCGTCGGCACTGTAGCCTTTTCTACTCCCAAAAGCTTATCTTTGAAGTTGTTCCACACGTTGTCGATTGTATTGTCGGTTAGGTGAAGTTGGTCCCAGGTCGCAGAGAGAAGCAGCTCACGGGCTAGGTTGAAATTTGCTTTTTTGTAGTCTGGTATCACTGACGGATTGTCTACGAGTTTGTGACTTATGTTGACATTGAAACGGATTAAGTGGTGATCGCAACCGTTAATTTTTTCACCAACTTCACAGTCGCGAATGAGGTCGGGGTCGCTTACTAATACCAGATCCAGCAGATTGTTTTCTCTTGTTGGTTGAGTTACAACTTGAGTGAGGAACGAATCCTCCACCATTTCTATAAGCCTGTTACCCTCTTGATCTCCAGTCAATTGTCCCCAGTCAATGTTAGGGCAATTAAAGTCCCCAATTATTATTGCTTGTTTACTTTGTGTTAAAGAGTGAAGCTCTTCGTACAGGGCAGTGTCGTCGGCTGCCTGTTGTTTTGGAGGCCTGTATACGGTCGCAAGTGTTAGTTTCTTATTATTCGCAGTTATTTCCACATAGACGGAGTCGTAATTCTGCGTCCTGTTTGTCTATTTTTATGGCAGGGAGCGTACTTTTTACGTAGCAAATTACTCCTCCTCCTTTCTTGTGCATTCGATTTTTTTGGAAGCTTTCGTACCCGGGAAATGACAGTTCAGATACTAGATGTGCAGAGTTGGCCCAAGTCTCTGTGATGGCTACCACATCTGGTTTCTCAGTTGCAATATACGCCCTAATTTCGTCCTTTGTGGGTAATAGACTGCGTGCATTTGTGTACAAAATGGAAATGTGACTACTGGTTTGGCCGCGTCGTGTTGAATGAGTTCGCTTGTCGGAGGCGTCGTTGGTTACACAGTTTCTTGCAAGCCGCATCGACGCTACGGTTCGGTTGATCAAGGGATGCCTTTGCCTTGCCCTCGCCTCCAGTTTTTTGAATAGCTTTTCGAGAAGCTTTCAACTGCATCGTTCAGGAGCCTTCCTAGCCGCGCCGAACCAACCTCGTTCAAGTGGAGTCCGTCCTCCCAAAATAAATCTGGGCGCTGGTTGAAGTGATGCCATGCGTTCGTGAACCCTACGCCTTCATCGTTACATAACTGCTTTAGACTAGTGTTGACGCCGTACCCCTGGTACACCTTCCCCCACCCCACTCCTTGGTACTCCTTCCCCATTTCCCCACCTCCTGGTACTCCTTCCCCCACCCACTCCTTGGTACTCCTTCCCACCCCCAGGGAGGGGGGGGTGGGGAAGGTGTACCAGGGAGGGGGGTGGGGAAGGCACCAGGAGGGGTGGGGAAGGTGTACCAGGAGGGGGTGGGGAAGGAGTACCAAGGAGTGGGGTGGGGAAGGAGTACCAGGAGTGGGGTGGGGAAGGTACCAGGAGGGGGTGGGGGAGTACCAAGGAGTGGGGTGGGGAAGGTGTACCAGGAGGGGTGGGTGGGAGATGGGGTACCAGGAGGGGGTGGGGGAAGGAGTACCAAGGAGTGGGGTGGGGAAGGTGTACCAGGGAGGTGGGTGGGAGATGGGGTACCAGGGAGGGGGTGGGGAAGGTAACAGGGAGGGGTGGGGAAGGGGTACCAGGAGGGGTGTGTGGAAGGGGTACTGGGAGGGGTGGGAGGTGGGGTACCAGGGAGGGGGTGGAGGAAGGGGTACCAGGAGGGGTACCATAAAGGGGTGGGGAAGGGGCACCAGGGAGGGGTTGGGGAAGGGTACCAGGGAGGGGTTGGGGAAGGGGTACCAGGGAGGGGGTGGGGAAGGGCACCAGGAGGGGTGGGGAAGGGCACCAGGGAGGGGTGGGGAAGGGGTACCAGGAGGAGGGTGGGGAAGGGTTACCAGGGAGAGGGTGGGGAAGGGGAACCAGGGAGGGGGGTGGGGAAGGGGTACCAGGGAGGAGGGTGGGGAAGGGTTACCAGGGAGAGGGTGGGGGAAGGGGAACCAGGGAGGGGTGGAAGGGGTACCAGGGAGGGATGGGTAAAGGGCACCTGGGAGGGGGTGGAGGAAGGGGTACCAGGGAGGGGGGTGGGGAAGGGTTACCAGGGAGGGTGGGGAAGAGGTACCAGGAGGGGGGGGGGGAAGGCACCAGGGAGGGGTGGGGAAGGTGTACCAGGGAGGGGTGGGGGAAGGGTACCAGGGAGGGGTGGGGAAGGGGTACCAGGGAGGGGGGTGAGGAAGGGTACCAGGGAGGGGGTGGGGAAGGGGTACCAGGAGGGGGGGTGGGGAAGGGGTACCAGGGAGGGATGGGAGAATGGATACCAGGGAGGGGGGTGGGGAAGGGCACCAGGGAGGGGTGGGGAAGGGGTTCCAGGGAGGAGGGGGTGGGGAAGGGGTAACAGGAGGGGGTGGGAAGGGGTAACAGGGAGGGTGTGTGGGAAGGGGTACCAGGGAGGGTGGGGAAGGGGCACCAGGAGGGGGTGGGGAAGGGGAACCAGGGAGGTGTGTGGGAAGGGGTACCAGGGAGGGGGTGGGGATGGGGTACCAGGGAGGGGTGGGGAAGGGGTAACAGGGAGGGGTGTGTGGGAAGGGGTACCAGGGAGGGGGGTGGGGCAAGGGGTACCAGGTAGGGGGTGGGGGAAGGAGTACCAGGGAGGGGGGTGGGGGAAGGGGTACCAGGGAGGGGGTGGGGGAAGGGGTACCAGGGAGGGGGTGGGGGAAGGGGTAACAGGGAGGGGTGTGTGGGAAGGGGTACCAGGGAGGGGGGTGGGGGAGGGGTACCATAGAGGGGGGTGGGGGTTAAGGGTACCAGGGAGGGGGGTGGCGGAAGGAGTACCAGGGAGGGGAGTGGGGTTCATGAATGAGGGGTGACAACGGGTATCAAAAGGGTTGAGAAAGGGTATATTTGTGTAGGTTTTGAAAGGGTATATTTGTAAGGGTTGAGAAAGGGTATATTTGTGTAGCTCTTGAACGGGTATATTTGTAAGGGTTGTAAATGGGTATCGCTATTTCATCACTAAAAATACCCTTTTTCTACCCCTCTACTACCCTTTTCTTCATAGTGTGTAGGCTGGGCGTTCTGTATCGTCTCCGCCAGTTCTTCTCCCCCGCACAGTTGCTATCCATTTACAGGAGTCTTGTCCGCCCTCGTATGGAGTATGCATCTTATTTGTGTGTGGGGGGGGGGGGGGGGGTCCACTCACACAAAGGCTCTTCGTCTCATCAGCTCTCCTCCTCATACTGATAGTCTTCTACCTCTCAAATTCCGCCGCCATGTTGCCTCTCTTCCAATCTTCTATCGATATTTTCATGCTGACTGCTCTTCTGAACTGGCTAACTGCATGCCTCCCCCCCTCCCGCGGCCCCGCTGCACACGACTTTCTACTCATGCTCATCCCTATACTGTCCAAACCCCTTATGCAAGAGTCAACCAGCATCACTCTTTCATCCCTCACGCTGGTAAACTCTGGAACAATCTTCCTTCATCTGTATTTCCTCCTGCCTGCGACTTGAACTCTTTCAAGAGGAGGGTATCAGGACACCTCTCCTCCCGAAACTGACCTCTCTTTTTGGACACTCCTTTGACCTCTATTCAGGAGCAGTGAGTAGCGGGCTTTTTTTTTTTTTTCTTTGCGCCCTTGAGCTGCCTCCTTGCCTATATATAAAACAAAACAAAAAAGTGTTTGATGCTCATTATAGAATTCTTGACATTGTGGCAAGGTGGCCTGGCTCAGTCCATGATGCAAAAATATTGGATGAGTCAGAACTGATATTAATGTTTGAGGAACAACATGTACCTGCAGGATGCTTCCTTCTCGGGAACAGTGGTTATCCCTGCAAGCAGTGGCTCCTGACCCCTCAAACTGCTGCAGACCGATTATAACTGGTAAGTTTATTGATGATACACGAAATAGATATACTGTATAATGAAAATCAAGCCTAGCATTGTCCACTTACTTCGCAAAGTACAGTTTATACAGTGAAAAATAGGTAATAAGTAGGTACCAAATATATACTTTTTTTACAGCAGAGGAAACAGCTCAAGGGCAAAAAAAAAGGAAACAATGACGAAAAAACAAAACAAACGCTACTCACTGCTCCCACTAAAGAGTCAAGAGGAGTGGCTGAAAGATAAGTCAATATCAGAAGGAGAAGTGTCCTGATTCCCTCCTCTTGAAGAAGTTCAAGTCGTAGGCAGGAGGAAATACAGATGAAAAAAGATTGTTCCAGAGTTTACCAGCGTGAAGGATGAAAGAGTGAAAATGCTAGTTAACTCGTGCGTAAGGAATTTGGACAGTAAAGGGATGAGCTTGAGTAGAAAGTCGTGTACGGCGAGGCCGCAGGAAGGGGGGGGGGGGGGGGGGGCATGCAGTTGGCAAGTTCAGAAGAGCAGTCAGCCTGAAAATATCAATAGAAGATATAAAAACAGGCAACATGGCGACGGAATTAAAGAGGTAGAAGACTATCAGGAAGAGGAGGAGAGCTGATGAGACGAAGAGCCTTAGACTCCACTCTGTCCAGGAGACCTGTGTGAGTGGAGCCCCCCCCGCACGTGAGATACATACTCCATACGAGGGCGGATAAGGCCCCTGTATTTAGAGAACAACTGTGCGGGGGAGAAGAACTGGCGGAGACGATATAGAACGCCCAACCTCGAAGAAGCTGGGGGCGTATGCGCAAATATTCTAAGAGTACTGCTAAGCCTTGTGTTCAACAACTCTTAGCTAAGCATTGGTCCTGAAGTTTCGCTAAGAATTCCCCTTAGCGGACTCTCAGCTAAGATTTTGGCGAGCAAAATACCGGTTTTAAGTGCATCGTCTAGCAAAACGATCACGTGCAAAAGTATTGTGTATGGCTGACATAAAGTATATTATGTAAAGATAAAATAGCTGTAATGAATTCAACATCTTATCTATCTATACACAATAGCTTGTTTGGAAACAATAGACACAACAGTAGTAAATGATCGACAACAACGAGCCTTTTTCTTCCTCTTGTGACCTTTATTGCTTATTATCGTTATATAGGTGCATCTTTTCATGTTTCCGGTGTGTCTTCATTATTATTTTATGTATTTTGGTAAAATATTTAGATTACCGCCTCGACGTCGTCTCCTCAGCCGCCGGTGACAACAGAGGTGCAGCGCGAGGCGTATTACCAAATAATAAAAGTAAAGTCAAAGCCAAACTAAATCTAACCAAACTTGACCTGACTTGACCAAATCTAACTATATCTAGCCTATAACCGATCTAACTGACCCCCCAACTGCCAAAATTTGATGTGCTAAGATGCGTTAGTTCTTACTCTTCAATATTACTAAGTTTCTTTAATATTCAAGCTGTTGGTCGCTGTACTGTATTCAGAGACCAACATACAACACATAATGCATTAGCCTCACGTGAGATGGCTACGTGTGTTCAGTGACTTTCTTAGCTATTTATTTTGATATCTTATATACCAACTTTCAGTCAGGTATATTTTCAAGTGGCTCTCAATTTCGTCTCATTCCTATCTCTCCCGCCACTCCCAGTGAGGTTGATCCTCTGCCACCCCCCCACCCCATCCTCTCTTCCTAATTAACATGGTACTATATTTACATGACATTCTATAACTCTCCTCACTGGATCAAAGCACACAAACACTAGTACTACTATGAAATGTTCTAATGTTTCCTTAGCTTCTACACCTACCTGCTGTTGTTTAACCCTATATCTGCCATGTTGACCTCAAGGGTGCCTCCTATATATACCTTTCTCCTTTTATATATATATATATATATATATATATATATATATATATATATATATATATATATATATATATATATATATATATATATATATATATATATATATATATATAATACCATACTAGGTACTTCTCCATTCATTCAGCCCACTTTTCTCATCTATCTTTGACAGGTCTCCCATTCACATTCTTTCGCTCTGCTCCAGTGTCATCTTATGCTTTCCATCTCTGTATTTCCTTTTTCCAAAGGGAATTGTCTTGAATTTCCAGTGATATATTAATTTGGCCCACCGATGTTCACTCATTTCCTCTCTTTGAAACTCAGCTTCCCCTTGGTTAACCTTTCTCAGAAGCTCCACCCCATTTCCCCTGAGAGCACGTAAAAATCATCTTGCCAACTACTTTTCAATGACTTCTAATCTCCTTACATCCTCATTGTTGTCAATGCCATTATAATCGCTGCAAATATATACATTACCATTATAAATGCTTTGATACCTGCCCTATATCCATGTCCATACTTGTCCACAAGTCAAAACTTAAATCATGGACCAATTTGCAAATTTTTTGTTCAAAAAGATTTCTGCATTAATAATTGACATTTACAGCTATTTGGGAGTAAAATTAAGAATAATCATAAAATTCATTTTTATATCTCCAGAAGAAAGGAAACTGAAAATAACAAAAGTCATATTATACTGTGAACTGATTTATTCCAAAAGTGGCAAAAAACATGACCAAAACAATACTACAGCCGGCGCTGAAAAAATCGTCGCACACTTACACTTCCGACACTCTAACGCTTCGCATTTATTTTGGCTTGTCAACCAGCAAGAGTAGGTAGGAAGACACCTACCGAACGGGCGTGAGCTACTCCCGGTGAGGATATATGGAGGGTGCTGAAGCCCTCCAAAGACCCTTCCCATGTCCTCACTAACCGTTTCCCTTTTGTCTCATCAACACCAGAGAGCAGTTCAGCATGCTCTCAAAAGACAGTTCCTCTCTCTTTCCACACCACACTACATTCACACAACAAACACACCTTTTCCCAAAATTCAAAATGCAAAATGGCTAGGTAACGGAAAACACCGCCTCGGAGTCCCCACCTGGGGGGGGACCATAAATTCCCCCAGGGAGGACTCCCCTTCTGGCTGCCGACTTGAGAGGTGTCCTGATAACTCCTCGAATCTCCTCCTTATCAATTTCTGCAACATTCGGGGTCTTCGTTCTAATTTTCATTCTGTGGAACACCATCTCTCCTCCTCTAAACCTCACCTTCTCTTCCTCACCGAAACACAGGTTTCTGATGCTACTGACAGCAACCTCTACTCTGCTCCCTCCTACTATCTCTATCCTAAATTTCAATCTAAAGCTGGATGTTGCGCCTACGTGCGCAATGACATCACTTGCTCTCGTGCCCACCTTGACTCTTTTGAATTTTCCACCATCTGGCTAAGACTTCATTGCCATTCTATTACTAAATATATCTGTGTTGTTTATCTCTCGCCTAACTCTACTAACTATGTAAAATTCTTTGACTATTTGAACTCTAAACTGGAGCACATCTTGACTCACTCTCCCTTTGCTGAAATCTCCATCTTGGGAGATTTCAATGTTCGCCACCAGCTTTGGCTTTCATCCTCTTTCACTAACCAGCCTGGTGAACAAGCCTACAACTTTGCTCTCCTCAACGACCTAGAGCAGTTGGTTCAGCACCCTACTCGTATTCCCGACCGTCTTGGAGACAGGCTCAACATTCTAGACCTCTTCCTTACCTCTAATCCTTCTACTTACTCTGTCAAACTGTTCTCTCCGTTGGGCTCCTCCGATCATAACCTTATTTCTGTATCCTGTCCTATCGCTCCTGTACATCCTCTGGACCCACCGAAGAGGCGATACTTCTGGCATTTTGCTTCAGCTCGGTGGGACGACCTGAGGATGTACTTTTCCGATTTCCCGTGGAATGATTACTGCTTCCAGGAGAGAGACTCCTCTGTGTATGTTCATCGCATCACAGAGGTGATTGTCTCTGGAATGGAGGCATACATTCCACGTACTTTCTCTACTCCTCATGCTAAAAAGCCTTGGTTTAATCATGCTTGTTCTCGTGCTATTAAAGATAGAGAGGCAGCTCACAAAAGGTTCCAGAGCCTTCGAACTCCCGCTAACTTTGATCTTTACATTTCAGCCCAGAATCGTGTCAAATCTATTATCCGACTTACCAAAACTTCTTTCATTAATAGAAAATGTCAACACCTTACTTCTTCTAATTCTTTCCGTGACTTCTGGCATCTAGCCAAAAATATATCTTCCAATTTCACTTCTTCCTCTTTCCCTCCTCTCCTTAACCCTGACGGCAGCACTGCCGTCTCATCTGTCTCTAAAGTTGAACTCTTCGCTCAAACTTTCTGTAAGAACTCCACCCTGCACGATTCTGGGCATATTCCTCCTACTCATCCCCCCTTTGACTCCTATATGCCTGTTATTAAGATTCTTCCAAATGATGTTTTCTATGTCCTCTCTGGCCTCAACTCTCAGAAGGCTTATGGACCTGATGGAGTGCCTCTTATTGTCCTTAAAAACTGTGCTTCTGTGCTGACACCCTGCCTGGTCAAACTCTTTCGCCTCTGCCTATCAACATCTACTTTTCCTTCCTGCTGGAAGTACGCCTTCATACAGCCTGTGCCTAAGAAAGGTGACGGATCTAATCCCTTAAACTATCGCCCTATAGTTTTATTTTCCTGTCTATCTAAAGCTTTTGAACCAATCCTTAACCGGAAGATTCAAAAGCACCTTTCCACTTCTGACTTTGTCTGATCGCCAGTATGGGTTCCGCAAGGGGTGTTCTACTGGCGATCTTCTTACTCTCTTAACTGACTCTTGGTCATCCTCTCTTAGCCGCTTCGGTGAAACTTTCTCTGTTGCGCTATACATATCGAAAGCCTTCGATAGAGTCTGGCACCAGTCTTTTGATTATTTTATAGGACCAGCGAGAAGCGGGCTTTTTTTTATTATTGTTTTCTTTTTTGTGTGCCCTTGAGCTGTCTCCTTTGTTGTAAAAAAAATAAAATATGGGGTGTTACCAAGGAGACTATATTAGAGGAGATAGTGCAGTAATTCCTCGGGCGTGCGGAAGTAACGCCATCTATTGGGGCCCACCAAAAACGTCATTTTTTCAGGGATAGCTTTAATATTTTTAAAGTACCTACCACGGCACCCTATCCAGCCTTTACTTGTTCTTTTCATTATTGTGAAATTATTTATTAATGGGGTAAAGAAAAATATATTTGTTCTTATGTTTTATTAGGTATTATCTACACTATATCAATTTGTTATTTTAGGAAAAAAATAAAGTGAAGAAAGCATTTTCTAAGTATATATATATATATATATATATATATATATATATATATATATATATATATATATATATATATATATATATATATATATGTGTGTGTGTGTGTGTAGCAAACATATCCAGTGCTTTAAATACAAGCAAAGCATACAACATTCTATGCATGCTAGATTACTATAATGCCTTTGCAACATGTTCTTAGCTGAGTAAAAATATCATACTAATAGTACAAGTGCCAGATATTGGCAAGCATTGCATACTGTTTGGGAGGGCAGAGAACAAAAGCTTCTAAGCATTACAACTGAAATAAACAATGGCAGACACTCAAAGCTGGTTAACTGAACATGATCTGATTTATAACAGGCAAAACCAACAATGGTGCATTATATGCAATAAAAACTATATAAAAATGTTGCAAGGCACATCAACATAAGAGCAAAGCATCATAAAACATGCTGAAATACATGATGGAGGATATCAAGAAGGTAATACATGAGTTGTCTTAAATGGAATGCAATAACTTGGTGGTCCTGGGAGACAGCTGAGCCTGGAAGTGAAAATGGGATGTAGGGCACGGTATGATCTCACAAGCTCTGACCTTAGTGTCAGTGTCATGAAGATATTAAGCTCAGTAGACACAACTATTCAGTGGAGGCACATATGATGAAAGCAAATGAGACAAAATAAGGCAACTCATAGTGTAAGAAAATAGCAGGAAAGTTATGCTGCAATATGTGACACACCAAATTACAGGTCAGAGAGTGGCCGGTATGTATTTCATAAGCTACATCAGTAAACATGTAGCATTTATTGCAGGAATCACACATTAAAGTTAGATGTAATAAAGTATGTTTGTTAGCACACATTAAAGTTGGATGTAATAAAATATATGTTTTTAGCACACATTAAAGTTGGATGTAATAAAATATATGTTTTTAGCACACATTAAAGTTGGATGTAATAAAATATATGTTTTTAGCACACATTAAAGTTGGATGTAATAAAATCATTTGATATGAAACTCCTTGAACTGGCCAATCAACCAAACCACTATCTGCCCTCACCCCCCCCCCCAAAAAAAAAAAAAAAAGCATTATTTTTCACAAGGTTTACAAGGCATTAGTCAAGAATATCAACTGCCATTACATTTTGTCAAAAAAATCATACCTATGTGATTAGGTACCGGATATCATATAAAGCAGAAAAAAAACATTGCATTCTGTAATACAAACAAAATTACTCCTGGCATTTCACCTGAAATAAACAATGGCAGACATTCAAAGCTTGTGATCTGAACAAGATCTGATTTATAACAGGCAAAACCAACAATGGTGCATTACATGCGATATCTGGCAGGGGAGATAAATGATTCCTTGCATTACAACTGGAAAGTGGCAGACACCCAAAGCTTGTTAACTGAACAAGATTTCATTTATAACAGGCAAGACCGACAATGATGCATTACATGCAATATATTGCAAAGTATATGGAAAAATTTCTTGGCGTAACAAGAGTAATACTAAATAATGGCAAATCCCACAAAGTATCTCTTCTTTTGACAAAGCCTGTGCTCTTTGCTGCAGGGCTGTCAGAGTCTGTTTGCTCCAGCCAACATTTACTGAAATACCCCTGAGTCATGAGTGAAGTGTTGAAACGGAAGGCAAGTGAGATACTGTGCTTAGAAATCTATTAGCTTTTGGACTTTGATAGTATAAGGCCAGAGCAAACCTCCTCTCTTGTAACCCATATCTCCTACTAGGCTTAGATCTTGGCATCTTGCAGCATGTTGAACCTGACCTTAGAAAAAATCCACCCCTATTGGATCTAAAAAATTGCTTGCTCTGGGCAAAAACTGCCCAGGAGTTGTAACAGCCTGGGCTTTGAGCTGCCTTGCCTCCCGGCGCAGACGACAGACTGTTTTGTGCAGCAATTTTCACTTTTCATGTCTGAAAATACGTACAAAATATTAAAAGTAGTTACACACTGCTTTTCTCACAATTCTAAATAATAAAATATGTGCATGTAATTGCATTATTTTCAGTGCTATAAGGACAGTGAATCTAAGCATTGACATTATGTGTGCACGCTAGCTTCGATGGAAGGCTTCACTTAGATTGCCTGACAAAAGTAATATTTTCAGGAGAGATGGGGGAGAGGATACAACTGGAGACATTTGTCAATGTGTTGCCACAATAAAAATCTAAAAAATCCCTGTCTCTGCAATGTTAGTCATACCCAAGCCCTGCCTGCTAACTAACTCTTCCTTTCAACAATGTTAAGCCATTAAACTGGTGGTCTCCTCCATGTGCCACTTCACTCAACAAACTAATCCTTATTACTTGTTAAAACCATTTGAACATTAGCACAGATCATAATTCAATGATTGCCCCAGCTCCTCCACATGTCCAGTGTAATATGGGTGATGTAGGATGGTTCAGCCTCATGTCTCCCTTGCATACATTAAGTTTAGAGAATAATACTGTTCCTTGTAGCTTCCGTTTCCCTGATACTCACGACTATTCCTTAAAGAATAACACGTGAAGAATCGCATTTTTAAAAGTCTGAATATGTAATTAAAGATGGGATATCTAATAGCAGGTACATATGACCTCTTTTTTTAGGGTGCTGGTTTGCCATGTTTGGATGTGAATGGGGTAGGCGGTGGCTGAGTGGTTAGCGTGCTGGCCCTGCATTCACCACGTGCTGGACGACGCGGGTTCGAATCCCCACGCTACCACCTGGGATTCTTCAGTCACCGCCGAGTGGCCTAAGACTACCCACATGCTGTCCTGCAGACTGTGGTGTGAGTGCGATTGCCGAGTAAATGCCATTTGTTATTGTATTAAGAGATGCTTGTTTCGTGCCCTGAGTCTTGACGATTGTTGTTGATAATGTTTCATTTTCACTTGTGTGTGTGTGTGTGTGTGTGTGTGTGTGTGTGTGTGTGTGTGTGTGTGCTTCGGAGCTTCAGGGTACTTGACGTCTTGACCTGCTAAGTGTGAAGGAGGCAGTCGGAATAAAGCACAAGTAGTAACAAATGTACGGAAGTGGGGGTAATTGGAGTGGGGAGGGCACGGAAGTGGGAGGCGGGGGGGTCAGCGGGGGGGTGACGGAAGAGGGGGTAGCTGGACCCCCCTCCCTACCCCCCCCCATCTTTCACTTTTTCACATACCCTCCCCCCCCCACCTCTCGGGCTAGCGTACGGAAGCGGGGGGTCCTGGAGGGGGGAGGGGGGGTGACGGGAGCGGGGTTAGGACGGTCAGCGGGAGGGTGACGGGAGAGAGGGTGGTCAGCGGGGGAGTGACGGGAGTGGGGGTAGGACGGTCAGAGGGCGGTCAGCGGGGGAGTGACGGAAGTGGGGGCATACACAAAGTGAGGGTAATTGCTATTGTTGTTCTTGTTGTTCTTGTTGTATACACACACACACACACACACACACACACACACACACACACACATATTGTGTGCTATATAAGCATCATACTTTAATAATTACCATCATTAATAGAGTTTCCGCTATGGCTGAGACATATTCAGAGAACCTTCTTGATATTTTCCAATACCCTGCGCGCATAATTGTTGCAGGATATAGCAACTCCTGAAAATCGGAACTTGTACAGCAGCTTATACTGAAGTATCATGAAAAGTTAAAAAAAATTGTCATATGTGGCTTAACGTCTCATCCTCTTCAAAGAAATAAAGAAATAGGATCTAAAGTTATAGTGTCGTCTGAAATAATTGATCCAATTGCCAATGAGGATACGTTTGATCAGAGAGGGACATTGTATGTACTTGACGATATTTTCATTGATGCTGTAAGGAACAAAATTGTGGTTGAATTTTTTACTCGCGGACGGCACAACAATATTTCATGCATATTTATCACTCAAAATCTATATATGGGTGGAAAGCATGCAAGGAATATTAGCCTGAACTGTTCTCATTTCCTCTTGTTAAGACAGCGCGATTTATCTCAAATTCACACTCTGGGCAGACAAATATTCGGAAAAGAGAAGGCAAACCAGTTTGTAGATATATATAAATATGCTGTATATTCACGTCCTTATGGATATCTTCTTGTTGATTTGGGTATGGATACTCCTGGATCCCTACAGTTTCGCTCAAACTTTGTTGGAGAACCCCCAGGTGAACGCGTATTCCAATGGTGAATTCTAGGAAGAAGGAACTCTTACATGCTCTTTACTCCCAACATAACGAACCCTATGGTTTAAGCTCTCAGGCGAAATTATGGGAGAAAGCAAAAAGTATAAATCCGGCAATAACACGTTATGACGTATTCAACTTTTTGAGAAGCAATAAAACATATACATTGCATAAGCTACAGACTAAAAAAATTCCCCGTCAAAAGATAATATCCTCAAAATCCAAAGTAATCATGGCTGCCGATTTAGCAGACGTGAGGCATATAAGAAAGGAAAATAATAACATAGGCTACTTGAGATAAATTTTCCCAGGTTAGGGTAATTTGATTAGGTTTGGTTTATCGGCGCTACTTTCTTGCCAATGGGAGATTAGTCAAGTAAAAATGAAATAACAGACACTAGTGACCCAAATAGGTATTGTTTAGGGCTTGATAAGGTTGATGATAAACGTTTGTTAAGGTCAGTCACAAGAATAACAGGTGTGTTAGGTTAAAAGAGTTGAATATTCTAAGTGATAAGGCTAGTGAGATAAAATATTGACTCGCCTGTGTTCGTTCCTTGGGCAGCAGTCTGTGGCTGGCGGTGTGCTGCAGGTGTTGATCACAGGTAAGATGCACGTGCACCAGTCATGACTGGACCTTCACAGACTACCTAAGTTGAGTGATAACAGACACTGGAAGCCCTCCAGGCGATGTCTGGTGACTGTATACCGCCAACCACAGACTGCTGCCCGCGGAGCTTAAAGCACACTTACCAGTGGTGGGCACCGATCACTTTTTTTCTGTTCCGATCCCCGATCATCCGATCAGTTTGGGTAACTGATCCGATTCCGATCATCCGATCTTTTTTAAGTACTGCTGTTCCGATCACCATTCCGATCATCCGATCA
The DNA here is from genome assembly GCF_024679095.1 of Eriocheir sinensis. Lineage (NCBI taxonomy): Eukaryota > Metazoa > Arthropoda > Malacostraca > Decapoda > Varunidae > Eriocheir > Eriocheir sinensis. Next base: position 4,392,160 of record NC_066524.1, on the reverse strand, counting down.
TTAAAACTTATAATAATTACTATTATTTTTTTAAATAATAATTACAAGAAAGGCCTATTTTAGGCGTTATTTAAGTAATAATTTCAAATAAGTAATAACTTAATTATTTGCTTATAAATATCTTTATTTTTCCTCTTTCTTTTGGTATATAGGACATGATAAAGAAAAAAAGTGATCTTAACTTCTTATTTTAGGCATTTATTTAAGTCTACTCTTTTTATTCAATTTCTGAAAGTATGAAAAAGGAATTATGTTCGCTATTTTAACTTTTGTTTGAAGTTGATGTAGATTTTTGACAAACATTTTTTTATTTTTTTATTTTATCATCGATATCTAGGAAATATTTTTTACTATTCTATAAAAAACGAGTGATAGTGATCATTAATTTCCTATCCTTCCTGATTAAATAGCTTTCTGAATAAAATATAGGCTATTGGTCAATAAATAAATTAGTTACAAGAAGAACATAAGCAATAAGGTTTTGATTTTAAGTGAGCCGGTGTTGTGTCATCTGCCATCCACGTATCCGAAGATGTATCCACGTATCCGAATCTGCGCATGCGCGGAACTCGATGTTTACAAACACAGTGTTGATATCGTAGTTTGTCCAGGCAAGATGGCGGCAAGACAGCATGGCAGCTTTTATGGGAAAATGGCTAAATTCAAGAATGACATGGACCCCATAATTCAGCTAGCCTACCATTAAATGGAGAGAATCCGAGAAACATGACCATCAATCAGAAGAGTGTAGGTTATCTCATTTATCACATATACTGACATACAAGGGGTGCAGGTTATCTCATTTATCACATTTACTGACATACAAGGTTTCAGGTTACCTCATTTATCACATTTACCGACATACATGGGGTTTAGGTTATCTCATTTTTCACATTTACTGACATACAAGGGTAGGCGATGGCTGAGTGATTAGCGTGCGGGGCCAGCATTCATCACGCCGTGGACAATGTCGATTCGAATTCCCACGTTACTACCTGGGAATTTTTAGTCACCGCCGAGTGGCTTAAGACTACCCACAGGCTGTCCAGAAGACCACCTGTCATCTCGGATTCTAGAAGAAACCGCACAAGCGAATCAAAAATGAGTTCCAGGGGGCAGCATGAGCCAAGCATAACTAGCGCCACTATAAAAATTGCCTGCGCCATGACGTGCTTGGGCCGACCACCAGGCCCCTGAAGAAAGCCTACCGACGCTATAGGCTGAGATATAAACAAAAAAAAAAGTTACCTCATTTATCACATTTACCGACATACAAGGGGTGTAGGGTACCTCACTTATCACATTTACCGACATTCAATGGATGTAGGGTGTCTCATTAATCACATTTACCGACTTATAAGGGGTTTAGGTTATCTCATTTATCACATTTACCGACATATAAGGGGTGTAGGTTACCTCATTGATCACATTTACCGACATACAAGGCGTTCAGGTTATCTCATTTATTACATTTACCGACGTACAAGGGGTGTAGGTTACCTCATTGATCACATTTACTGACATACAAGGGGTGTAGGTTATCTCATTTATCATATTTACCGACATACAAAGGGTGTAGGTTATCTCATTTCTCACATTTACCGACATACAAGGGATGCAGGTTATCTCATTTCTCACATTTACCGACATACAAGGGGTGTAGGTTATCTCATTTATCACATATACCGACATACAAGGGGTGCAGGTTATCTCATTTATCACATTTACCGACATACAGGGGGAGCAGGTTATCTCATTTATCACATTTACCGTCATATCTCATATACCTCATTTACTGACATACAAAGGGTGCAGGAAGTAACTTTCATATTTCAAGCAATTTTCAAATTCAAAACATACGTCAGCATTTACTTTAAAAAAAAAAAAAAAAAAAACAGGTGGGACATATCGCGATAGGCAGTCGACAAAGACACGGTACCGTGTCGCAATGGACATGTTTCCGGTTCTGGGAAGAGCCTAGAAATGCATTGTGCCACGTACCAATGATAACGTAGTGCACATATTACGTCCTATAAATCGCTAGTTGATTGGATATTGGAGAGATATCTCAAATTCTTCTCATTTCACGGGGATAAGCAACCATTAGCTCGTGACGTCATCAGGCTGAAGCGGAGTACAGCAGACGACAGTACCAGTGTTGTGTCCATTGTTTTTTTATAAGCTATGGCCACTCCAGCTCCAAACTGCGCCCAACAGGTATGTTATAGGTGCTTACATAACACCTTAAGAGTGTTGGAAATATGTTATATTATTAAAATGGAAGTGAAATCAACCGATTCGCTTCTGCTGTGCAGAAAATAGTTGAGTTCACGATTACAAGTTAGTCCGAGGGGGAAGTATAGAGCATAATCAAGGCTGAATTTGTATTAGTATTATGGAAACTTACCTAGCCTAACATAGCGAAAACAATGGCTCTGGAACTTCAGAGAGAGAGAAGCACCGCCTGAAGATGAATAAGAAGAAAACGAATGGAGATCAATATTTTTTAATCAGAGGACGTGACAGTAGAGAGAATAGTTGAGTTCACGATGAAAAGTTAGTCTGAGGGGAAACTAAAGAAAATTACAGCAGGATTCACTAGCACAGACAGAAATCTCTTACGTGGAGTACTTTTGTCCGCATATATAAACTCTTGCACATTAACACGAATCACCAACGACTGCGGGTTACGTCTTCAGGCATTGCTGGACACTAGAAACATACACCACAACACGAAATCTCAGAGTAACACAAAGTTGGCGGCCTTTTGACTGCATCGTGACGTCACGACCAATCAGCACCCGTTTCCAGGTCACATGATTTTTCCTCAACTTTAATCCATATTTTATACTACATTTACTATTTTACATGAAGAAAAAATAGTACCAAAGTTGAATTTAGGGCCTATTTTATCCATACAGACAGAATTTGAAATAAATATGTTGACCGGAAACATATCCATTCATCCACCCTTTGTTTGTAAACAAATCCCGTGCATGCGCAGATTGGATGGGATGTCTTAGGATACGTGGATGGCAGATGACACCACACCGGTCAGGACACGTAGCAATGAGTTTAAGTTGGATAAGTTCAGGTTCAACAAAGACATAGGCAAGAATTGGTTTACCAACAGTGGTGGATGAGAGGAAAAGACGTAAAAGTCATGTGGTGAGCGCCAACACGATAGATACATTCAAGAAAAGGTTAGATAAGTTCTTGGATGGGAGGGGTATGGGACGTTAGTTTGGTTCCGTGGTCTGGGCGGCATTTTGCGCTGTCTCGCGAGACCTCCTTCCTCTTCCTCCTCTTGTTGCGGGGGGAGCCCGACGGGTGGGTGGTGGGGGTCGAGGGAAGGCAAAGCCTTCCCCCCGGTCAAGAAGGTGGGAGGGTGGTCGAGGCGGGGCGAAGCTCCCTATTTTAGCTTAGGTCTTGTTGGTTTCCCGAAAAGGAACTGATGCTGCCCTCATTAGAGGGTGGCAACACTGCAGCAGAAAATGCATAACTGACAACTGGGGCAGGCCACTCGGTTACTGGAGTGAGCGGAAGCCCACTACTGCAGCCCACACCACATTGTCATGGACTCATGGCGTCGTGCAACAAATCCCGCCAAGCAAATAACAGCGACTTTGCGCCTGCGCGTCTCGTTCACGATGCCTTACCAGGATTAAATAAATTAACGATCAATAATTATCGCTTAATTTTATAAATAAAGACGCTTATTGAAGTAACTATTTAGCAACGTATATAAAAAATAATTGTAAGAAGCCCGCAGTCACTTGTTGCCATGACAACGTTGACCACTTTCTTTACTGTGATCGGTGATCGGAAGTTAGTTTGTTAAGTACCGATCTCCACAGTCCGATTACCTTTTACAAAGATGATGCAATCTTTGCGTTCCGATCGCCAATTGCTGTTCCGATCAGATCGGAAGATCGGACTGATGATCGGAAGTGACCAGCTCTGACACTTACTCAAGTGCTCCTCCTGTTGTTGGTTGCATGCGGTCTCCAGCCATCGCTTGGAGGGTATCCAGCGTCTGTTATCACTCAATTTATGGTAGTCTGTGAAGGTTACACTTACATTCTACCTGTAGACGAACAATACGTCAACCGTGATGGTTATGTAGGTGTGTCCAAGGTCCGCCTCGCTGAACCACTCATCTCAGCACGGTCAGCACAGTCCCTAGATATTTCAGGATGGGTTTCAAATCATTAAACGCCTCCAAGTCGTCTTGATGAGGCCGATAAGTTCGGAGGTGATGCCTTTCCTCTCGCTTTAATCTGCCATGTTGCTATACTTAAGGATTTTTAACGGTGCTATGAAAGCCCCTCATTCGTCTTAAATTTTTCGCCCGCTAAGTGCTCCAGCGCTTAGCCGCTCGGCGCCGTTTTAAGTAGAAATCTTACCGATTCTTAACCGTTAAGCGTTCTTAGCGATTCTTATAATTTTTGTGCTTACGGGCACTCATTTAGTGAGAGAGAAGATGTGAAGTTTCCAGTTAAGATTTTTAGTTAAGGATAGGCCGATGATGTTTATTGTTGAAGATGGTGACAGCTGAGTGTTGATGAAGAATAGGGGATAGGTGTTTGGAAGATTGTGTCGAGTTGATAGGTGGAGAAATTGGGGTTTTGACTCAAAACCCCAATGGGCGATCTTCTTGCTCTATTAACTGACTCTTGGTCATCCTCTCTGAGCCGTTTCGGTGAAACTTTTCAGTTGCGCTAGACATACTGAAAACTTTCGATAGAGTCTGGCACAACTCTTTGCTTTCTAAACTGCCCTCTTTCGGATTCTATCCTTCTTTCTGTTCCTTTATCTCCAGTTTCCTTTCCGGCCGTCCTATCTCTGCTGTGGTTGATGGTCACTGTTCTTCCCCTTACCAAACCTCAGACCTTGCTATCATTTTTGACTGGGGTAAAAGGAACCTTGTGCCCTTCAATGCCTCAAAAGTTTTGAGGCATTGAAGGGCCAGACTCTATCGAAAGTTTTCAATATGTTTAGCGCAACAGAGAAAGTTTCACCGAAACGGCTAAGAGAGGATGACCAAGAGTCAGTTAATAGAGCAAGAAGATCGCCGGTAGAACGCCCCTTGCAGAACCCATACTGGCGATCAGATAGAAGGTCAGAAGAGGAAAGGTGCTTTTGAATCTTCCGGTTAAGGATTGATTCAAAAGCTTTAGATAGACAGGGAAGTAAAGTTATTTGGCGGTAGTTTAAGGGATTGGAACGGTCACCCTTCTTAGGCACAGGCTCTATGAAGGCGTACTTCCAGGAGGAAGGAAAGGTAGATGATGACAGGCACAGGCGAAAGAGTTTGACCAGGCAGGGTGTCAGCACGGAGGCACAGTTTTTAAAGACAATAGAAGGCACTCCATCAGGTCCAAAAGCCTTCTGAGAGTTGAGGCCAGAGAGGGCATAGAAAACATCATGCTTAAGAATCTCAATAACAGGCATAAAGGAGTCGGAGGGAGGATGAGTAGGAAGAATATGCCCAGAATCGTCCAGGGTGGAGTTGTTGCAGAAAATTTGAGGGAAGAGTTCAGCCTTAGAGATAGATGAGACGGCGGTGTTACCGTCAGGACTAAGGAGAGGAGGGAAAGATGAAGAAGTGAAATGGGAGGATATATTTTTGGACAGGTGCCAGAAGTCTCTGGAAGAATTAGAGAAAGCAAGGTTTTGACATTTTCTATTTATGAAGGAGCTTTTGGTAAGTCGAAGAGTAGATTTGGCACGATTCCGGGCAGAACTGGAAAGGTCATGGTTAGTAAGAGTGCGAAGGCTCTGGTACCTTTTGTAAGCTGCCTCTCTATCTTTGATAGCACGAGAACAAGCGTGATTAAACCAAGGCTTTTTAGCATGAGGAGTAGAGAAAGTATGAGGAATGTGTGCCTCCATTCCAGAGACAATCACCTCTGTAATGCGCTGGGCACACACAGAGGGGTCTCTCACCTGGAAGCAGTAGTCATTCCACGGACAATCAGAAAAATACATCCTCAGGTCGTCCCACTGAGCGGAAGCGAAATGCCGAAAGCATCGCCTCTTCGGTGGGTCCCGAGGAGCGATAGGACAGGATACAGAAATAAGGTTATGGCCGAAGGAGCCCAACGGAGAGAACAGTTTGATAAAGTGAGCAGAAGGGTTAGAGGTAAGGAAGAGGTCTAGTATGTCGGGTCTGTCTCCAAGACGTCTGTCTCCAATACTTGTAGGGTGCTGAACCAACAGGTCTAGATCATTGAGGAGAGCAAAGTTATAGGCTTGTTCACCAGGCTGGTCAGGGAAAGAGGATGAAAGCCAAAGCTGGTGGTGAACATTGAAATCTTCTAAGATGAAGATTTCAGCGAAGGGAGAGTGAGTCAAGATATGCTCCACTATATAGTTCAAGTACTCAAAGAATTTTACATAGTTAGTAGAGGTAGGTGAGAGATACACAGCACATATGTATTTAGTAACAGAATGACAATGAAGTCTTAGCCAGATGGTGGAAAACTCTGAAGAGTCAAGGTCGTGGGCACGAGAACAAGTGATGTCGTTGCGCACGTAGACGCAACATCCAGGTTTGGAGTGAAATTTAGAATAGAGATAGTAGGAAGGAACAGATTAGAGAATGCTGTCAGTAGCCTCAGAAACCTGTGTTTCGGTGAGGAAGAGAAGGTGAGGTTTAGAGGAGGAGAGATGGTGTTCAACCGAATGAAAATTAGACCGAAGACCGCGAATGTTGAATAAGTTAATAAAAAAAAAGTTGGAAGAGGTATCTAGATACCTCTTGGCTCGGAGGCCGAAATTGGAGTCCGCTATGGGGACATTTGTGTGTGTATGTAGTGTCGTGTTTAAAGTAGGAGGGTTTGTCGTTAGAAAGCATGCTGAACTACTCTCTAGTGTAGATGAGACAATAGGGAAACGGAAAGTGAGGACACAGGAAGGGGCTTTGGTGAGCTTGCAGCACCCTCCTCGCTTCCCGAATATACCTCACCAGGAGTGGCTTGCGCCTGTTTCGGTAGGTGTCTCCCTACCTACTCTACTACTGTTGATGACCTCCTCCTCTGTTCGCCTCACTGATACATTAGAAGCATTTACAGCATTGGTACTATCAGCCCATGCACGCTTCTTGTCGCCTTGGGTAAGGGATGGACGAAAACTTCCATTTACGGTGAGATGTTTTTCAGGCATCACATTTACCAAACGTAAAGTTTCGTCGCTCAACCAGTTTGGTTTCCTCTTTTTCTTTGGTTGAGGGCTGCTTTGATGTGTTGTCGAATCCATAGCTGAGAAGCACACAGGATACAGCTGAGCGGACCCAGCTGAATAGTGCCTTGTTTACATATTAGCACATTTATGTACTTCGAACGGCACATATTCATGTCCATTAAAAAGTACTCCAAAACAGAGAAATAATACTTTAATATATTACCAAAATACATATGATTTTTCTTGTCTTTTGTATTTATTGACATTGAAATCAACAGATTAATGCATACAAACACTTGACATTGTCGAGAGTATGCTACAGTTGGCGGAAACTTAACAAACAGCTGTTTTTTAGGTAACAGTTGCCAAGTTCCGCTTTGTGTATACCTGTTAGCGTCTTACTGCTAACTAGCAGAAATTGTTAAGGCTAATAGAAAAGTTTTGTGTATTCGGGCGCTGGTTTTCAGTACTTTAAACCTGTTTTGGGGCTTCAGGAGCCACTTGCAGTGCTTTCCCGTTCCGTGCTGGTTATGATTTTTTTCTTCTGTGAGTTTGCTGGGTTATTTCAAGGCCGTCTCTATGCAAGGCCTGCGCCTAAGATTGTTGACGTCACGCGCAGAGTCGGTACTGCCGCTGCTTGGCTCTCTACGCTCCCCATATTTTTTCTTTCTTCCGGACTTCTTAACTTTATCTTTCCACTTGTTATTATAAACTAGTGTTTAAATACTACTATTGATCGTTACTTTTCTTATTTCCATGACCTGCAGTATTCTACATATATATCCTACAGTGTTGTACACATGGATTATGAGAATTATATACATGAAATACAGCGGAGGACAAGTAGTGTCAGTTGCAAGACATGAAGGAAATTACTAAATCTGATTGGTGACAAAAGGGCGGACAGGAATTCAGAGAAAAAACTATACTTGGGTAGGGAAATAATTAACAGGAAAAAGGTCACAATAAAGTCATAGGTAAAATAAGCCAAGTAAAAGTTTCAGGTAGAAAAGACTCGTCAGAAATCATAGGTGATAAAGAAAAAGAAGAAGGAATGTTTGATAAATGAATTCAAACACCTCATGCTGATACCAGTATTACTTAAGTACGAAGAATCCTTGATAATTAATAAACATTAAGAGCTTTAGGTTTGATTATCTTGGCAGTGTTTCTTACTGTAATAATACCGATGTCCCTTTTACAGCAATCACTCAAATTGCTCAGGATGACGTGAATCACAATGAAATTGGTAAGTGTGTGAGCATCTCCACGATGCTTCTTTTTGTGTTAATAACAATATCAGTGTGGGGTGACTGATTCTGTTTGTTACCCACTCGTGCCTACGTGAACACACAAATACTGGGTCACACGTTGTACCCTCGTTCCCATTAACGTCTGTAACACAATCACGACAAAACAATGTAGGAGTAAAAAAAAATTCATGTTTTTTTCTTTTTTTCTGGCCAGGAAAGGAGGATTAATATGTGATTAATCAAACATTTCCTCACGTTGTAGCCTAACTGTTTTGTGGTCGTGCTATGTGTGAAAAGTGTGAGAACGTACTGTTAGGAACATGCTAATTTGTAGGTGCAGGTGTAGGGCATGTTACCAGTGTTGGCGGCGTATCACAGTCAAAAAAACTTTTCTCTGAAGACAAAAGTTTTCTTAAAGGGGGGGCGAAATGTCATGATTATATTATTCAAGAAATAGCCCGTGGCAAATACCGCGGGAGTCCCCGCCATTTTTATTTAGAGAGCGGGACATAAGTCCCAAGAAAGGCGGGAAACCAGGCAGGCGGGAAACAGGAGCTTATTCAAATCATATTCGTTATTGCTACCAAAGCTGAACTATGTGTGGGATGTATGACCCACTATTACCTAGTGCATGGTGTTAGGTTATTAATAAATAATAACCCATAGCCGTTAGGGTGTTTAGTGTAAGAGTTACACAGAAAGAGAGATGTTAGTTGTGGCGAGTGCTGGCATCCTGACCGCCGAGCAAGCCGGGAGGATTGTGGGTCGGCGGCCGCACCCATGCCCACTAGGGATGGGCAAGTACCGTTAATTTGAGTACCGGTAGTACCGGTACCGAAAACTCAGGTACCGTTAGTACCGGTACCGGTATCGGTACCCGAAGGAGTATTTTTTTTTATCTCTGACTTCTGATGAAATTCCCAAATAAATTTCCTGTAAAGAAAACTCTCTCTCTCTCTCTCTCTCTCTCTCTCTCTCTCTCTCTCTCTCTCTCTCTCTCTGAATGAAGTGAATATTTATTTTTTCGATAAAAAAATAGCATGTATATATTAAGTTATTATGGATGTACTCGATCATAGTCTAATAACAATAACAATATTTATTAGCAACCTAAAAAAGAAAAAGAATCGGACATGAAGAATTATCCAGTAACTCCAATAAATAAATAAAATAATAAAATAATGGAAACGGGAGCTGTGATGGAAACGGAAAGCAGGACAAAATGGTGGGATCTTAGGGAGACGGTCAGCGAGGCAGTGACTCAGCGTCTCCATACAGGGCCCATACCGCGTGATACCACATTGAGGCGGGCGGGCGAGCGCCGAGCGTCACTAAGATCTAGACGGTACCGGTACTAGCATCAATGCGCAGTGCCGAGTGATCATGACGCTTCCCGGCACCCAAGTGATCATGAGGCTTCGCGGTACCAGGTACCGGTACCTGGTACCGCGATCGATCGATCGCGGTACCATGACTTCAGTAGGTTACTAATAAATATTGGTTACCGATCTGAGATATCCACTCACTGAGTGGTGATCTCTCTCTCTCTCTCTCTCTCTCTCTCTCTCTCTCTCTCTCTCTCTCTCTCTCTCTGAATGAAGTGAATATTTATTTTTTCGATAAAAAAATAGCATGTATAGTTATTATGGATGTACTCGATCATAGTCTAATAACAATAACAATATTTAGTAGCAACCTAAAAAAGAATCGGACATGAAGAATTATCAATAAATCCAATAAATAAATCCGAGCAATCTGGTACCGGTACCGTACCGTTTAGCTGGTACAGTTAGTACCGGTACTGGTACCGGTACCTGCCCACCCCAAATGCCCACTTCTCCGAGAGACCAGCCAGCGACCGGAGGTGCTTCCTCTTCTCCTCTCCCGCGCCACGTGTTCATCGTGGTGGTTTCCCTGCCCTGATAGTATCCACAAGCTAGGTGCTGTGTACTGCAGACGAGGGAAGCCCTTGGGAGGCTACGAGAAGGCGGCGTGTTGCTAAGAGGTACGAGAGAGGACTGAAGGAGGACTCCAGTGGGCGAACGGACCACGTGGTAGATAAAGGGTGGCTTCTGCTTTGCCCACTTACAGTTAAGTACACTTATTGCATAGGATGTTTTAAGATAGTTAGCTAGGTTGCTGTGTGCCTGGAATTAATTAATCATTTCTTATTTTCCAGCGAGTTTTCTTTGTTGCTTTAATTAAACTTAAGAACAGGTTCATCTGGCCTTTGCTTATCCTATGGTAGTGTGATTAGTCAAAAAATAAGTGACTAGAAGAGGGCCGTGAGTCTGAGAACTTAATTTTCAGATACTTTGTTTTATATTTTTTATTGCTAAGAATTTTTCGAGATTTTCAGAAGTCCAGACCTTTCAAGAACCCCACAAGGCTATATTGTATCCCTGTGTTTCTAGAAATAACCATTACCATTTGAAAAAATAGCCCGTGATTATTGTAAGCAGGCTACTATAGTCAGTTTCATTTCATCTGTCCACCAACAAAGAGGGATTTTTGATAAATGTGGCACCTGCGCATTCCTAGTTCGCGAATACATGAAAATCAATTGTTGTGATAGATATTCAAGTTAATTTTTCAATAATATTTGAATGTTTATGTTTACAAAAAGTAACTGTCATTTGCATCGAACCGAACATACAAGCACACGAAAAGACAAGCTTGTATCAAACAACATAGTCACATCATGATCGAATGATCTATGGTTTTTCAAATTCATATAAATCATTTCATCTCAGGTATATCAAAAGACATCTGGCTCTACAAGTGCAAATAAAGGGTATTTTAATAATTTACTTCATGTAAATAACAATTAATATTGAAAATAACATGAAATAGTAAATAATAAATGTTGAATGCGACGCTAGGCCATTTCGAATATCATCCATGTTATTTACAAGCAACACATCAACATTCCATATGAATAGACACTTCCAGACCCATATATCGCTTTATGTACCTGAATGAGATGAAATATGGGTATCTGAAAGGCTATATAATAAGTCGTTCGAGAATGACCAGACTATACTGTTTTTTTTTTTTTTTTTTACAGCAAAGGAGACAGCTCAAGGGCACAAAAAAGTAAACATTAATAAAAAAAAAAAGCCCGCTACTCGCTGCTCCTAAAAAGAATCCAAAGAGGTGGCCGAAAGATAAGTCAGTTTCGGGAGAAGAGGTGTCCTGATACCCTCCTCTTGAAAGAGTTCAAGTCGTAGGCAGGAGGAAATACAGATGAAGGAAGATTGTTCCAGAGTTTACCAGCGTGAGGGATGAAAGAGTGAAGATGCTGGTTAACTCTTGCATAAGGGGTTTGGACAGTATAGGGATGAGCATGAGTAGAAAGTCGAGTGCAGCGGGGCCGCGGGAGGGGGGGAGGCATGCAGTTAGCAAGTTCAGAAGAGCAGTCAGCGTGGAAATATCGATAGAAGATAGAAAGAGAGGCAACATTGCGGCGGAATTTAAGAGGTAGAAGACTATCAGTATGAGGAGGAGAGCTGATGAGACGAAGAGCCTTTGCCTCCACTCTGTCCAGAAGAGCTGTGTGAGTGGAGCCCCCACATGAGATGCATACTCCATACGAGGGCGGACAAGGCCCTGTATATGGACAGCAACTGTGCAGGGAGAAGAACTGGCGGAGACGGTACAGAACGCCCAGCCTCGAGGAAGCTGATTTAGTAAGAGATGAGATATGAAGTTTCCAGTTGAGATTTTGAGTTAAGGATAGACCGAGGATGTTTAGTGTTGAGGAAGGTGATAGCTGGGTGTTGTCAAAGAATAGGGGATAGTTGTTTGGAAGATTGTGTCGAGTGGATAGGTGGAGAAACTGTGTTTTTGAGGCGTTGAAGGACACCAGGTTCTTCTTGCCCCAATCGGAAATAATAGTAAGGTCTGAGGCTAAGCGTTCTGCAGCCTCCAGCCTTGAGTCGTTAAGTTCCTGAAGGGTGGGTCTTCTATTAAAAGAAGTTGAATAATGCAGAGTGGAATCATCGGCGTAGGAATGGATAGGACAGTTCGTTTTGGAAAGAAGATCATCAATGAACAACAGAAAAGAGTGAGATAGGACAGAACCCTGTGGGACACCACTGTTAATAGATTTAGGGGAAGAACAGTGACCGTCTACCACGGCAGAAATAGAACGGTCAGAAAGGAAACTGGAGATAAAGGTACAGAGAGAAGGATAGAAACCGTAGGAGGGTAGTTTAGAAAGCAAAGATTTGTGCCAGACCCTATCAAAAGCTTTTGATATGTCCAGCGCAATAGCAAAAGTTTCACCGAAACGGCTAAGAGAGGATGACCAAGAGTCAGTTAAGAAGGCTAGGAGATCACCAGTAGAACGCCCCTTGCGGAACCCATACTGGCGATCAGATAGAAGGTCAGAAGTGGAAAGGTGCTTTTGAATCTTACGGTTGAGGATTGATTCAAAAGCTTTAGATAGACAAGAAAGTAAAGCAATAGGACGGTAGTTTGAGGGATTGGAGCGGTCACCCTTCTTAGGTACAGGCTGTGTGAAGGCATACTTCCAGCAAGAAGGAAAGGTAGATGTTGACAGGCAGAGGCGAAAGAGTTTGACCAGGCAGGGTGACAGCACGGAGGCACAGTTTTTAAGGACAATAGGAGGCACTCCATCAGGTCCATAAGCCTTCTGAGGATTGAGGCCAGAGAGGGCATAGAAAACATCATTTTGAAGAATCTTTATAACAGGCATAAAGGAGTCAGAGGGGGGATGAGTAGGAGGAATATGCCCAGAATCGTCCAGAGTGGAGTTTTTAGAAACAGTTTGAGAGAAGAGTTCAGCCTTAGAGATAGCTGAGACGGCAGTGTTGCCGTCAGGACTGAGGAGTGGAGGGAAAGATGAAGAAGTGAAGTTGGCGGAGGTGTTTTGGGCTAGATGCCAGAAGTCACAGGAAGAGTTAGAGAAAGCAAGGTTTTGACATTTTCTATTAATGAAAGAATTTTTGGTTAGTCGGAGAATAGATTTGGCACGATTTCGGGCAGAAATGTAAAGTTCATAATTAGCATTAGTTTGAAGGCTCTGGTATCTTTTGTGAGCTACCTCTCTATCATTGACAGCACGAGAACAAGCGTGATTAAACCAAGGCTTTTAGCGTGAGGAGTAGAGAAAGAACGAGGAATGTATGCCTCCATTCCAGAGACAATCACCTCTGTGATGCACTGAGCACACACAGAGGGGTCTCTATCCTGGAAGCAATAATCATTCCACGGGAAATCGGAAAGTACATCCTCAGGTCGTCCCACCGAGCTGAAGCAAAATGCCAGAAGCATCGCCTCTTCGGTGGGTCCAGAGGATGTACAGGAGCGATAGGACAGGATGCAGAAATAAGATTGTGATCGGAGGAGCCCAACGGAGAGAACAGTTTGACAGAATAAGCAGAAGGGTTTGAGGTAAGGAAGAGGTCTAGAATGTTGGGCCGATCTCCAAGACGGTCAGGAATACGTGTAGGGTGCTGGACCAACTGCTCTAGGTCGTTGAGGATAGCAAAGTTGTAGGCTTGTTCACCAGGATGGTCAGTGAAAGAGGATGAAAGCCAAAGCTGGTGGTGAACATTGAAATCTCCTAGGATGGAGATTTCAGCGAAGGGAGAGTGGGTCAAGATGTGCTCCACTTTAGAATTCAAATAGTCAAAGAATTTTACATAGTTGGTAGAGTTAGGTGAGAGATAAACAGCACAGATGTATTTAGTAATAGAATGACAGTGAAGTCTTAACCAGATGGTGGAAAATTCAGAAGAGTCAAGGTCGTGGGCACGAGAGCAAGTGATGTCGTTGCGCACGTAGGCGCAACATCCAGCTTTGGATTGAAATTTAGGATAGAGATAGTAGGAGGGAACAGAGTAGAGATTGCTGTCAGTAGCCTCAGAAACCTGTGTTTCGGTAAGGAAGAGAAGGTGAGGTTTAGAGGAGGAGAGATGATGTTCCACAGAATGAAAATTAGAGCGAAGACCGCGAATGTTGCAGAAATTGAGAAGAAAGAGGTTCGAGGAGTTATCAAGACACCTCTCGGGTCGGCAGCCAGAAGGTGAGTCCTCCCTGGGGGAATTTGTGGTCCCCCCCCCAGGCGGGGACTCCGAGGCATTGCTTAATTGAGCCATTTTGAATTTTGAATTTTGGAAAAAGGTGTATATGTTATGTGAATGTAGTGTGGTGTGGATAAAGAGAGGATCTGTCTTTAGAGAGCATGCTGAACTACTCTCCGGTGTTGGTGAGACAATAGGGAAACGGTTAGTGAGGACATGGGAAGGGTCTTTGGAGGGCTTCAGCTCCCTTCTCACCTCCCATATATACCTCACCGGGAGTGGCTTGCGCCCGTTCGGTAGGTGTCTTCCTACCTACTCCAGCTGTTCTCTCGTGTACTTATATGGTAGATTATCGATGCAAATCGACATGTTTGCGTTTCAGTAAGATGGCCTGAGGGTTTTGTGCATACACAAACATTAAAATATATCGCTGAAAATATAAAGTTGATATCCATGCAATCACGAACTAACAATTCGCAGGTGCCACATCTACGTTCACAAGTGGACAGATGGAATGAAATGAACTGTAGTTATGAGGCATCATATCTTATAACTGTATTGAGGCTATACTGCACCCCTCTCTTACTGGAAATAGTCATAACCATTTCAAAAATAGCCCGTAATTATTGTAAGTAGGCTACTAGTTATGAAGCATCACTGATAAGTGTACTAAGGCTATACTGCATCCCTCTCATACTGGAGATAATCATAACCATTTGAAAACTATCCCGTAGTTATTGCAAGAACAACTAATAAAACATCATATTCCTGCTTAATAACATAACTACTGCCAAATATTTAACACCCTTACCTTGTATGAATTAGAGTGAGAAGGATTGATGCCCGGCGGAGCGGTGCGCTAGCCCTCACTGGGCAATGGCTGCTCGATAGGTGAATACGTAACCAACGGACTCCGTGGACGACGTCACGGCAAGCTTGCTCGCCCAGGCTGGTGCTTGAATATAGAGACGGTCTTGGTTATATCACTGTGTCGAGTGCGTGCCAACATAGCGCCCCAGCGTCTTCCTCCCTCCTTGCCTCGTCGAAGGGGAGTCACCTTGCCGTGGTGACGGGACTTGAAGCAAGGTCGCCGGCACTTGTTCCACGGGGTCAGCGGACATCGATAGGGCTCGATGTCCGCTGACCCCGTGGACCAAGTGCTCGCCCCTCATTACTAATAGAGGAGACCTGGTGAAGTTGCCTGCGCCCGCCCTTTTGCCACCTAGGGCAAGGCTATTGTCTCCCGGCTATTGTCCGTGGCGCCCCGTATACTCCCCATGCCCTCTCATCTGGGAGTTGAGTCCACTGCGGGGCAGGGTTTAGTTCCCCTCGGTAGGCAACACGCTCCTTTGGTGGGAAGGTTGGCGTAAGACGGGTAGTTCAGTGTGGCCCCTCTGAATCAATCGACTGGTCATGTGTTAGCTGAAGTCAAGTGGTTACTGTCGGGTGGTCGATCGCAAAAGTCTGCGCCAACCAGTCTGGAAACCCTCTTTGAACAGTCGGCAACAGGTCTGGGATCAGTCTGAGACCGCTCGGCGATTGTTAACAATAGTACAGTCGCGCCACTAATTGTTTTCAGATTTCATTACGTCTGATGTTTGCTGCCAAGCGCTCTGGGACTGGTATGCGACAGGTCTTATCCGGTTCAGGCTAGTTGGCGAGTGGTCGCGGAGAGAACCCTCATTCACAGTTTTGTCTTCAGATGGAACACACCACACACGGAAGCAATGCCCAAGGGAACCCAGGAGCGCCTGGCTCGGGCAAACACCCACACACCTGACACCGCTGAGGACACACAGATCGCTGCCGGGAAGAAGAAATCTGTGTCTGACTCCCTTACCAAGGACCAGGAGCAGGGGCTGGCTGAGTGGTTTGCCGACCACCCCATGTTCTTCGACCAGACGCAGAGGGCCTCAGGAATAAGGAATTGAACAATATGCTCCTCGACAAAAAGGGGGCAGAGCTTGGGATTCTAGGTCAGGAGGTGATGCGGTGGTTCCAGAGTATGAGGACTATGAACATCTGCTGCCCAAAGCCAAGAGCAGGGAGCTGGGACAGGTCAGTTCAATATATACGTTATCTTTTTATATTTTTATTATTACTATTTTTATGTTTCACTTACCTTTGCAGTGACTAGTGTCCCAAATGTTTTGGTTCTCAATATATTTGCTGCATCTGTTTTGTATACTTGTGTTGATATTTCCACGGCAAAGTTATTTTATCCTCTACAATGTTTTATATCTATCTATATATATATATATATATATATATATATATATATATATATATATATATATATATATATATATATATAATAAAACATCCATTCTTCTGTATGTTTTGTTGGGTCAGTCCAGACCTGTGATTCCTGTGCCACCACGCTTGCAAAGCTGTGCTGCTAGTTCACTCTGAATCTCATGTACAGTCGTGCTATTAATTGTCACAATACAGTGATTTTAGCTCGTGAAGTAATATCGTATCCTTATATTTCCATTAAATAGTGTTTATTGTTCAAAGCAAGCTACAAATATGAAATCATTGTTAATCCATCCATGATTTACTGATCAGTCATATATGGCAACTTTGCGAGTGAATTTCAACTTCTTCACTTCTGCATTGATGCCAATAGCCGCCAATGATTTTTTTTATAACATCGTGCGAAAATTACTATTATCATATCATACTTTGCACCACCTCCCATATTCAAATAATATTATTCATCATGATATTGTATTATATTTCTCACTTATGACTACACTACCGTTTGTCCGAAACTTATGAAATCTGAAAACACTTAGTGGCGCGACTGTACTATTGTTAACAATGCTAATGTTTAAAATACCATGTGTCTTTGTGCATTCCAGCTCCCTGGTCCAACTCCTGCCTCTGGTACCCAGGTCTCTACTTCCCAGCCACCACCTGCCACACAGTCTTCTCAGCCATATCATTCTCAGGGGTCCGAGTCTGAGTATGGAGATGACCCTTCGGGGGTGTCACATGCATCTTCGGCAGTGGAGCTGTCGAGGCCCAGCAGTGCTAACAGCAGGGCCTCCGAGAAGCGCAGTGCCCCACAGACTGACGACATGCTTGCTTCTTCGCGGAGCGGATGAAGACGTCGGACAGGATGGAAGCCCGATTGGACGAGGCACTCCGGAGTGGGAACAACCACAAGCAGGCATTCGGGCACTTGATGATGACAGAGATGGTGCAGCTGCACGACGAGCTCTGGCCTCACTTCCGCAGCGATGCCTTTAGCTTGCTGACAGCAAACTAGGACCGGGCCAGGGCCATGCTGAACCCATCCGGGTAGCCACAGCAGCACTAGCAGCAAGGCTACTTCCCGGCCCCCTTCCAGCCGACACTCAACTACCAGCACCAGTTTCCCATGCGTCATTGGCTCCCTCAGGGACAGCCAGCAGCACCACATCACCAGCGCCAACAGCAGCACCCGCAGACGTCGCAGCAACACCCCACCCCTCGGCAGCAGCAGCAGGAGATCCACATAGGTCTGACTCCTCTCCTGACAGGTGCGGGTGGGACGATGAACACGTCAGTGCTGTCAGAGTTGGTTGCCAACTGGCCAGCCGCCACGTCACAGCTCGGCACCCCACGTACCCTGATGAACCCGGATCCAGTACCTGTCGCTCAGTAGTTGCTGCTACCTCGAGTCCGTTGTCAACTCCTCACCATGAAGTAGGCACTGATGATGCCTAGAGACTCATAATTGTGCAAAAGTTGTGTACTGCATATTTTTGAAATAGTTATCTGCTTTTTTTTTATAAAATAAATGTATGCAACATCCTCTGTTTTCTTTTCACTGAACCTTGAATGTAGTAATTGGTACATTTATCCCTAGTTTGTAACCTTTACCATCCACAAGCCTTTCACACATTTAACTTAACACCCTCACTTTTTATATGTGGCTGGGGGAAATAAATGGTGCACTCACAAAATGTGGGTCCTTGGTAATAACTAACAATTGGTCAATATTATACTGGATAACTTAACATCAATATGATCCTGGGTGATTAAATGGGGAAGTAACGTGTGACTGGTACTTGGGAGTAACTTTAAAATTTGGCGAATACTTTACATATTTATAGATAGATTATACTAAGGATAAACAAACCATGTCTGATGAAATGCAATCACTTTATTCAAAATCACAAAGAACATAAAATTAAAGTACAAAAGAACATTTTAAGAGAAACATTAAATCAAAGACAACAATTGCAAATATATGAAACATGAAACCGTAAATGAGTACATAGTAGTCCATTTTTCTGAAGTAGCACATTTCCAATACTTAGTATAGCCTCCTTTATACAAATTATACAGTAAAATCGGATATACATCACAAACATTTACACAAGTCAGTGTATCTGTGCACACACACTACTCGTCAGCCATATCACGGCCACGGCACACTACTAACAGAAGAATTGAAGTAATGCTTCATCAACATTCTCTGCTGCCTGGCTTGTCTGGACTCACGGTTGCCACCAACTACTTCCTCCATGTCAGCGAGGCTCCCTTCGTCGCGCCAGGCTCCCGGAATGATATGGTGGTCTCCGTTCTCTCGGTCCAACGTAGCATTCTGCAAGGTGGGGTAGCGCATCCTCATCAAGTTGTGTAGACCCATAGCAGCCATGGCAATGGTAGTCACAGTTTCTGGTTCTTGTCGCATGGTACTTAGGAGGCACTGGAAGCGATTCGCCAGTATTTCAAATGCATTCTCCACAATACGCCTACTCCTGGACAGCCTGTAGTTGTTGATCCTCTCCTCGATGGTCATGTTGCGTTTGGAGAATGGTTTCATCAGCCATGTCAGCAGCGGAAAGGCATCATCCCCAACAATGAAAAAGGGGTATCTTCGTCGTCATGTTGCAGTGGCTCCTGTGGAGGGAACCCGATGGTTTAGGCTTCAATGGCAGCATGCACGTTGGACCGGTTGAATACAGCGCAGTCAGACGTAGCACCATTAGCACCGACATCAGTCCATATGAACTTGTAATCTGCATCAGCCACAGGCAGCAAAATGATGGAGAAGAAGCCCTTGTAATTGTGATACATTGACCCAGACTCGGAGGGACACTTGATGGCGACATGCTTCCCGTCAATAGCCCCTAGGCAGTGAGGCAACTGCCACCTGCTGTAGAAGCGAATGGCTAATCCCTTCCACGCAGCTGCATTGGTAGGGGTGCAGATAACTTCAGCCTGGAACTCTTCCACGATACTCTCGCACACTTCTTTAACCAGAAGTGAAATGGTGTTGTGGGGCACGCGGAACTGGAAGGCAAGGCTATGATAGCTCTCCCCGGTGGCAAGGGATCGTAAAGTGATTGCTAACTTCATCCCAGGCTCTAAAGGTGCCCGGAATCTTGTTGTTTCCTTACGGATCCTCTCAGACAGCCGAATGAGGACCTCCCTGAACATGGCTGGCTTCATTTTCATGTAGTTGATGAAATCTTCAGGAGACTCCGCCTCAGGTTCCCTCATCAGTGTGTGATATGTTCCAAACTGCCACCGCCTTTCAATCCATGATCGCACCCAGTATCTCCGTCTACTTCGTCTCTTGCGTTCATAATGCCAGCGAGCAAGCAGTAAGGAATCCTGTTCACGCTGCAGCCGTATCTGAATGCAAAACCACAGCAACTGATATTTTGGAATGAATGCAGTCATTCTGAGGACAGCCTGGTAGCAAGTGATGATCGGGGACAGTGGTTCGCAGTTATATGCAGTCTCCGACGAGTCGTAAAGTAGTCCATGATACGTCGGCAGCAGGCCGTGAAGAGTCGCTGACCCGTCGCGGACCGTTCTTATCCAATCCGTACTAATCGAATATAGCATAAGACCGCTCGCCGAGCGGTCCGAGAGAGAATCCCCCACTGCGCACATCAGTCAGCGACCGCTCGTATCCTATCGATGCGGGACACCAGACTGTTCGTCGAGTGGACAGAAGTTATCGCCGAGCGGTCTGCAAAAAATCGGCTATATGGCAAAATTTGCAGTCACACCAGCAGTGCCGATCGATTCAGGATTACAATTTTTATCTCGGACAAGTTTCAGATCGCTTTAGATGTGACTGCAACATTTTTCTAGACGCCGACCGCTCGGGAACATGGATTTTGCCGTTCCCGATTCAAACCCCCCGACCGATCGGGAGTCTGAGGTAGATGTGACTGGGGCCGGGACTTAGGCACCGTGCGGTCTGCACTCCAGAGGGTGTTGCAGCGCAGGTGTGAGGCTGTGACTACCACGACAAAGATGGGAGACGTCACGACCAGAGCTGTGCGTCCCTGGTCACATTTCCATATAAAGAATCGTAAGAGGGAGACTGTCCTGGCCCGACTTAGGGTAGGTCACACTAGATATACACATGGCTTTCTCATGTCCCGGGGAGTTCAGCTGTACTGTGATAACTGCTTGGTCTCTCTGACAGTGCGGCGCCTGCTGGTCGAGTGCCCCACTTTGTGTAGCGGTACCTCTCCCAGTGTCGGGGTGGAGTCAGGATTTTCTTTCCCAAGTGCTAGGAGAGAAGGCTCTCTCCCCGGGGCATGACGCTTATGGCTTCCTACATGAGGCTAGCGTCCCCAACCTCCTGTAGGTCTTACTGACTTTTTATTGTTATCTTTTATCATGCTTTTACTCAATTACCGTTTATTTACAGTTTTATCTTTTAGTCTATTTAGTTTTATAGTAGGCACCTTATGACCCTGCAGTTGCGCCACCAAGACCTGAACGCCACAATAATAAAAAAAATCAATCCTCCCTTCTTCCCCGCAAAGTTTGAAAGGCGCGCGGGAAGTTTCTCGCCTCCCATTGGCCGACTCCAGCGTCCCGCGGCTTTCCGGGTTCGGAGTGGCTGCGGCACCACTGCCCGAGAGACTGATTGGCCCACACCCCACACGAAGCTACAACGTGTCATCTGGTTGACTGACGCACGTGGCGGGCAACACACGTGTCTCCACACAAAGTGTTTACTTACACACAAACACTTACAGTAGACGCATTCTTACGTTGTCGTACATTTATTTAATATCAAAGGAGACGGCTCAAGGGCAACAAAAAGAGTGCAAAAATAAAAAGCCCGCTACTCGCCGCTCCCATAATAGACAAGAGTAAAGAGTAGCCAAAAGATAGGTCAGTGTCGGGTGGAGAGGTGTCTTAATACACTCTTTTTGATAGAGGTCAAGCCATAGGCAGGAGGACATACAGACAAAGGAAGGCTGTTCCAGAGTTTACCAGTGAACGGGATAAAAGAAAGGAGATGCTGGTTAACTCTTGCATAAGGGGTTTGGACAGTATAGGGATGAGCATGAGTAGAAAGTCGTATCCAGCGGGGCCGCAGGAGGAAGGGAGGCATGCAGTTAGCAAGTTCAGAAGAGCAGTCAGCATGAAAATATGGATAGAAAATAGAAAGAGAGGCAACATGGCGGCGGAATTTAAGAGCTAGAAGATTATCAGTAAGAGGAGGAGAGCTAATAAGACGGAGAGCCTTAGACTCCACTCTGTCCAGAAGAGCTGTGTGAGTGGAGCCTCCCCACACGTGAGATGCATACTCCATACGAGGGCGGACAAGGCCCTTATAAATGGAAAGCATCTGTGGGGGGGAGAAGAACTGGCGGAGACGATACAGAACGCCCAACCTCGAGGAAGCTGATTTAGTTAGAGAGGAGATGTGAAGTTTCCTGTTGAGATTTTGACCTAAGGATAGACCGAGGATATTTAGTGTTGAAGAAGGTGACAGCTCAGTGTTATCGAAGAATAGGGGATAGGTGTTTGGAAGATTGTGTCGAGTTGATAAGTGGAGAAATTGTTTTTTTGAGGCATTGAAGGACACAAGATTCCTTTTACCCATACCGGAAATGATAGCATGGTCTGGGGTTAAGTGTTATGCAGCCTCCAGTCTGGAGTCTTGTAATTCCTGTTGATAAGGTCTTCTGTCCAAAGAAGTTGAATAATGCAGAGCGGAGTCGTCAGCATATGAGTGGATAAGACAGTTTGTTATGGAAAGATCATTGATGAATAACTGGAAGAGAGTGGGTGATAGGATAGAGCCCTGTGGAACACCATTGTTGATAGGTTTAGGGGAAGAACAGTGACCGTCTACCACAGCGGAGATAGAACGGCCGTAGAGGAAGCTGGAGGTAAAGGTACAGAGAGATGGATATAAACCGTAAGAGGGCAGTTTAGAAAGCAAAGACTTGAGCCAGACTCTATCGAAAGCTTTCGATATGTCTAGTGCAACTGCGAAAGTTTCACCGAAACAGGTAAAACAGGATAACCATGAGTCTGTTAAGAGAGCAAAAAGATCACCAGTAGAACGCCCCTTGCGGAACCTATACTGACGATCAGATAGAAGGTTAGAAGTGGAAAAGTACTTTTGAATCTTCCAGTTAAGGATTAATTCGAAAGCTTTAGATAGACAGGAAAGTAAAGCTATAGGGCGGTAGTTTGAGGGGTTGGAGCGGTCACCCTTCTTAGGCACAGGCTGTATGAAGGCGTACTTCCAGCAGGAAGGAAAGGTAGCTGTTTGTAGGCAGAGACGAAGGAGTTTGACCTGGCAGGGTCTTATTTTCAAATTTACAGTGTTTATTTATTTTTCTTGTTATTTTTTTTTTTTACTCAGTTTTTTTACTGTGTAGCACCACACAAAATGACCCTCAATTTGTTTTCATCAGGTGAATTAATCAGGTGCTCTCCCCCCGTCCCCTGCCTCCGCTCAAACCCCGTGTTTCCCCCGTTGCCTTCACGTGATTTTCCTCAACCCAGTGTATCATTTTGTGCTTTGTTTCCTGTATACATTGAGTAAATTTATTTGTACCGGCAGATAATGTGTGTATTCGTTGCTTAGCCTCTTGTTACCAGAATTACGCTACCCTTTACCAAGGCCAATTGTCATTCTTCGGTCGGTTTTTTTTTTCTTTCATCAATGTTTCCTTGTTTACCTGTGTGCCTAGTTATTTGCAACTTTGTCATTTTTGTGTTAACCTTAGATCAGCTTAATTAAAGTAACCTCGTCATACTTATCACAGTTGGTTGCTGAACCCATGTTTGTTTAATTGCTTTGCACAGTGATTTTTTTTCGAGGGGGTATTGTCAACTTTGTAAGGCGTTGCGATTTATACTAATTGCCTTTTGTAATTCATTGAATAGCCTTGCATTCATTGCTACCATACTTGCCAGTGTCATTGTATGATTTTGTCATTACTGCTAGACTATTTCTTTTCGCAATTTTAATCATTTTAATTGTATAATAAAGTGTACCGATTGTGTGAGTATTTACCCATTTACCTTCCAGCTGAGGTACTTTCACTTGTCTCATAATTGTAACTTATTATTTTTCATGTTGACTGCTTTTCTTACTAGTTCAGTACATGCTCGTCATTTGCAAGGTAGCAGACCTCGGCCTGTCAGCATGGCTAATGATCCCACTTCCTCCACGTCTACTCCCAACCCTACTAATAAATTGCTACACCAGCAGATTGTTAATAAAAAATGAAAATTTAGCTGGGAGCGAGTGTGCCGGATAGGATGGCAGTTAAAAATGAATAAATATTCAAAATTGTTTTTTTCAGAGCGAGGTAGATGGTGGACTGGGGACACTATGGGTGGTGTTGGTGAGTGTTTGGGATGAGACAGGTGTGTGTTGGGAGCGTTATTAGACGGTGAAGAGATGGTTCTTTAGAAAGAACTAAGAGACTGTGATACTTCTGGTGTGTTATTTTGATGTAAAGTGTATCTTCTCTAAAGAGAATGTGATACTTTGTTTAATGTTATTTTGGTGTAGAGTGTATGCTGGCCAAAGAAAATGTGTTACTTTTTGTTTAATAAAATGTGGGCCAAGTCAATTTCGTCAAACTTCCTGTTAGTCACCATAACATACAATGGTACCTGATAATTCATATAATCTCTTTTGACCTATGAAATATTACATATATATATATATATATATATATATATATATATATATATATATATATATATATATATATATATATATATATATATATATATATATATATATATATATATATATATATATATATATATATATATATATATATATATATATATATATATATATATATATATATATATATATATATATATATATATATATATATATATATATATATATATATATATAGATATAGATATAGATATAGATAGATAGATAGATAGATAGATAGATATACACACACACACACACACACACACACACACACACACACACACATATATATATATATATATATATATATATATATATATATATATATATATATATATATATATTTTTTTTTTTTTTACGTCGTTGCCTGTTGTGCCGGTAGGCATCTTCCTGGTGGGGCCTGATGGTCGGCCCAAGGCTTCTTCCAGGTGGGGCCTGATGGTCGACCCAGCCCGTTCTGGCGCAGGCGAGTGTTTATAGTGGCGCCATCTTGCATTGGCTCATGCTGCCCCCCGGAACTCGTTCTTGATTCGCTTGGACGGCTTCCTCTAGAGTCCGGGTCGATGGGTGGTCTTCAGGACAGCATGTGGGTAGTTTTAAGCCACTCGGCGGTGACTTAAAAATCCGAGTGGTAGCGTGGGGATTCGAACCCGCGTCGTCCATCACGCGGTGAATGTTAGCCCAGTACGCTACCAGTTCGGCCACCGCCTACCCATAAACCCATATATATATATATATATATATATATATATATATATATATATATATATATATATATATATATATATATATATATATATATATATATATATATATATATATATATATATATATATATATATATATATATATATATATATATATATATATATATATTTATATATATTTATATCTATATATATATATATCATTATTCCATCATTAGTGTATCATCTTTATACTTGAAAGCAGTATATCTGAATTGTAACAAGTGGTTATCCATAATCCTTTATTGCTTATCCTGGTAGCAGGAGCAGTACTTGTACTTTATTATTGTCTCTTTCCATTACGTCTCCATAGTGATATAATGTACTATATAAAGGTAATGGCGTTGGTGGGCATCATTATACAAAAAAAGTATGACTTCATTACTTGTGTTATTGTGTTATCCATAATATCTTCTAGTGCCCATACTGGTTCCACTGCTTGTACTTTATTATTCTCCATTTACATTAATTCTCGTAAGTGATACAATGTACTTATTTGACCTGTGATGGGCCTCTTTGTTACCTGTTGCTATTTACATACACCAGCATTTGCTACTGTTTCTGGATTCCACCACCATCATGCTTCATGAGGGTGTTGACCTTAATCGCAAAAACAATAGGAAATGCTGGCGTGTGTAAATAGCCGTTATGCCCATCAATAAAGTACATCTAGAACAGTTGGTTCAGCACCCAACACGTATTCCCGACCGTCTTGGAGACAGGCCCAACATATTAGACCTCTTCCTTACCTCTGACCCTTCTGCTTACTCTGTCAAACTATTCTCTCCGTTGGGCTCCTCCGATCAAAACTTTTTTTCTGTATCCTGTCCTATCGTTC
This sequence comes from Eriocheir sinensis, assembly GCF_024679095.1. Lineage (NCBI taxonomy): Eukaryota > Metazoa > Arthropoda > Malacostraca > Decapoda > Varunidae > Eriocheir > Eriocheir sinensis. The sequence continues at coordinate 4,366,130 of NC_066524.1, read as the reverse complement.
CTGTACATCCTCTGGATCCACCGAAGAGGCGATGCTTCTGGCATTTTGCTTCAGCTCGGTAGGACGACCTGAGGATGTACTTTTCCGATTTCCCGGGGAATGATTACTGCTTCCAGGAGCGATACCCGTCTGTGTGTGCCCAGCGCTTCACAGAGGTGATTGTCTCTGGAATGGAGGCATATATTGCACGTACTTTCTCTACTCCTCATGCTAAAAAGCCTTGGTTTAATCATGCTTGTTCTCGTTCTATCAAAGATAGAGAGGCAGCTCACAAAAGGTATCAGAGCCTTCGAACTCCCGCTAACCATGATCTTTATCTATTCTTCGACTTACCAAAAACTCCTTTATCCATAGCAAATGTCAACACCTAGCTTGCTCTAATTCTTCCAGAGACTTCTGGCACTTAGCCAAAAATATCTCCTCCAATTTCACTTCTTCCTCTCTTCCACCCACAGACGGCAGCACTGCCGTCTCATCGATCTTTAAGACTGAACTCTTCACTCAAACTTTCTGTAACAACTCCACTCTGGATGATTCTGGGCATATTCCTCCTTCTCAGCCCCCCTCTGACTCCTTCATGCCTGTATTAAGATTCTTAAGAATGATGTTTGCTATGCCCTCTCTGGCTTCAACTCTCAGAAAGCTAATGGACCTGATTGAGTTCCTCCTATTGTCCTTAAAAACTGTGCTTCCGTACTGACACCCTGCCTGGTCAAACTCTTTCGTCTCTGCCTATGAACATCTACCTTTCTTGCGTGCTGGAAGTACGCCTTTGTACAGCCTGTGCCTAAGAAGGGTGACCGTTCCAATCCCTTAAACTACCGCCCTATAACTTTACTTTCCTGTCTATCTAAAGTTTTTGAATCAATCCTTAACCGGAAGATTCAAAAGCACCTTTCCACTTCCAATCTTCTATCTGATTGCCAGTATGGGTTTCGCAAGGGACGTTCTACTGGCGATTTTCTTGCTCTCTTAACTGATTCTTGGTCATCCTCTCTTAGCAGTTTCGGTGAAACTTTCTCAGTTGCGCTAGACATATCGAAAGCCTTCGATGGATTCTATCCCTTTCTGTTCCTTTATCTCCAGTTTCATTTCCAGCCGTTCTATCTCTGCCGTGGTAGACGGTCAATCTTCTTCCCCTGAATCTATCAACAGTGGTGTTCAACAGGGCTCTGTGCTATCACCCACTCTCTTCCTACTACTCATCAATGATCTTCTTTCCATAACAAACTGTCCAGTCCACTCATACACTGATGACTCCACTCTGTATTATTCAACTTCTTTCAACAAAAGACCCTCTCAACAGGAATTACATGACTCCAGGCTGGAGGCTGCAGAACGCATAACCTCAGACCTTACTATCATTTCCGATTGGGGTAAAAGGAACCTTGTGTCCCTCAATGCCTCAAAAACCCACTTTCTCCACCTATCAACTCGACACAATCTTCCAAACACCTATCCCCTATTCTTCGACAACACTCAGCTGTCACCATCTTCAACACTAAACATCCTTGGTCTATCCTTAACTCAAAATCTTAACTGGAAACTTCACATCTCCTCTCAAACTAAATCAGCTTCATCGAGGTTGGGCGTTCTGTATCGTTTCCGCCAGTTCTTCTCCCCCGCACAGTTGCTATCCATACACAGGGGCCTTGTCCGCCCTCTTATGGAGTATGCTTCTCACGTGTGGGGGGGGCTTCACTCACATAGCTCTCTTGGACAGAGTGGAGTCTAAGGCTCTACGTCTCATCAGCTCTCCTCCTCTTACTGATAGTCTTATACCTTTTAAATTCCTCCGCCATGTTGCCTCTCTTTCTATCTTCTATCGTTATTTTCACGCTGACTGCTCTTCTGAACTTGCTAACTGCATGCCAACCCCCCCTCCCGCGGCCACGCTGCACATGACTTTCTACTAATGCTCATCCCTTTACTGTCCAAATCCCTTACGCACGAGTTAACCAGCACCTTCACTCTTTCATCCCTCACACTAGTAAACTCTGGAACAAACTTCCTTCATCTATATTTCCTCCTGCCTACGACTTGAACTCTTTCAAGAGGAGGGTATCAAGACACCTCTCCTCCCGAAATTGATCCCTCTTTCGGCCACCTCTTTGGATTCTTTTTAGGAGCAGCGAGTAGTGGACTTTTATAAAAAAAATAACCAAAATTACCCAATATTGGAATTACATGATATCATATAAATTGGGAATAAGTGATCGGGGCAATATCGACCCATTATAAGACGTTCGATTTATTAAAGACAGTGAACACTGGTTAATCTCAAATCTAATGTCGGCCCATTAATGTCCTGGTATGCAAACGGATAACGGATTTATATTGGATCAATATTGAAGGTACTTTTCATGAGTAGTGTGACAATACGCATTAAACAGGTAAACCAGTACTAAGCCAATATAATTCCAAAAGTTCAATGTTACCTAGGAGAGCATACTGAGATGTTCTCAGTACACTAAGCAACCTCCGTATTGTTTGAATTTAGATAACTTGTTGCCAGATGCCCAGTTTGGTCTCAGAAAAAACGGTAATTTGTGACGCACTTTTGACCAGGGTGCATCAGCCGGAGACTAAGGTAATATCTCTTGATTTTTCTCTTTATTTTATTTAGATAACCATAACGAATTAGTGTTTAAATATTTATCAGTACTTATAAGTGGCTGATTTCATAACATCTTATCTGATATTTTCTACCTGACAGGCACCAACGTGTTGCCTTTTGTGGATATTTTAGTTATTTTATCCAACTAAAGTCAGGTGTTCCTCCGGGCAATTTTCCATACTCGTGATTGAGGGCATGGCAGTTCCTCTCCTCTCGTTGTCTATGGTTATATTGCTTCTTTGTTCTGTTCTGCTCCTTATCCTCTAAAAAGGTTTCTTGTGGCCACTGAATTGAACACATATTATGATATGTTCTGTGTGGGTGCCGGCGTTGCCGCATGAAATCATAAATCCTGTCAAAGCTAGCAGTGTCATTTTTACTCGCTCCAGGACAGGAAATCCACCACCTTTTTGTTACAACATGAGAGGCAGCTCAAGGGAATAATAATAATAATAATAATAATAATAATAATAATAATAATAATAATAAAGCACGCTTGGCGCAGCTCCGACAATGGAAAACGACTGAGTCGCCAGATGACAGGTCTGTTTCCGAGGAAGAGGTGTCTCGATACCCTTCTCTTGAAGAACTTCAAGTCGCAGGCAGGAGGAAATAAAGACGGATGAAGACTGTTCCGATAACTTAATAGACAACAAAGTGTTCCGCAATTGTAACTTCTTAAGAGTTCTTGGATTAACATTAGACTCCAAGGTGACCTTTGAGAATCACAATAGGAATTATTATTATTATTATTATTATTATTATTATTATTATTATTATTATTATCATTATTATTATTATTATTATTATTATTTTTTTATTATTATTATTATTATTATTATTATTATTATTATTATTATTATTATTATTATTATTATCATCATCATCATCATTATTACTATCATTATTACTATTATTATTATTATTATTATTATTATTATTATTATTATTATTATTATTATCATCATCATTATTATCATTATCAATATTATTATTATTATTATTATTATTATTATTATTATTATTATTATTATTATTATTATTATGATAATTATTATTATTATTATTATTATTATTATTATTATTATTATTATTATTATCATTATTATTATCATTATTGTTATTATTATTACTATTATTATTATTATTTTTATTATTATCAGGAATAATAATAATAATAATAATAATAATAATAAGAAGAAGAAGAAGAAGAAGAAGAGAAGAAGAAAAATAATCGAAGGAATCCAGCGGATAGGATACTTTAACTGTTAACAGAATAAGCGGAGAATTAGAGATGAGGAAGATGTCTACAGTAGGGGGTGTCTCTACGGCAGTCAGGGATACCAACTGTTGTAGATCATTAAGAAAACTTCAGGGAAGAGAATGACTCAAGATGTGCTTCACATTCACATGGAAAAAGTCAAATCGTTTTACACAATTGGTTGAAAGAGATAAGAGATAAAACCCAACAGATATATCAGTAGTAGAACGACACGCAAGTTTTGGTCAGATGGTCGAAAATTCCGAAGAATGAAGGTTTGGGGCACAAGAGCAAGTGATATCGTTGCGTACATCGACGCAGCATCCAACATTGAACTGAAATTCAGCATAAAGTAGGATGGAGCGGACTGGAGATCAGTGAGAGTAGCCTCAGCAACCTGGGTTTCCGCCAGGAAGGGGGAAGAGAGGAGGAGAGGTGGTGAAAACAGAATGGTAAGTAGAGCGAAGGCCACGAATGTTGAAGTTAATGAAGAAAAAGGTAGATGAACTATCAGTACACGGTTGTGGCTTGTCATCTGAATTGGGATCCGACCCCATTTCTGATACCCTCATCAGAAGGGGACTAAGAGCCGGGTTGGTTATTCATTGCCATAAATTTGATATAAAAGTGTTAGGAGATGGTTTGTGTGTCATGCGCATGTAGTTTTGTGTGTAAAATAGGAAAGTTCGTTGCTAGAGAGCATGCTGAGCTACTCTCTGGTATTAATAAGACAATGAGTAGACAAGGCCACGGGCGTGTCCCACGCTCACACAACGTACTACATTGATCACTGGGAGTGACTTGCCCCGTTACGGCAGGTGTCTGGGCTACCTACTTCTTACATTAATATTGGTATGAAGTATAAAGTTATATGGAATGCAGTGTTGGTTTATTAAGCTATTTACATCATAATAAATACACGGTTCAACATCTTGGATTGTAATGATCAGAGTGTGTTCTGTGAGTAGCCAAGATCCGTCAGAGGAGCCGCACAGAGCAGTTGGCGCTGTGCTTTAGGCAGAAGGTCTAGTCATCGGAGAGGGTGTTGCGTGTGTAGCGAAGGACATTCAGAAGAGCGACACCGGGAAATGGACGCCTTGCATCAGGCAGGAACTCTGGTAGGAGCGGGCGGCCTCGATTGGGCGACCCTCGGCCTGACACCTTTGCATAAAGGGTTTGGGGCTCACCATCGGCCGGCACGGTCTCATAAGGTAGAACATAAGGTCACAGAGCACGCTGTCCTTTACGGGGACCTGTGCTGGGTCGATGGGGCTTATGGAAGGAGTGTTGCAGCTCGGGTCATCCTGCCACGAGGCCACCAGCTCGTGGAGGTTTGTGGCGTTCCTGCCGTCGCTCTTGAGTCTGTCGTTGCTGAGTTCATTGTCGTACGATCCCAGAAGTCCCTTGGTGTGGTTGAAGGCCCATCCAGACACGTTGACCATAAGTACGCGCTCCTCCTTCATCAGGTGGACACCCATCAGCGGGGAGGCGAGCGTGATGTAGCGTGAGGTCACTCTGAAGTGCATGTCACCCACTGTCTGCTCGCCTTGTACCGGCCTGCCGTTAATGTTCACTTCCATGTTGGGCTTGATGATAGCCTTGGTCTGGCCCGCCTGGAAGGTGATTTCGGGCGCCGCCGACGGCTGTGGGTGCGACATATGGACGGACGCCACGCCGGGCACAGAGGAGAGCAGAACCTTGCAGCGTGAGCGAGGCGCTCGAAGAAGAGCGCCGTCGAAGGTGAGGAGCTCCGTGTCAGCCACCACATAGGCAGAACGGTTGAAGGGTGGAACGGAGTTGGACAGATTGGCGGGCATCCACGCATAGTAGGTTTCCAAAATCTTGTTGGAGGGGATGGGGCTGAGTAGATCTGAAGCCAGAAGCAGTTTTTGTGTGAACGACGGCGGCGATTGCATGGTCATGTTCAGCACTTGCGAGAGAGAATAGACGGGCCGGTACAGCGGGATTTGAATGCCGACGCGGTACGTGCCGGGCTCGGGGGCGATGATGAGGATGCGCTGCGTCACCTGGCTGAGCAGCCACTCCAGAGTCCACTTCAGCGTTTCCTCCTGGCAAGAATAAAATGTATGAAATAGCTCTCCTCCACACAAAAAACGGTTGAGACAAGAAAGAATGAAAACCTAGTGACAAATGAAGTGGTGCATGTTAGATACAAGTGGCTTTGGGGTTACCTGCTAACCTTGGACAAGTTTACGATTTTGAGGCTAAAGCTGCGCACCGTAGGCGACGCCCACAGCTTCTGCTTCAACATACGCAAGTCCTTCCTGAGGGAGTCCGTAACCTTGGCCGCCACCTCCATCGAGGCCTGGTACGCCTGGGGGTACTTCTCCCTGAGAGGATCGATCACGTCGGTCTTGATCAGCTGGTACCAGACTGTTCGTTGGAGTTCCTCAAGCATGCGACGAACAATCTCCGACTCCTCGCCCGTGTTTATCCAGCGGGAGATTTGGTCCGCTGCTGTGAATGATACCGGTACTTGGTGACAACCTAACACAGGGTGAGACTTGTGTCTCAGAGAGAGAGAGAGAGAGAGAGAGAGAGAGAGAGAGAGAGAGAGAGAGAGAGAGAGAGAGATCCTACCTTGATATATTTCGTTGATTGTGTATCTGAAGTAGTTTTTGAATGCCAGTATCTGCTGGAAGGCACTGCTCGCCCATTCCCTTTGCACGTGTTCCATGTCTGCCAAGGTCTGGTAGAACGCCTCCCTCACGAATGTGGCCGTTGGCCCGCGCAGGATCTCCATGACGTCCTCCATAATGGGCCCGAGATCGCTGTCCAGCACATCGGCGTAAATCTTCATGATATCCTGTTTGATCTCTTCGGCGAGCTTCCTTATCTCAACGGCAGGGAAGTCAACTCCCTTCTGGGCTGCCTGCCGCTTCACCTCCTCGTAGAGGTGGTCCGTCCACGTCAAGAACGCCTCACTCACTCGATCCACTTCACTCATCAAGAAGTCCTGCACAGAAATACACAGTTACAAAAAGGCGAGAAAGGGGAAGCTGCAAAGCAGTGAGAGAGAGAGAGAGAGAGAGAGAGAGAGAGAGAGTACTATTAGAACAAAATATCTCACCTTCATAGCTCTCGTTTGCTCAGGCTTGTACTCAAAGTCGATCTTGATGTGGCGAGGGGTCTTCAGTTTGATGCCAACGATCGACATGTACTCCTCCCATATGTTGTACCTGTCTGTCTCGGAAAGGCTGATTTGGGCTTTGTAGGGTGACTGTAGACCGACCTTGGCCTTGTAGATGTTCTGGTCGCTGGCCTTGGTTATAGCCACCTCGAGGAAGGCAGGCTTACACACGGTGGAGTTAACAATAAAGTTTCCAAGGATAGACGTGTGCCAGTTGCTTCTAAGCGCAAAGCCGTCACACGAGGGACCTTGGCGCGGCTCCACCACGCCGGACACGTCCACCACAGGACGGCCTTCTGTTGCCAAAAGGAAGGTCACCGCCGAGTAATGTTTGGAGATTTGGTCGTATTTGGACCTTACTTCTAACGATTCCTTCGAGGTCGGAGTCTTACTGAAGGAGAAATTAAAGGCAGCAGTGTGTGCAGCCCAGGAAGCTTCCACCAGCACTTTGGGCTTCACCTGCAACACCTGAAAAGAAAATGTACTCTCTGTAGCACCAATGATCGCCATTGATTCGTGTTTCAAGTTCACCCTAGTCACACTCACCCTTGAAGAGACACTCACTCCTGCAGCAGTGAGTGTCATTGTTAGTGTTACCACTGCACCCTAGTCACACTCACCCTTGACGAGAGGCACACTTACTCCTGCAGCAGTGAGTGTCATTGTTAGTGTTACCACTGCACCCTAGTCACACTCACCCTTGATGAGACACACTCACTCCTGCAGCAGTGAGTGTCATTGTTAATGTTACTAGCGCACCCTAGTCACACTCACCCTTGATGAGACACACTCACTCCTGCAGCAGTGAGTGTCATTGTTAATGTTACTAGTGCACCCTAGTCACACTCACCCTTGATGAGACACACTCACTCCTGCAGCAGTGACTGTCATTGTTAATGTTACTAGTGCACCCTAGTCACACTCACCCTTGATGAGACACACTCACTCCTGCAGCAGTGAGTGTCATTGTTAATGTAACTAGCGCACCCTAGTCACACTCACCCTTGATGAGACACACTCACTCCTGCAGCAGTGAGTGTCATTGTTAATGTTACTAGCGCACCCTAGTCACACTCACCCTTGATGAGACACACTCACTCCTGCAGCAGTGACTGGCATTGTTAATGTTACTAGCGCACCCTAGCCGCACACCCCCTTGAATAGAGGTACACTCACTCCTGCAGCATTTACTCTCATTATTTAATGTTAGCTTCGACACATAACTGAACTCACCCTTGAGGAAAGGTTGGCCTCGATGAGGACGGTGTTGTTAGCCGAAAGGACGGAGCTGAGAGAACCGGTGATCTTGTCAGCCGTGTCAGGGAAGATGTCCAGTTCGAATGATCCCTGTCGCCTGTCGCCGCTAGCAGCGTACTCGACAACCGCTGTCAAGTCTTTGTCCAGCCTTGGATGACTCATTCGCCCTTCAAACGTGGACATGCCGCTCCACTGGTTTTCACGGTACTCACCGGCCACCTCGTACTTGTGTTCGCCTGCAGCCCTGTTCGGGTAGACCTTGATGCCCGCCATGGAGGGGGAGAGGGTCGCCTCGGCCTCCACGTCGCGGGACGGGGACGCAATCCTGAAGGAGTGCGTGTGTGGGATGGCTCGGCTATACTGTGAACGGTAGGTGCTCCTCTGGTCATCATAGGCGGAGGTGGGCAAAAGTGTGCCGCTTCGCACACCTACCATGGTGCTCACTGCCCTCAGAACATCTCTGAAAGCCTTCATGTCGAAGGCAATGTCCCAGGTCTTAACTCCGCCCATGGGGAAGGTTTCCAGCTGCCAGCTGAACACCGTTTCTTGACCGTTAAGCTCGCTCACCCACTTGGTGCTGTACGAACAGTCCTGGTTTTCAGTTGAGTAAACCATCTTCATCGGCCTCTCCATGCCCGGGGTTGAGACTTCCGTCTGAAAGTTTCAGTGAATAAGAATGATGCTATTTTAACACTCAGTTATAAGAAACGAAAACAATAAAAAGACGGCATTTTGCAAACAATAAAATGCCATGTTATGAACTCTGTAACAAGTGTTGGACTCAGACTACTCTGTGACTGAGCGTATATAGAAACATAACGAATTGTCCAATCTGCTATCCTCGAAAATGTACATATTACGTTATCGAAATAATCTATGTGAACGAAATGATTGTATTCGTGATAGGAGGGAGAAAATGGCTCGCTTTTTCACTTGAAAGAAAAAAAAAGTTTTCTTGAAGCAGTGCTTGCTTCTTGAAGCACAGGAGGATTGAACTTCCTTCCTTGCAGTGCAAGAGACATACCGTGAGTTGGATGGTGCGGCGTTGGTGATTGCTCTCGTGCTTGGCCTGCACATAGAAGCGTGCGTGACGGTTCTCTGGAGAGATGTACCTCATGTCGCTTTCAGCCTGGAAGCCGTAGTACCCAGCGAGCCGCTGCACACTGAATTCATATGTCAGTTGGTAGTTGTTGCTATTGGCGCTCTTGAAGGTAAAGTCGGCAAAGGCGCTGTAGTCACCACGGCTCTTGATGCCCATCTGCAGCATCCAGTTCTTTCCGGCAGGCGTGTCCACGTTCATCTCGATGCTGCTCCTTTCCCGGTACTGCCGCACCAGGAACGGCGCCTCCACCTTAGCGTTCACGTTGTAGGTCTTGTCCATGACCGTTACCTTCACGCTGCGAAGGTAGCAACAAGACCAGATGACCAACACGGAGAAGGGATTATGTGAAAGATGAACAGGGAATGAGGAGGCGTGCTTGTGTGTTATAAACACAAAGACACTGCCTTCCTGTAGCACATTAGTGCATCGTGTAAAGAAAAAGACATTCTATGTGTGTGGGATATATTGCGTTCGTGAAACTGGTGTAGGACTAGATTGCAGTTGAACACAAACAAAGCAATGTCTTTATGTATATGTGCTGCCAGCACCAACAGTGTTTGTGTGTGCGGTGTGCGATGTGATCACCAACACAGTGTTTGTGTGTGCGGTGTGCGATGTGATCACCAACACAGTGTTTGTGTGTGCGGTGTGTAGTGTGTGCACCAACACAGTGTTTGTGTGTGTGGTGTGTGATGTGATCACCAACACAGTGTTTGTGTGTGAGGTGTGTGATGTGATCACCAACACAGTGTTTGTGTGTGCGGTGTGTGATGTGATCACCAACACAGTGTTTGTGTGTGTGGTGTGTGATGTGATCACCAACACAGTGTTTGTGTGTGTGGTGTGTGATGTGATCACCAACACAGTGTTTGTGTGTGGGGTGTGCACCAACACAGTGTTTGTGTGTGTGGTGATGATCACCAACACAGTGTTTGTGTGTGGTGTGTGATGTGATCACCAACACAGTGTTTGTGTGTGTGGTGTGTAGTGTGTCACCAACACAGTGTTTGTGTGTGGTGTGTGCACCAACACAGTGTTTGTGTGTGGTGTGTGATGTGATCACCAACACAGTGTTTGTGTGTGTGGTGTGTGATGTGATCACCAACACAGTGTTTGTGTGTGTGGTGTGTAGTGTGTGCACCAACACAGTGTTTGTGTGTGTGGTGTGTGATGTGATCACCAACACAGTGTTTGTGTGTGTGGTGTGTGATGTGATCACCAACACAGTGTTTGTGTGTGTGGTGTGTGATGTGATCACCAACACAGTGTTTGTGTGTGTGCTGTGGAGTGTGCACCAACACAGTGTTTGTGTGTGTGGTGATGTGATCACCAACACAGTGTTTGTGTGTGTGTGTGTGTGCACCAACACAGTGTTTGTGTGTGGTGTGATCAACAACACAGTGTTTGTGTGGTGTGTGATGTGATCACCAACACAGTGTTTGTGTGTGTGGTGTGTAGTGTGTGCACCAACACAGTGTTTGTGTGTGTGGTGTGTAGTGTGTGCACCAACACAGTGTTTGTGTGTGTGGTGTGTAGTGTGTGCACCAACGCAGTGTTGTGTGTGTGGTGTGTAGTGTGTGCACCAACACAGTGTTGTGTGTGTGGTGTGTGATGTGATCACCAACACAGTGTTTGTGTGTGTGGTGTGTAGTGTGTGCACCAACGCAGTGTTGTGTGTGTGGTGTGTAGTGTGTGCACCAACACAGTGTTGTGTGTGTGGTGTGTAGTGTGTGCACCGACGCAGTGTTGTGTGTGTGGGGTGTAGTGTGTGCACCAACGCAGTGTGTCTGTGTGTGGGGTGTGATGTGGTCATGAACGCAGTGATTGTGTGACTAGTGTTTGGTGTGAACACCAACACAGAGTTTTGATGGGTAGTGTGTCGTGTGTGCACCAGCACAGAGTTTGTGTGTCTGGTGTGGTGTGTGCACCAACACAGTGTTTGTGTCTGGTGTTTGTAGTGTGTGCACCAGCACAGTGTCTTGTGTCTGGTGTGTAGTGTGTGCACCAGCACAGTGTTTGTATGTGTGGTGCGTAGTGTGTGCACCAACACAGTGTCTTGTGTCTGGTGTTTGGTGTGAGCACCAACACAGTGTCTTGTGTCTGGTGTTTGGTGTGAGCACCAACACAGTGTCTTGTGTCTGGTGTTTGGTGTGAGCACCAACACAGTGTCTTGTGTCTGGTGTTTGGTGTGAGCACCAACACAGTGTCTTGTGTCTGGTGTTTGGTGTGAGCACCAACACAGTGTCTTGTGTCTGGTGTTTGGTATGAGCACCAACACAGTGTCTTGTGTCTGGTGTTTGGTGTTTGGTGTGAGCACCAACACAGTGTCTTGTGTCTGGTGTTTGGTGTGAGCACCAACACAGTGTCTTGTGTCTGGTGTTTGGTGTGAGCACCAACACAGTGTCTTGTGTCTGGTGTTTGGTGTGAGCACCAACACAGTGTCTTGTGTCTGGTGTTTGGTGTGAGCACCAACACAGTGTCTTGTGTCTGGTGTTTGGTGTTTGGTGTGAGCACCAACACAGTGTCTTGTGTCTGGTGTTTGGTGTGAGCACCAACACAGTGTCTTGTGTCTGGTGTTTGGTGTGAGCACCAACACAGTGTCTTGTGTCTGGTGTTTGGTGTTTGGTGTGAGCACCAACACAGTGTCTTGTGTCTGGTGTTTGGTGTTTGGTGTGAGCACCAACACAGTGTCTTGTGTCTGGTGTTTGGTGTGAGCACCAACACAGTGTCTTGTGTCTGGTGTTTGGTGTGAGCACCAACACAATGTCTTGTGTCTGGTGTTTGGTGTTTGGTGTGAGCACCAACACAGTGTCTTGTGTCTGGTGTTTGGTGTGAGCACCAACACAGTGTTTTGTGTCTGGTGTTTGGTGTGAGCACCAACACAGTGTTTTGTGTCTGGTGTTTGGTGTGAGCACCACCACAGTGTCTTGTGTCTGGTGTTTGGTGTGAGCACCAACACAGTGTCTTGTGTCTTGTGTCTGGTGTTTGGTGTGAGCACCAACACAGTGTCTTGTGTCTTGTGTTTGTTGTGAGCACCAACACAGTGTCTTGTGGCTGGTGTTTGGTGTGAGCACCAACACAGTGTCTTGTGTTTTGTGTCTGGTGTTTGGTGTGAGCACCAACACAGTGTCTTGTGTTTTGTGTCTGGTATTTGGTGTGAGCACCAACATAGTGTCTTGTGTCTGGTGTTTGGTGTGAGCACCAACACAGTGTCTTGTGTTTTGTGTCTGGTGTTTGGTGTGAGCACCAACAAGCAGGAACAGCATACTCACTCTATGTTTGAACGAGTTTGACTGCCGCTCTCTGGCATGATAGTGGCGTCTACGGCAATCTTTTGGGAAGAATCATGGTCAGCGTTCCAGAGCACCATCATCTGGCCCTTCTTGCTGTCGAAGTTGACGTCGGTGAAGGCCTTAATTCTGCGTGGGGAAGAGGAGCGGGGCAGCAACAGAAGGTCGGTGCTGGCGTGGACAACACTCTCGCTGATAGACACGTCTGTCTTGGCGTCACAGAGGCGATGCAGGTACACCCTGGCCTGCAGGGACGGTGTCTGCGAGACTAGAAACTTTGTGTTTAGCATGAAGGACCCAAGCACTTCCTGCTGCTTCTTTAGCTCCATGAAACAAGAGTCCTTTCCTTTTTGGAATTCATGAACGGAAACCCATTGATAGATGTCGTTGATCTTGATGTTGGTTGCAAGCTTTGTGAGCTCAGGTGTTTTAATGAAAGTAACAGGCCCTTGTAGTTTCACGATGGTTTGGCCTCCGCGAAGGACAGCGGCATCGACCATGTAGCCCTCATCTTGTCGCATGGCGCGGGCCGCCATCTTGATCGGCAGAATGAACTCAGGGATGTCAACCTGTCAACGGACCAACATGGTTTTGCCAACAGTCGAATCAATGGATGTCTGGCTTACTGAACCAGTGCCAGATAAAGCCTGTCAGCAAACTAACGACCTATTGTTGATTAAAGTTTTCTTAACAGAAAGTATATAGTACTTTGAGAAGATCCTATACCTTATGAAGTGATATTTTTTCAGTCAAGCGTAAAACTGAACATTTATTGAACCGCAAGTTCTTCCTTGGGAATTCAGAATCATATATGGAGACCAGAAAACTTACCTTGAACAGGAACTTGATCTCCTCTGAGTCGCTCTGAGCCACTATCTCTAACAGCTTCACGTTGTCCAACGGACGTGTCAACTGCAAGGTTGCCCCAATCTTTGTCTCTTGGTATTCAACCATCTGCAGGAACTTGTACTCGGCCTCCCCGAACTTAGCTGTGAGAGACATATAACGGTGAAGCTTATACTTACGCCAATGGTCGTCTTATAAACCTGTGATATTTTCTATCGAAAGACACGCTTCCTCACTTCTAAAAAGGGTCCGTGTGTAATTTTGAACACTTTCAATTTGTTACTTCTATGTTTCTTTAGTCTTAACTCTACCAGTTCGTATACAATACTTCAGACCCTCAAATAACAGGTAATAATGATAAAAAATGCATGAGAGCTTTTCAACTCATTCATGTTTGGGAGAGCTCCCACAGGATATCCACACACATTGGCAAACATCCTTTCCGACCAACCGAGGAACCTCACGATCATCCTAAAGAGTCAGAAAACTGTATCGAGCAGTCCGAGAACGTCGTGAACTTAGATCAATAGAAGAAGCTTTTGTTCACCCCTTATATGGCACGGTTCTCGGCACAAAAAAAAGCATGAACGGAAGAGGCTACTGAGTTTTTGGTGTGCATGATGCTTTCCTTAAAGCTTGCCTTTGATTTTCTTTTCAAAACAAACCTGTTCCGTCCATTCCTCTCAAAAAAAAATGCTAACAACCAAAAAATAGAACATTTCTCTCAACTCCACTAAACAGATGATTGACTGACCTTTGGCTGCGATATGTGCCTCAAAGTCAACAGCGGGCCTCCCACGGATAAGGATGTCACTCTGGAGATCAATCAAGTCCCGTCCCTGGCGGTCCACCTTGAAGGCTGAGCTATACTTTCCGTTCTGGCCCGACTCCTCCGTCTTACGGAAGAAGGCAGCCACCTTCCAGCCAGAGATGTCGGTCTCCAGCTCCAATTTTCTCAGCTTCGTTGGCAATGCAATCATGGCGTACTGCTTCAAGTCACCGCCAACTGATGGATATAATTTATTGAACTCTTTTTTTGTTTTTTAAAGTTTACACACACACACACACACACACACACACACACACACACACACACACACACACACACACACACACACACACAATATATATATATATATATATATATATATATATATATATATATATATATATATATATATATATATATATATATATTCATATATATATATATATATATATATATATATATATATATATATATATATATATATATATATATATATATATATATATATATATATGTGTGTGTGTGTGTGTGTGTGTGTGTGTGTGAGATTCACCACGGCCTGATCGCGAGTTGGACTCCCTTTCGCTAGCAGGTACCCTCCTGACGAGAGCAAGTGCTCATTATCGTCGATCTCTGGGTACTGTCAGGACCTCACACACCACACACCCCATCCCCCTTGCTCAAGGGGGGACAGTAACCACTCCTAGTCAACCGAAAGAATCCGGCCTGAGCGGGGCTCGAACCGCCGCCTGTTTGGCCGTTAAGCCTCGCAGCGCAGCGCTCTACCGATTGAGCCACCGGAGCGGTGTGTGTGTGTGTGTGTGTGTGTGTGTGTGTGTGTGTGTGTGTGGTGGGGCTGCATTTATTTCTTTGCTTAAGAAACACTCATTAAACACAGCAACTCGCAAAACAATGAAGAGCACAATGCAAATAGGTATTAACCGTCTCTTTACTTACCTTCAAGCCTGAGAGGGATGTACTGCATAAGGACGTTTTCCGTCTTGGCCGAGATATCCACCATTACCCAAGGAGCCCTGAATGTATTTATGAGCTCCGCTGTGAATATCTTGGACTCGTCGGACATTTGCCCCGAGGGACTGACAAAGATATTTGTTTCGTACTTCTTGGCATCTCCTTCGGACGATATCTTGATGTCAACTTTTATTGCTTTGGTGAAATCGCTGCTTTCGGTCTTGAGAGCGACGTCAGTTTGGACACTTTTGTACTCAGGTTTGTTGATAAGGAGCACCTTAGCATCGCCGCTATAGCCGGCCGACTGGAGTTTGATAGCAGCAAGGTACGAATCGCTCTCTTTCTTTTGGAGTACTTCCACGTTTGCCTCTTTCAGTGAAGCTGAGCCTACTACGGAAACTTTACAGCCATATTTTTTGTCTTGGTTCTCCGTGCGTGTGGTGACAGCAATCTTGTATCCCTTTATGGAGGACTCAGTCTTGTTGATGGAGACCCTCGCAAGAATTGGAGCACCCAAGGGTATAGAGTTAGCACGGAAGACGTCCGGAACGTCGAGGTCGTAGCACATCTTTAGGCCGAACACCGACTCGAGGCCAGTAAAGCACGACTGTTTGCGAATTCTAGGGTCTTGCATGGAAGGCGGCAAGATCTTGGTGTCCGGCATGTCCTTCTTGCCCTTCATAAGGAACGCCTCACTTCGTACTTGAATGATTTCCATCTTGTTGGGGATGTCCACTTCGATTTCCATCTCTCTACCGCCATTCACCTTGATTGCAAGCCCGTTGCTGCTGGAAACGGTGGCGTTCATCTTGATTCCGCTCTTGGACACGTACGCGTCGTAGCCAATAAAACTGTGCGCCTTCACTGAGAGCATTGGCAAAATTTTAATTTTTTCACCGGCGTTTGTCTCCTCCGAGGATGCTCCGTTGAGGTTTGTCTTCAATTGGATTCCTGCTACAACCATCGCCTCCATCGTCATCTTGAGCGGCGTGCCCTGAATGGTCGGGAAGGAGTAGTCCACCCCCAGTTGTGTGGCTCGGGCTGAGTCTAGGTTCAGGTTCTTCATTTTCATCAGATTTTCAATCAAGTAGCGACTAAAATTATCTATCAAGGCTTCAGCATTGATGTCCTGCAGCTGCTTGGACAAGGAGCCATAGCTTATTTCCTGACCCATGAAGCGAGCGAAAACATCGGCTTGGACAGGTCCAGAATGGGGACCGTACAGTTTGGTGAACATGCTTTCAAGAGTTGCATAGTCAAGGGATCTTCTCTCCCGTATCGAGACGTCCAGCTCCTCCTGAATCTTGCTCCAGTTCTTTTTGATAAAGGAGATGAGGTCATATAAGATTTTGTTATAGCTCGATTTCTTGAAGTAGCCTGCAGGTCCAAAGAGTTGAGCGATTATTGGTTCCAGACCCTCAAGGCGACCGCCGATTTCTCCGATGTTGATGGGAGTACCGGTTCCATCGACAGCTGCAGTGAGGTTCACGTCAAGAGAGCGAGGGAAGAAGGAGCCGGGAGCGTAGATAAGGTTGGACTCTACTTCGGCACCAAGGCCGAGGGATGGGGCGAAATAGGAAAGGTCAATGTTGCGGGAGTACTTCCTTAGATCACGCTCAAAATTATCGGGGATGAGAATGTTTGTCAGCAGGGAGCGCAGCCTTTCCTTTTCGGGGGCGTTGGTCTCTTGCAGGTTCAGCAAATGGCTCAGGATAAACCCACGAACTGAAATGAAAACAAATAACAAATTATGCTGACCAGCCCCGAACACCTTCAGTGCTGGAGCACGACAGAACACATGGGTGACTCAAAACAAACCCACCAAGGGAAAAAAAGACAAATTACGAAATATTAGGCCACTCAGTGTTAGTCACCTCTCTCCCACGGCAGTGCGCTATACGACTCACCCTGCGTGTTTTCCTCAACGGAGATCTTTGTCACAATGGTCTGCAGGTCCTCATAGTCTACACAGCGAAGTGCTGTCAGATAGGCAGCAATTCTAACTTCCGTGTTTTTCCCGGGTCGGACGGCAAAGTCGACGAGTTTCTGCGTCACCTGTTCAAACACAAATATAGGGACAAATATGACTGAGAGAAATGATGAAGGCTTTCCTGACTAAGTCATGGTTGTCCTGTGGTAGCGAAGAAGGTGAAAGACACACTTACCTCGCGGTTACACTTGGACAACCTAAAGGCTTGTACAGCTGCCACACGGTTGTTCACTTTCTTTTGCTCGCTGTGCATGTAGCGGATCAGCACCTCAGCCACATCGTGGGTCATGACACCCATGTTGCCAAGGCTCTTGAAGGCAGCCAAGGCCTTCTTCTCAGCCTCCTCATTATTTGAGGCGGACAGGTCGTTCTGGATCATTTGCTTCATCGCCTGCGGCAGGCTCTTCACAGGAGCTTCGTTGTAACATTGTGGGTTATGGCGACAGTACCTGTTAACCATGGAAGCAGCAGCCAGTTTCGCCGACGACAGGTATGGTTCATCAGCCCTAAACAATGGCTCTAGAGCTTGAACTGCTTCCATGTTAGGGCGAGGCACGAGGTAGAATGCGGCTGAGTAGATGGCAGCTCGAGCACCGGTGGCCCGTCCCTCAGCCAGCTCCTTTGCCATAATTATGACCGACTCAGGCTCGTGGACGAAGGCGATCGCGTCGAAGTAGAGGCTCTTCAGCTTGTTGTGTTGCGGACATATCTGCTTGCTGCGGACCTTTGCATAGATTTCCTTGAAGCCTTGGAGGGGAATGCGCCGCATGAAGTGGACGGCCTTGTCCAGCTCGACGGCAGCATCAGCCGGAATCTCGTCTTTGGTGATGTCACACAGATGCCTCAGTGTTTGCTCCAGCTGCGGCACAAGAGACGGCTCCTTCTTGGGGGTCTCGTAGTCATAGAGGAGACGTTTGGGTACCAGGTGACCCTGAGAGATGCGGGAAACGATGTCTGGAGTGGGGACGTCGCTGGAGGTGAGTCGTAGTGTTGACTCCTGCTCTGCCTCGACGAACTTGTACGTTCCGTAAGCTGGCCTCACCACCTTCTTGTCTTCACACTTCACTGAGGAGATGATGCCGCTGTTGATCTCATGTGTACACACTGACCACGACTCCTGCATGGGCAGCGGTCCCTTCAGCCACGGCAGGTGCGTCTCGTCGGGGGTAGCGTAACGCTCCTGGCACAGACGGTGGTTCTTCTCCTTCTTCACTACTACCTTGGAGCCATCTGTCTCGACCTCATAGCGGGTAGGGCACGTTCCCACCACGTCCGTCTGTTGGCACGACCAATAAGCGTCAGCGTCTTGGAGGGAAGCCCTCACCTTAGTGTGAATGCAGTACACAGTCATGAACTTGACACGTGGGTCTTAATCCTAAGTTACCTCCGTTAGGTTGAGTCCTGAGTTGCTGGTGGAGAGGGACGGCAGACTGATCTGTAGGGCCGAGGCGACGCCCTTTTTCATGTTGATTGCCCAGGTGTCGTCGTCGGGATGACTGCACACCCGCTGCACTCGGCCATCGGTCATAGCCACCACTAGTGGGTACTTTTCCAGCATGCTTGCGCCAGGCGGACCTTTGGAGGGAACGTGGAACTCGTTGATAAATGCATGCTGCTTCCACCCTTACACAGCGAGGCGATAATCTGTTGTTACATTGGGACAAGATTTAGTGTCGTTGAAGGAGAAATGCATGATGCCTCGAGCCACACAATACGAGGCGATAGGTACAAAACTTACCGGCCTCGCCGTCCACCTTTGTGTCTTTGAAGGAGAGTGCCACGTCGCATGGGCTGAGCCACGTCATCAGCACAGTTTTCTCCCAGCGTGTCTCCACGAGACCTCCTTCCACACCTTTCAGCTGAACTTTCGACTTTCCAGTGTAGGTGTAGGAATAGGTCTTCCCCGGAATGAAGGAGAACTTGGCCGCGGCAACGGGGCACTCCGTGGAGCAACGGGGAACGGCATCTCCGTACGGCGCTGTGGATTTGAATGTGGGTTAGGAAAAGAAAAGCAGGAAACTTAGTCCCCGCCATCACAAGATGCGTGCCTGTCTCTGCACAAGTACGAAGTGTTAGTTTCGTCTGAAATTAAGACTGCCAGTGCAACAAGGGACAGGGTAGCAAGATTTTTGTGACTCAGTGTATAACGTTGTCTGCATGAAAAGTTTGCGGCGGCCTCGAGTCGTGCCGTAACGTGTGTGTGTACCTGCAGCAGCCGCCGCCAGGGCCAGCAGCATGAGGGCTGTGCGGTTGGTCATGATGGCACCGCGCTCACCACTGGTGCCGTGGACCCTGCTCCGACCCTTTATATACCTCGGCCCATCCTGCGACAATCACCCTCTTGAACCAGCCAGACCTTACTAAGCTGCTTTCTTTATCTGCCGGCTGATAACTATGAATCATGACATTTTATTTTCGTAGTCTGGTTACTATGGCATAAGTTCTCAATGTTCGTTTGTATTTAAACTTAAAACAGGTGTACAAACAAAAAAAAAAAAGAAAACAATGTTGAAACCTGTGAGAAACCCGTTTTCTGATAGACAGTTATATGCTTTTCAACAGTCCGGCATCACAACAGTACCAGGCTGTGTCCCGCTTTTCTCCCGGAATCCTGAAGCAGCTGCGTGCCTCACGGCACACCCCACCGAGCACCCAATGTCCTTCCACAATCCGGCCAACATTATACTCACGTTTTTCGAACTTACTCTCATCTATTTCCACTATCTTCCCTTCACTGCAAACTTTCCTTCCCTCTTCAGACATCACTCTATCAGGACTTTTCGGCAAAAGCTCGCCCACTCACATGTGCTGTGATCTCTAAGGGCTGCTTTCACTACAGTCGCCATGCACCCTCCATAACCAAAGCCCCTGCCATCCTGGTACCAGGCATTACCATCTCCTCAACCCGCTGTCACAGTCGTTGTTTTCGTGGCATCGGCGACTCCCAACCTGGTGACGATCCCGACGAGACAAAGGCGCCTGACTCGGTAGTATTGGTGAGCCGGAGCGGCGGGACATGCAAACAGTGCATCAGCTGAGCTGAGGATTATGAAACATTTGAGGTGGTGGCCGCAGAGCTCTCATTTTTTGAGTAATTACTTCAGATCAGTGCAATCTCATCTGATTCAGGATAATTCTGAGGTAATGAGATTTTTATTGCATTTCTTAGGTAATTTAAGTATCTTTGTGGTAATTCTGATTTATCTGAAGTACTTGACGATACTGCTTGATCACTCCTCGCCAGACACTGTTCACAGATAGGTCATTGTTTGATCATTACTTGAAAGCGCAACAGCCACTCACTCCAGCCACCATTGAGGGAGGTCAGGTCAGGTTTGGTTAAGTCTGGTTAGGGTTGGGTAGGTTAGGTTAAGTTACTTCAGGTTATATAAAGGACAGAAAAAGTTTCGTCAAACAGATTGGGGGGAGGCGGTGCAAGGAGGGGCAGGGAGGGGCTCGCATCCCCGCCCCGCTCTGCCCCGGTCCGCTCCTCACCTCCCATATGATGAACTTTTTCGGGCAGCTTTATAGTTATATAGTATCCTAATCTAATCCAAATTAGCCTCACCTAACCTCCCTCAATTGTGAGCAGAGCAAGTGGCTGATGTGATTTGAAATAATATTCATGTAGAAATTAATATCTCACAAACGAATGATATGCAACGGGTAAGCGATATGGGAGAGTGTTGTAGATGCACATACTATTTTATAAATCGCAATGATGTCGTTCGCTGCGAGACGGGTGCACTTATGGATAAATACCCTTCCCATATATATGAAGAGAATGACATACCATGAACATGTACTCCTAGGATATGTTTTTAACATTCAGCCAATAACCTTAACGTTTCCCCTGATTCCGCTACGCACCACTATGATTGTATTTATGAAGAAGACATGCTTATTTCTCATTTCTCCATGGTGTGTATATTGGTACGTTGAATGTTCTCGTTGTGAAGAAGACATGCTTATTTCTCATTTCTCCATGGTGTGTATATTGATACGTTGAATGCTCTCGTTGTGAAGAAGACATGCTTATTTCTCATTTCTCCATGGTGTGTATATTGATACGTTGAATGCTCTCGTTGTGAAGAAGACATGCTTATTTCTCATCTCTGCATGGTGTGTATATTGGTACGTTGAATGTTCTGTTGTGAAGAAGACATGATTATTTCCCATCTGAGTACTCTGCATGGTGTGTATATTGGTACGTTGAATGTTCTGTTGTGAAGAAAACATGCTTATTTCCCATCTGAGTACTCTGCATGGTGTGTATATTGGTACGTTGAATTTTCTCGTTGTGAAGAAGACATGCTTATTTCTCATCTGAGTACTCTGCATGGTGTGTATATTGGTACGTTGAATGTTCTCGTTGTGAAGAAGACATGCTTACTTCCCATCTGAATACTTTGCTCGGTGTGTATATTGGTGCTTTGAATGTTCTTGAGTGTGCTTTATTTTCTATGATTTGGAATTTGCTAGTTTAATACCAAGTTATCAATACTATTTTTTGTGGGTATAGCCTACCAGGATGTGCTACATTTTTTAGAAAATATTTTTCACTTTCCTTTCACCAAGAAGTTTTTCTGTAGAATAGAAATATTTGAGGCTGATCAGCATATCTTGGTAGGGGAGGTGGTGGTAATATAGAGCACTATTTTTTTTTCAGGCGAAAACACCAATTTTAAAGGAAAAAATTGCACCACTAATCATCATAAGTATTTGCAAATTATATACTTATAACACATGCAGATTTATAGTGAGAAAACTAATCCATTCAAATACTACAACTTTCTATTCAAAAACTTCCAAAGAGAGTGGGTCGTGGAAAAATAACATAATATTTTTTTGTAAATACCTAAATAAAACTTTTACAGTGAAAAGGAAAGTTTAAAAACAGAAGTCACAACCGGAAATATCAGTTTCATAGCCACTACACGAGACGAGCCCACCCCTGGCACACTACATACTGAACCTGTAGTTTTCCTCATTTGGATTTTGTGATTTTTTTTCTGAACAACAAAGCCATTCTGCATCATCGCTTCCAGGATTTCCATCTCCCACAATTTCCTTCAGCGCACTTCCAGAAGACAAAATAATTATCTCTTCTTCTTCACTAGAACTTTCATCCTCATCTCTATCTCAAAGAAAATAAATAACCGCCTTTGTAACACGAGATTCTGCCGTCCTGAAAATTCTGAAAATCCCACACTTATACCCCATGAAATGGTGCTCTCTGGAGTATACTACACCTGTGTGCAACAAAAATGGGCTACCTGGCCTCTATCACTTGTCAAATCCTCCATAAACCATCGATCACGTACAGGGGCCGTTTCCAGCCATACTCTGGTAACACTTCATGGAGTTCTCCTGCGAAAAGTAGGTCTATGACATATGTTTTTTACTTATTTTTTCCACGTTTCCCATCACTTGGAACATTTTTAAGCCAAAAAGAAAATACAAAAATTGGCCGGTACTGGGCAAGCCAAAAATAATTAAATCGACCGGTACTGTATGGGTTAACATAACAAACACTCAGGTTGTTCCAGGACTTGGTGACCACGACATACTCATCGTTGACGCTGACCTCTGACCGTTTAGACATAAACAGAGACCCAGACAGATATTCCTTTTTTCAAGGGCTGACTTTGACATGATCAAACAAGACCTAACTGCTTTCAGCACTTTTTTTTTTTTTTGGGGGGGGGGGGACAGACCCACACACAAGGCTTTCCCTCCACCAACTGGAACAACCTGAAACACACCATACACGCCTCAATGAACAGACACATACCACAAAAAACACTTTCTAGCAGGTACACACTTCCCTGGTTTTCCAGGGATCTACGCAGACAACATCGCAAGAAACAAAGACTCTACAGACGCGCGCAGACATACAACACAACAGACAATTGGACCGCCTACAAAAACCACCAAAAGACATTGGCCAAAAACATAAAAGTAGCGGAACGCAAACATATAGTGACTTACCTCGCAGACAACGTAAGAAATAACAAAAGAAACTTTTTCAAATTCTTTGTGATGCGCAAACATGACACTAACACGATTACATCACGTAAAGACAACACTAACACATTAGTAACCAGCCCACAACACAAAGCACAAAAACTCAACACACAGTTACAATCGCTATACACACAAGAACACAACCTGACACCAAACATGCCATACAGTCCCTTCCCCCCGATAGCTCCCCTTGACATTACGACTAACGGAATACAGAAATTAACTCGACACAACCAAATTCACTGGCCCCGACAACATTCCCGCCTCCATCCTTAAATCCTTTGCCCCCATCCTTCAAGCTATATTCACCCAATCCCTATCATCCACCTCATTACCCTCTGACTGGCTTTTGGCAAATATTAATCCTTTATTTAAAACAGGTGACCGGACTGCCCCAGCCAATTATCACCCCATCTCACTAACATCGATTCCATGTAAAATAAACGCTCATGTGAAACGCAACTCTTTACTACATATCACGACATACAGGAGGCTACTTGGCCGACGTGACAGTAAACAAGTTGACACTATTGTTTTACATTTTGCCAAAGCCTTCGACAAAGTCCCGCACACAAGACTGACATTAAAATTGAAATACTACGGTATTTCAGGACCTATTCGTCACTGGATCACTGCATTTCTTACTAACAGGACTCAACGTGTTCTTCTTGACGGATCTTCATCTGACACTGTCCCTGTTTCTTCAGGTGTCCAACAAGACACCGTTCTAGGTCCCCTTCTTTTCCTCCTGTACGTTAACGACCTTCCACTGTCAACGCCTAACTCTTCCACTAGACTATTTGCCGACGATAGTTTACTGTTTAGAGCAGCAGAGACTAGTGACGACTGCAGACTACTACAAAACGACTTGGACGCCCTCGAGCGGTGGGAGCGCACCTGGCAGATGAACTTCCGACCAGACAAATGCAAACTATTAAGATTCACCAGAGCGCACAACCCCATCCATCACACTTACACCCTCCATAATTCAGATTTAGAATCAGTTCACACACACACAAGTACCTTGGTATCCATCTCTCAACTAACTTGAAATTCAACACTCACATAGACCATATCAGTGCCACAGCCAACAGAACACTGGGGTTCCTGAGGAGGAATTTACATAACTGCACACCTGACACTAGACACATAGCTTATGACACACTTGTGATATCAACACTGGAATACTGCTCCACTAGGGATAATCGTTTTGGACCTTTTTCTTTGTCCCGGGATTTCGGGATAAAATTAGCCCTAATCCCGGGATTTTCAAATGTCTAAAATTGCACATTATATCTAGTTTCCCTTTCAGATTTTTTATGTGCTTAACATTAATAGATATGCAGAAATATTACTGTAGATTGACTGTCTTATTAATTCCACTTAATGTTTAATTCCAAATTTCCAGCATACACTTTGTTTCTCAACAAAGTAAAAGGAATAAGAATAAGAGATAAAATATGCTTCGTTTACTGCTTTATTTTTGTTCTGCTTCCGAATTCCAATGCGAATGCCAATGTAAATTATAGTTCATTATCGCTGATAAAAAAAATACATTTGTTTCCATTTATACTCGATGAAATGAAAAGAGTACTTGATGACAGAAAAAAATACATTTGTTTCCATTTATACTCGATGAAATGAAAAGAGTACTTGATGACAGAAAAAAATACATTTGTTTCCACACACACACACACACACACACACACACACACACACACACACACACACACATATACACATATATATATATATATATATATATATATATATATATATATATATATATATATATATATATATATATATATATATATATATATATATATATTACAGGAGAGGAAACAGTTCAAGGGCAAAAAAATTGAAACAATAACGAAAAAATAAAACACGCTACTCACTGCTCCTAAAAAGCATCCAGAGGAGTGGCCGAAAGAGGGGTCAGTTTTGGGAGGAGAGGCGTCCTGGCTCCTCTTGAAAGAGTTCAAGTCGTAGGCAGGAGGAAATACAGATGAAGGAAGATTGTTGCAGAGTTTACCAGCGTGAGGGATGAAAGGGTGAAAATGCTGGGAAGGGATTTGGACAGTAAAGGGATGAGCTTGAGTAGAAAGGCGTGTAAGGCGAGGCCGCGGGAGGGGAGGAGGCATGCAGTTAGCAAGTTCAGAAGAGCAGTCAGCGTGAAAATATCGATAGAGGATAGAAAGAGAGGCAACATGGCGGCGGAATTTAAGAGGTAGAAGACTATCAGTAAGAAGAGGAGAGCTGATGAGACGAAAAGCATTAGACTCCACTCTGTCCAAGAGAGCTGTGTGAGTGGAGCCTCCCGCATGTGAGATGCATACTCCATACTAGTCATGTATCGGATATCCGCATCCGCGGAACATATGCATAATTTTTACATCCGCATTCGCATCCGCATTTCTGATAAATGAAACATCCGCTTCAGCATCCGCATTTGTGATGAAATAAACATCCGCATCTGCATCCGCCTCCGCACCACACAAAGAGGATGTTGCGGATATATTTTATTCATTACAAAGTCACAGACTTAGAGATCACAATTCAGACTACAGAGTACAGAGCTTGCAAAGTTGAAGAAAATTAATAAATGCATGTTAATTTGCTACTAAAATTACACCTTCAATTCATTTCCTATCAAATTTACACAACCTAATGTGTCAAGAATTTGGCGGAAAGGCAGAGGGAAGGAGATAATTTTACATAGTAACTATGTAGTATGTATGTATCATGTAAATTTGTAGAAGTATGTATGTATGTACTGAACTGTGTAACTATGTACTATATGTAATACTGCGTAGGTACTTAGGGAAGCAGCCTGGCCGGCAAAGAGAGAGAGAGAGAGAGAGAGAGAGAGAGAGAGAGAGAGAGAGAGAGACGCTGGAATTCTCAATCTATCTCTTCTCCCTTCCCGCGAGGAAACAAGGCTTCGTGGACCAAACGGTATTCTAGGTGACGAGGAGTGTCTTTGATGCAGCGCGCGAAGCGGCGAGCGGGAAAGAAATGAACTAATTTCCTTTCTTGACGAAGAGGAGGTGAATGCCAGCTCTTCGCTATCTTCGCACATTTAATGCTTTATTACAACATTTTTCCATGTTGCTGTATTATTAATTGGGTATAAGAACAATTTAAATTTTCTAGGCCATATATAAAAAGTCATACAATGCGAGAAACATTATTTTTTTCTGTTTATTCAAGACTTCACGGTTCCTATGATAATTTAAGCCAACACTTGAACGCACCTCCCAGCCAGCACGCCCCGCCCTTCAGACTCAACTATTCACAACAGCTCTCCTTTTTAAGCGTTTATAGGGATGGCACTTCAAACCATAAGCATGAAGATTGCTGGGACAAATTTACAAGTGACGGACTGACAGCTAGGCTTCGGCCTCCGCGCAAATGTTTCACAAGTCTGTATGAATATGTGGTGGTATGTGGTACTTCGTGCTTGGCCAATCTCCAAACTCGTGACGTCACCTGTGGGTGGAGCTTAGCAAATCTCAGCAATATAGATGATATCATTTTCCACCCACTGATAGGAGCTCTAAGGCTAGTTAAAAATATATTTACAAGGGAGAAATAACAAAGGGAGAAAGAGATCTCATGGAACAGAAGGAGTATAAAGAAAATAAAAGCAGTTTATTATAACGAGGTCTCCTAAGCTCCGCCCACAGGTAACGGGACGATATCAGAGCGAAGCAAACATCGCCACGGGTACCAAACCAATAAAACCCATCAACGTAAATTTTCTGTTATATATAGTGTATGTCACTGTATCAAGCACTGCTTACATAAGTACTTGGCACACAATATTTTCCATTATAGAAATGTACCTAAAATGCATTAATGTTTCGGTTTTCAACGTTTGTTTGATTTGCAGTAGTACCAACACTACACAGAAAGATTGCTTCGAAGGGGGAAAAGAAACTAGCATTTGATAATATCTCTGCACGGAAACACACTCTCTAAGCGACGCTTCGACGAAGAGGGAAGAGCTTCACTGAAAATTCCGCCGAGAGACGCTTCAGCGCGTGACCCCGGAGAGAGAGGTCGCACCGCTCCTGCTGCCCCCTGGGCAAGGGCAAGTCAGGTTAAGCCCGGCGGCGTTCCGAAGCAACCTGGGTGTAGTGGACCACGACCCCCTCCCCGCTCATCTCCACGATCCAGCTGCATGTCGGACCCTTGTGCAGTGGCGTCGCAAGGGGGGGTGGGGAGGGCGGGGGGGGCATACAGTATATACCCGGCGCAATACTTTGGAGGCGCCGAAGTAGAGAAGATCGACCAGATTTTTGTACCGCAACCTGGTAACACACATGTGTGGCTGAAACTCGTCAAAAAGCTACAAAATTACAAAAATGCAGTATTGTGTAACAAAAGCAGCTAACATCTTGCAATAGGTAGGCGGTGGCTGAGTAGTTAGTGTGCGGGCTTAGCATTCACGGCGCCATGGACAACGTTGGTTAGAATCCCCACGCTACCACCTCTGATTTTTCAATCACTGCCGAGTGGCCTAAGACTACCCACATGCTGTCCAGAAGACCACCCATCAACCCGGACTTTAGAACAGCGGTTCCCAAAGTGTGGTGCGCGCACCCTTGGGGGTGCGTGAGCTGATCACTAGGGGTGCGTAAGGAAAAAAAAATAATGTAATGGCGGAATTTATGTCATTAAAATTTAAAAAAGCAACTGTCATTGTTTTAAAACTAACGTATGCTGTACGTTTTAGCGGAGTTGTCTGCACTGTTTGAAACTTACCCAGACTCTGAGCACATTCATTCCCCCCCAGGTACATTTTCGTTCAGTTTTGATAACCATCGCTCAGAGCCTCATACTTTGCGAGCACAAAATTCGTAAAAAATGGACAAAATTTCAGGAAATCGACGGAACCCTAGTACGGCTCGAATCTTAGCGGGGGTACGTGGACTCGGTCACAGCCTACGAGGTGGTGCGTTCCTGAAAAGTTTGGGAACCGCTGCTCTAGAAGATACCGTCCACTGAATCAAGAATGAGTTCAGGGGAGCAGCATGAGCCAAGGATAATTGGCCCCACTATAAAAAAAAATTGCCTGCGCCATGAGGGGCTTGAGACGACCACCAGGCCCAAAGAAGAAAGCCTACCGGCGCTACAGGCCAATATATACAAATAAAAAAAAAGGTGTTGTTTATTGAATTACCAAAATCATGAACACATCTGCATGAGGATGTCATAATTTCATAGCCGCATCCGCATCCGCAATTTCGTAGAAACTGATATCCGCATACGCATCCGCAAAATATGTAAATATGACCTCCGCATACACATCCGCATCAGCGGATCTCTAAAATCTGACATCCGATACATGACTACTCCATACATCCATATATCTATATGGATTGTCATGAATTCCCCATGCTAAGAAATAGCCGAGAGGGAAATTTTCCTGGAAATCCCCGGCATTTTATTTAAAAAGCGGAAAATTTATATGCTTCCCAGACCCAGACCCAGACCTTACGTGGTCAGAGCTTATCAATACTTATTATCGCCTATTGCTGCCAATGCTGAAATATTTGTGGGATGCATGACCATTTTTACTTAGTGCATGGTGTTAAGGTGTTAATAAATCATAACCCATAGCCGTAAGGGCGTTAGATTAAGTGCAATCCAGAACGAAAGATGTCAGTTGTGGCGAGTGCTGGCATCTTGCCGCCGGGCAAGCAAGGGCGAGTGGCGACCCAGCTCTCCTTGGTGTGACATCCCTCACTTAGGACGTGCTCTCTCTCCCGCCGCTCAACGTGTTTACATCGTGGTGGGTCTTCCTACCCTACAAGCATCCACAAGTCACCTCGACTGTGTGCTTCAGGCAGGGGCGGCCCTGGGTGGTTACGAGAGGCGTGTTTGCTGGAGGAGTACCTTGGGAGTGTTTTGGAAAGCGGCTTGTTGTTTGGGTCCAGGATTCCATCGTGGGCGTGAGGACCACGTGGCATCCGCGGGCGTCTCCAGGCTCGTCCATCTACTGGTTGATAAGTATATTGTCTAAGTCTAAGGTATTTTAAGACAGTTAGCTAGGTAGCTGTGTGCGTGGACTAATTAATGAATTACTTACATCATCGTGTGTCTTGTTTCTTTGATTAAGTAAACTTAAGAATAGGATACAGCTGTTTTTTGCTTATTCCTATATGAGTGGGACAGGTCGGGTCGGTAAATTTAAAGACGAGAAGGGGCTGTGAGTCTGATATCTCAAATTCCAGATATTTTATATATATATATATATATATATATATATATATATATATATATATATATATATATATATATATATATATATATATATATATATATATATATATATATATATATATATATATATATATATATATATATATATATATATATATATATATATATATATATATATATATATATATATATATATATATATATATATATATATATATATATATATATATATATATATATATATATATATATATATATATATATATATATATATATATATATATATATATATATATATATATATATATATATATATATATATATATATATATATATACAGAGAGATTAGGGAAGGGTTTGTGGAGAAGGTACTTGATGAAGTAGTATCCATCGAGCTAAAGGAGGAAAGATTTCAAGGTCAATATAAAAATCTAATGGGAAAGTTTAGAGAAGCGGGAATCAAAGTGTGTGGTACATCATCTGGTAGGAGAAAAGAAGGCAAAGAGACATGGTGGTGGAACCCAAGGACTGAGAAGGCAGTTTTGGAGAAGAAGGCTGCACTTAAAAATGGAACGGGTCAGGAACACTGGAGGATACGGAGGAATACCAAAGAGTAAATAGAATCACGAAGAAATCTATAGCAGAAGAACAAAGGAAGGCAATGGACGAACTATATGACAAGCTGAGTACAAGGTAAGGAGAGAAGAACATCTATAGAATAGCATCAGAAAGAGACAGGAAGACAAAGGACACCGGGAAAGTGTTTACAGTAAAAGATGACAATGATGTAACATGTACATTATAATGTACATGTGAATGTATGACTGTACGTGTGGCGACACCCGATCGGTGCCGCACAACAGGATGTTTAACAACACGTCGTGCTTTTGGCCGTGGGAAGCTGTGATGAACTGACACGAGGATCAGCAAATGATGACTTTCATCACCCGTCATCAACCGGAAGCCCCACCCTTCCGGACGATTTAACAAGCAAATAAAACGAGCGAACAACGGGTGATGGGCAGGGGAGCGGTGCTCCGCTGCCCCGCGGCCTGTGGTGTGGCTGTCTCTGATTTCGTGCGACTCGCTCACGCAAAACTGTAAACTTTTGTGTAATACTGTTAATATAGTTAAAATACTGTTCACATCTTTGACTGTACATGTGAGAGAGAGAACTAAAGTGAACTAAAGTGAACTTAAAACGGCTACCGCTCGGCCACACATCACTTAACTAAAAGGCTATTGTGTTGTCTCAACCACTTCAATCAACTGGATAACGCAGGCAACGGTACATCGGACCTGACATGAGATAACAGTTCGCGCCTTAAACATTAAAAATAACACATAACATTCGCCACCTTAAAAATAGCGCTAAAAAGTCGTAAACAAAAGTGGTGGCCGCGGTTTACGGACCTCTCAGAAGTGTTATATAGGTGTTATCTTTCTCTAATATAACATCACATAAAATGGTGGCTGTTGGCCGCCTCATCGTTAAACACGTTAAAAAAGTAACACCTTAAAAAGTCTTTAACATAATTGGTGTGCCGCGTGGTTACGAACTACTCCGAATTGTTATATATCTCTCTCGACTGTAACTTCAGTGCAGTGGAACGCCAACACTCCTCGGGCGAGCAGCCGGGTTGCCCTTCTACGGAGGCGAGTTGGACCCGTGGGGTCATCCTTGCTTAGGGCCACCCCTCCGTTCTTTTACCCGTGGTTTAGGCAGAAATAGTCAGATAAATAGGTGGTTGGAAATTTGAGCTTTACGATCTTTTTTGGGGGGGCACAGAATGGTTCATAACGATGTCTCCAAAGACTAGCGCCGGCTTGAGGTTCAGCCTGACGCTGCTTTGTCTATCTTTCCACCAAACGACTATAACCTGCATCCTCGCATCTACTAATTTATATTTGGTTCCTGAGCTTTTGCCTGCATCTTTTTCATGCGAGAAGGGGAGTGCTTGAGTAATACTTTTCACTCTAACCCACTATTTTCTTTTATTGCTGAGTTGATGCAAGGCAGTCAGTCTTCTTAATTTAATTGGAGCCGTAATAACCGAGAGTGTAGACTAACATTGGGATAGGTACTTTTTAACCTTGAGCCTCATGTGCTTCTGCTTAAAACTGACATTTTTCTCTGCAATGACAGATTTAACTTAACTTGAGCAGATGCTGTCCCTAACTTTTATTGTAACCAGCATGTGTAGTGCGGCGACGGCCTGATGAACGAGCCTCCCATAACCCACTTAGCCAGTGGGGTACCTCTTTGGCCGACTCGGTAAGGAGTGGCTCTCCCGTCACGCTGGTCGCGGGTTCAATCCCAGGCAGCCGGGGAATACCCTCACTTTGTCTTGATTAATTTCTCGTGTTATTTCGATACACGCAGAGGCCGTGTTGAGAAATAGGAAGGATGGAAAAGAAGCTCGTCGGGGCATTACACATGTGAATACCTGTAAGCTTTGGAAGTAAGCAGACAAGTCTTACTTACCCTTTGCTTAACATACCACTGTTACCCGTTACGGGAATTATTTTTGGCGTCACAGATGTCAGTCATCCACGTTCGTTACGATCGGGGGATAGGTGGAAATTTGTCTTTTTAATTTGATGTTTATTAATGCTGGAATTACTTTAATCAATTATGCTGGAGTTATATATTTCAGTGAGATTTGTTACAACAGTGATTTCACAACTTGGTGACAGGATTCTCTTTTATAGTACTGTAGACCTGAAAAACGGAGTATTAGGAGTTAGTGGTGCTGACTCCCGATGCTTCTAAGGTTCTCCAGACTTGTCCTTGTTATCACATTGTAACTATTAGGAGACTCTACGGATAACATTACCTCTTTTCACACAACCTTATCTATTGTTGTAAACCCCACCCGTCTCGAAGGCGTGCCGAGGGTAAAGACACTGGCAATTAATTGTCACGCAACGGATGAGTGTTTCTCTGCGACAGTTTTGTGTCCAGGTGTGACTCGAAGGTTCAGTGTGTAGCAGATCTTCTTCAAGGATTATTCCTTTTTCTTTTTACTATTCCAAATAACTCCATTACCATGTATCCTAATGACAGTTTAGTCAATTCAATTTTTCTAGGATGTAACATGTAAATAATTTTTCGAGCTATTTTATTTTTTTCGGAATAGTACTCAACTTCCACGTCCATGACTCTAGCCCTGTTTACCTCAACCTGTATGTACTTTGCCCATTTCTTGTTACTTCCATGATTATTTTTATTATCACTGGCATTTCCCGATGTTGTATCATTAGGCGGGCTCTGACTTGTATATATATTTTTTTAATGCAACTGTAACGAGACCACGCTTAGCTAGTACACTTTGGGCGACTGTAACATAGGTAGGTACTGAAATTTGTAAAGGTGGGGTGAGCCGCGAGGTCGCGACATCACTTAACTAAAAGGCTATTGTGTTGTCTCAACCACTTCAATCAACTGGAGAACGCAGGCAACGGTACACCGGACCTGACGTGAGATAACAGTTCGTGCCTTAAACATTAAAAATAACACATAACATTCGCCACCTTAAAAATAACGCTAAAAAGTCGTAAACAAAAGTTCACTTTAGTTCACTTTAGTTCTCTCTCTCACATGGACAGTCAAAGATGTGAATAGTATTTTAACTATATTAACAGTATTACACAAAAGTTTACAGTTTTGCGTGAGCGAGTTGCACGAAATCAGACAGCCACACCACAGGCCGCGGGGCAGCGGAGCACCGCTCGCCTGCCCGTCATCCGTCTTCTCTCCCGTCTTCGCGTTGTTCGCTCGTTTTATTTGCTTGTTAAATCGTCCGGAAGGGTGGGGCTTCCGGCTAATGACGGGTGATGAAAGTCATCATTTGCTGAACCTAGTGCCAGTTCATCACAGCTTCCCACGGCCAAAAGCACGACGTGTTGTTAAACATCCTGTTGTACGACACCGACCGGGTGTCGCCACACGTACAGTCATACATTCACATGTACATTATAATGTACATGTTACATCGGAAACGTCTTGCAGGAAAGCGAAAAAATAAAGAAGAGGTCTAAATTGTACTTTGATAAACTGTAAAACAAAGAAAACCAAAGAGTTGAGACTGAAGAAACAGACCCTGTGCTTGGCCCAGTAGAAGAAATAACAACGGCGGAGGTTAAGGAAGCAATGAAGAAAATGAAGAGTAGCAAAGCATGTGGATCAGATCTGGTACCTGTCGAAGCGTGGAAGGCATTGGGCGAGGCAGGAGGAAGATTTTTAACCTGATTTTAAGGACAGAGCGTATGCCAGAAGAATTGAGAAGTAGTCTAATAGCCCCAATCTAAAAAGGCAAGTCGGACATATTAGACTGTAAGAACTATAGAGGTATTAAACTCCTCTCACACACCTTTAAGATTTGGGCTTTCTACCATAATTACCATGCTGCGTTGCACCTTCTTGTCGTACTGCAGCATTTTTCTGCGACTTAGAGTAGTTACCCTGATACGGTCGCGACCCATAACTTCCAGTTTTCGGACGCAGTGCATAATGCTGGTTACTTTTGGCTGAAGGCCACGCTTGGCTGATCGCACCTGTGGTGGCGACGCCTGAACCAAGCTTTCTAGGGACTTCACTCTGCATGTTATTGCTTTTAACTACAGGCCTTTTCGTCCTACCGCAGGCCTCAAAATAGGAATTAGCCATTTCCTTCATAACTTCCAATTTCCTCACCTTGTCTATTTTGAGCCTCGTGGCTAATTCATCTGGCAGGATTTTACGTGCTGCGCCCGCAATATTAGGTCCTTCACACCTTCAACTGTTCCCTCAGCACCGTCTTTCTTGAGCCATTGTTCTAAGTACCCCTTGAGGCGAGCAGCAAATTGAATTGCTGTCTCATCGTTATTTATGGAGGCAGAGGAAAACTGATTCTTCAATCCATCAACAGACATTCCATAAGCTGCCAATAATGCCTCCTTCATATCTTTATACTCACGACAGTTATCATCCAATCAATGAATCACCTCCAAAGCTTTACTTTCAAAAAGACTCATGAATTGCCAACGCTTGGTGACCTCATCATACTCCATTAAATTAGCGGCTTCCTCAAACCGCGCTATAAATATCTCAATCTTGTCACCTTCCTTGAAATGATTAAGCTTCTCGCTTTCTCTTGCTCTTTGATTATATACTCTCTGGCTTCCTTAGCATTGTACCCTAACACTTCCGCTTTCAGTTTCCATTGTGATATAGACATTTTGCTAGATAAATACGTGTATGTGGGGTTCTTGAAAGGTCTGGACTTCCGGAAATCCCGTAAATTCTCAGCAATAAAAATATATAAAATAAAATATCTGAAAATTGAGTTCTCAGACTCACAGCCCCTTCTAGTCGCTTATTTTATGACTAGTCACACACCCATAGGTTAAGCAAAGGCCAGATGAACCAGCTCTTAAGTTTATTTAAAGCAACAAAGAAAACTCACTGGAAAATAAGGAATAGTTAATTAATTCCAGGCACACAGCAACCTAGCTATCTATCTTAAAATATCCTATGCAATAAAATGTACTTAGCTGGAGATTGACGAAGCAGAAGCCACCTGATCTACCACGTGGTCTGTTAGCGCACTGGAGTCCTCCTTCGGTCCTCTCTCGTACCTCTCAGCAACACGCCGTGCCCTCCTTACCTCCCAAGGGCTTCCCTCGCCTGCAGTACACAGTCACACTGACTTGTGGATACTTCAAGGCTGGAAAGATCACCACGATGAACACACGTGGCGCGGGAGGTTGGTGAGGGAGGTCCTGTCGTTTTGGAGTCTGGGAGTAAGATGGTTGCGGGGAGCGGCCAAGACCCAAAATCCTTCAGCGCCCCGGCCGCATATTCGCCAAGTCTGGAACACCTCGTCTCCACGGGAAATTAGGGCCATTCACAGCGCGCGCTCAGCCAGG
The DNA here is from genome assembly GCF_024679095.1 of Eriocheir sinensis. Lineage (NCBI taxonomy): Eukaryota > Metazoa > Arthropoda > Malacostraca > Decapoda > Varunidae > Eriocheir > Eriocheir sinensis. The sequence continues at coordinate 4,330,704 of NC_066524.1, read as the reverse complement.
CCACGTATTGCTCGTGACGTCATTACTTACCCTATATTTACACAGTTTTATCAAATATATGTTAATTATTTCGTGAGAACACACATATTTTCAACAGTTGAGATGTTTATAGTGATGTTACTGATGTCTGACACATTATAACACAGAGCTGGAACACAACTGATAACTGTGACGAGCTAAGTTATCTGGGAACACTGACGGAACATCGTCCCTTGCTCCTCGGGCTGTGTTACTTCATTTTCAACAGCTGAGATGTTTCTACTGATGTTATTGATGTCTGACATGCTATAACACAGAGCTGGAAAACAGAACTGATAACTGTGACGAGCTAAGTTATCTGGGAACACTGACGAAACATCGTCCCTTGCTCCTCGAGCTGTGTTATGCTATGCCATTGTTTCCCAAACTGGGGGGGGTACGCCCCCCTGTGAGTGCGTGAGCTGGATACAAGGGGATCGTGATTCCGTCTGCCAAAATTTGCATTTTTGCAAGACCGACCCCCCCCCCCTCTCCCCCCCACACACACACACATCCATACACACACACACACACACACACACACACACACACACACACACACACACACACACACATTACAAGAAATAAATACACACACACATATTGCAAGAAATACACACACACACACACACACACACACACACACACACACACACACACACACACACACACACACACACATACACATACACACGTGGAGTAACACTGTTTGAATCATCCTCACGTGAGTTTCAATATATATAAATATATATATATATATATATATATATATATATATATATATATATATATATATATATATATATATATATATACTGTATATATACAAAGGATGGGGGGCAGTGAGTATTTCTAAGATATTAATAAGGGGCATCATGTTAAAAAGTTTGAGAACCACTGCTTTATGAGATCTGTACGCCTACAACATCACAGGTATTGCATCGTGCATATTACACAATTATCAAATATAGGGATGAATGCATTCAATAGGGCGACTCGCCGTACATCCTTTCATGCAGTTAATTGGCAGAGATGTCAACAACAGGCACAAAGAGAGAACAAAACTGCCTGCTTTCCAGATGCTGATGCTTTACATTTAGAAGATGGTATGCACGGACATGCAGTCTGAGTCTAATGACTGTAATCTGCGGCGTTCCAGACTTGGCTAATATGTGTGTGTGTGTGTGTGTGTGTGTGTGTGTGTGTGTGTGTGTGTGTGCTTACCTAAACATAGCTAGAGGGGGAATAAGAAGATACCTTCTTGTGGTATCCCCCACCTCTGGTAAATTGATTGCCTGTGCTTGGTTTCATCCTTCGTGCCTATCATACCTTGCCTTGAATGCAGAAATCGTAGGGGCTGTTACTACCTGCTCTGGGAGAGCATCCCAAGGGTCAATGGTTCGGATGGCAAACCAGTTCCCCTTCGTATTTGTTCTCCAGTGGTCAGGTCTCGCGTGTATTTATTTCTTGCAATGTGTGTGTGTGTGTGTGTGTGTGTGTGTGTGTGTGTGTGTGTGTGTGTGTGTGTGTGTGTGTGTGAAATGAATTGAATTGAATTGAATTGAATTTATTGATTAAGCTCAGACTTTATATAAAAGTATGGAGCTCCTCCAAAAGAAAAAAAAATAACACAATATGTTGTCCATGCAACAAGTAAGTATTTGGTTATATAACTAAGCAAAACAAACACAACAATAATTAAATACATTAACAAAAGTAACAAAAACAGGTACTAAGAAATAAAAATAATTGAAGGAGAATAATGACTGCCAACACCTGACACTCATCTGAACATGCTTAGCACTGGCCTCAACAATAGAGCTAAATTTTTCATGATGGTAACATTGGTGTTTTGCATCAGTGATATTTATTTGAAATGTGATGGCCTGTGTGTATAATAGCTTGGTATGTACATATCACGCAACCTTACAATTTCACTATCAGTGCACTCAAAAAGAACATGGAATTCATCTCCCACAACACCAGCATCACACTTATTACAAAGCCGATCTTCTCTATTTACACCTTGATGCCTGCCAGCATTAACAGTTGCATAAACTGTTATTACAAGTTCTTAATCTCATCACCATTATTCGGTTGCTCTTTTGTAACCTTGAAATATACCACTCCATGCCATAATCCACCTTAAACATTTTGTAGTTACTGCACAGAGATTTTGTTACTATGTTGTTGTGCCAAGTTGCAATCCACTGGTCTTTCAATCTCAACTCCACAGCTTTTTTAACCCATGTTGTATTAGGAACATCTTGAGACAACCATAACCATGACATACCACACTCATTACAAATGTTTTTAATACAGGCTAAGCATGGAGAAGTATATATCCCTAACATATCCAAATGTAACAAGCAGTGATACATTACTGAACAAAATTTTGTATCTTTACCTTTTTTTTTTTTTTTTTTTTTTTTTTTTTTAAGTTGTTGCCTATTGCGCCGGTAGGCATCTTCCCGGTGGGGCCTGATGGTCGGCCCAAGGCTTCTTCCAGGTGGGGCCTGATGGTCGGCCCAGCCCGTTCTGGCGCAGGCGAGTGTTTATAGTGGCGCCATCTTGCATTGGCTCATGCTGCCCCCCGGAACTCGTACTTGATTCGCTTGGACGGCTTCCTCTAGAGTCCGGGTTGATGGGTGGTCTTCAGGACAGCATGTGGGTAGTTTTAAGCCACTCGGCGGTGACCGAAAAATCCGAGTGGTAGCGTGAGGATTCGAACCCGCGTCGTCCATCACGCGGCGAATGTGGGTCCAGTACGCTATCACTTCGGCCACCGCCTACCCCAAAAAAACTAAAATAACTTTAGACCAATATCCAATCGTTCTGCTCTTTATATGTAGTCAAGTGGAAATACTCCCAGTTCACCATATACCATGTCATTGCTAGTATTCTTATGAACTCCCAATGCCTGTTTTAAAAATTTCATATGCAAAGACTCTAACTCTCTAACTCTGTAAAATCCCAAATCTCTGGAGCATAGGTCAGTACGGGCAACACCGTGGTATTAAATAGTTCAGTTTGCATGTCGGCTGGCAAGTCAAATTTCCTACACTTTCCTATCAGTGAATACATTGCCCGTGTTGCCTGTTCTTTAAGCTCCAGCTCGCCTTTACGGAACCTTCCATTGTAATTAAATAACACACCAAGATACTTATAATCTTCCACTACTTCAATGTTTTCACCTCCAAATTCAAATTTGTAGTTATCAATGTTGGCTCTTCCCCTACTAAACATAACTATTTTTGTTTTGTTGCTGTTAAGTTGTAGTTTCCATTGATTACAGCACAAATTCAAAGCAGTCAAGGCTTGTTGCATTCCCTCCTCACTATCACACCAAATAATTGTATCATCTGCATACATTAATACCAGGAGTTTTAGTTACGAACTTAAGAAATCATCACCAAAATCTACATAATTACAATTAAATTCAAGCAATTTACTTTCAATATCATTAATATAAAAAGCGAACAGCAATGATGACAAATTTTCTCCCTGCCTTACCCTGCATTACATACAAAGGTGTCTGATGTCTGTTGGTTCAGCATGACACAAGACCTGATGTTGTCATACATGTTTCTGATTACATTAAATATTTTCCCATTCACCTTTTCCTTCACCAACTTGTACCACAAACCTTCACGCCACACCATATCAAAAGCTTCCTTGTAGTCCACAAACAAACAAAAAAGCCTCATTTTCCTCCAGTTGAACAAATTAATTATACATTAAAGCAAAAATATATGATCCAGTGTAGCGTACCAATGCCTAAAATCTACTTGTGTTTCATTAATAATGAACTTAGTATTTGAATATTCATTGAGTCTCTCCTTAAGTATTGAGGTAAGCAGCTTCCCCATACGGCTAAGCAAAGTGATCCCCCGGTAGTTGTTAACATCCTGAGCATCACCCTTATTCTTAAAAAGTTGCGCTATTGTCCCAACCAGCCGCTCAGATGGCATGACGCCAGTATCAGTTATCTTATTAAACAGCTTAACATATAGGGGGGACAAAATATGCTGAATACTTTTAATGTATTCATTTAATATCATGTCAGATGCTGGGGATTTATTGTTTTTTTTTATTTTTAAATATTTCTAGCAACCTCTTCGTTGGTTATAGGGTCATTAAGTAATGGTGAAAGTTCATTATCCATATTATCATGATCATTGAGAATATTTACTTCATTATTATCAATGTTGTCATCACTCGCTAACTGTCTGAAATGCTCGTAAATTCATTTAATGTAATGGGGATCTGATGGCTCTTTTTCTGACCATTAAGGATTTTCCAGTATTCTTTAGGGTCATCACTTTTGCATTTCCTAAGTTCTTTGATTATGTTTATCTTTTTTTTTAATTCTTTTAAGATTGGTTTTGTATTTTCTGCTTCCCTCAATCATGCTGTTAAGGTTTACACTATTCGTGTGCAAATGACATCTATGCCTTGCTTTATGGTACTCCTTTCTTGCTTTCCAGCATTGTTTGTCATAACCCTTTACAGTGGCATTATTGATCTTTTTGATATATGTTTTTTTTTTTATGTTGTGGAAAAGTTGCAAGTGCAGGGTCAATCAATATTTGCTTTAAGTCCTGGTTAATATCATCTATGGATAAATTATTCAACTTAACCATCAACTCATTTACCTTACACTCACTAATATTCCTCAAATATACACCCCTTCTCTCAGCATTCCACTCCTTACAGCGGGTACGTTACTTGGTCCCATAAATTTCATCCACAGTCTTCCTCCATCCTTCCATTAAATATAAACACTTGATGATTTTTATAAAGTTCAACCAGTTTCCTGCCATAAAAGTTCCTGTCTAGGGTCAGATCTTGGTTTGCCCTGGTCTTAGTTATATCATAATCAGTTACACTTATGTGGGGTACCTCGGCAGGCACCCGATCATCATCACCAGCACTAGAGGGAACATCAGACAGTGAGAGTATGAGCATTAAAATCACCACAAAGTACATGCATATAGTCATCACTGGCATAAGTTATCAAAATATTGTCGAACTCAACAAAGTGCTCTTCAGTGCCATATCTTGAGTGTGAGGGGGGAATGTAACCACAGCTTATTACCAACTCCTTACCTAAATTTGCACTCCCTCTGTCTACTGTAATTGAGTTAGTTCTTATGTGCCTCCACTGAAAGCTAACATTTTTCCTAATGGCAATAAGTAGACCCCCAGACTGTGTGTGTGTGTGTGTGTGTGTGTGTGTGTGTGTGTGTGTGTGTGTGTGTGTGTGTGTGTGTGTGTGTGTGTGTGTGTGTGTGTGTGTGTGTGTGTGTGTGTGTGTGTTGCAATGTGTGTATTTATTTATTTCAATGTGTGTGTGTGTGTATTTCTTGCAATGTGTGTGTGTGTGTGTGTGTGTGTGTGTGTGTGTGTGTGTGTGTGTATTTCTTGCAATGTGTGTATTTATTTATTTATTGCAATGTGCATGTGTGTGTGTGTGTGTGGGGGGGGGTCTTTCTTGCAAAAATGCAATTTTTTGGCATACGGAATCACGCTCCCCTTGTATCCAGCTCACGCCCCCACGGACAACTTAGCTCGTCACAGTTATTACTTATGTGTTCCAGCTCTGTGTTATAATGTGTCAGACGTCAATAACATCAGTAGAAACATCTCTACTGTTGAAAATAAAGTAACACAACCCGAGGAGCAAGGGACGATGTTCCGTCAGTGTTCCCAGATAGCTTAGCTCGTCACAGTTATCAGTTATGTGTTCCAGCTCTGTTTATGGCATGTCAGACATCAATAACATCAATAGAAACATCTCAGCTGTTGAAAATGAAGTAACACAGCCCGAGGAGCAAGGGACGATGTTCCGTCAGTGTTCCCAGATAACTTAGCTCGTCACAGTTATCAGTTATGTGTTCCAGCTCTGTGTTATAATGTGTCAGACATCAGTAACATCAGTATAAACATCTCAACTGTTGAAAATATGTGTGTTCTCACGAAATAATTAACATATATTTGATAAAACTGTGTAAATAAAGGTAAGTAATGACGTCACGAGCTGGCAATACGTGGCCTGGCTTAGCGCGCGCTGTAATTGGTCCTAATTTCCCGTGGAGACGAGGTGTTCCAGACTTGGCGAATATGCAAGAATATGTCAAGATGCCAGCTCTCACCACACTGACATCTCTCTTTCTGCATAACACTTATACTAACGCCCTAACGGCTATGGATTATTATTTATTAATAGCCTAACACCATGCACTAGGTAATAGTGGGTCATGCATCCCACTCATAGTTCAGCTTTGGCAGCAATAGCAAATATGATTTGAAATAGCGCGCTTCTCCCGCCTTCTAGTTTTCCCGCCTGTCCTGTGACTTACTTCCCGCTCTCTAAATCAAAATGGCGGGGACTCCCGCGGTATTTTCCACGGGCTATTTCTTAAAATAATTAAATCATGACATTAACATAAAAAAAAAAACATAGTAGAGGATAAAATAACTTTGCCGTGGGCATATCAACACAAGTATACAAAACAGATGCAGCAAATCTATTGAGAACCAAAACATTTGGGACACTAGTCACTGGAAAGGTAGGTGAAACATAAAAAAGTAATCATAAAAAAATAAAAAGTTAACGTATATATTGAACTGACCTGTCCCAGCTCCCTGCTCTTAGCTTTGGGCAGCAGATGTTCTGTCAGGAAGGTGAGGTTGTTGAGGATTCACTGCTGCCGCGCTGTAAAGTGGATATTTGCCTGCTCACTCGTCCTCTTGTGGAGCTTGCCAAACATAGTCCTCATACTCTGGAACCACTGCATCACCTCCTGACCTAGAATCCCAAGCTCTTCCCCCTTCTTGTCGAGGAGCATATTGTTCAATTCCTTATTCCTGAGGCCCTCTGCGTCTGGTCGAAGAACATGGGGTGGTCGGCAAACCACTCAGCCAGCCCCTGCTCCTGGTCCTTGGTGAGGGAGTCAGACAGATTTCTTCTTCCCGGCAGCGATCTGTGTGTCCTCAGCGGTGTCAGGTGTGTGGGTGTTTGCCCGAGCCAGGCGCTTCTGGGTTCCCTTGGGCATTGCTTCCGTGTGTGTTGTGTTCCCTCTGAGGGCAAAACTGTGAATGAGGGTTCTCTCCTCGACCACTCGCCAACTAGTCTGAACCAGATAAGACCTGTCGCATACCAGTCCCAGAGCGCTTGGCAGCAAACATCAGACGTAAGGGTTTACCATCGACTGATCGCCGAGCGGTCTCAGACTGATCCCAGATCTCTTGCCGACTGTTCAAAGAGGGTTTCCAGACTGGTTGGCGCAGACTTTAGCGATCGACCACCCGACAGTGACCACTTGACTCTAGCTAACACATGACCAGCCGATTGATTCAGCGGGGCCACACTGAAGTACCCATCTTACGCCAACCTTCCCACCAAAGGAGCGTGTTGCCTACCGAAGGGGAACTAAACCCTGCCCCGCAGTGGACTCAATTCCCAGATGAGAGGGCATGGGGAGTATACGAGGCGCCACGGACAATAGCCCTGCCCTAGGTGGCAAAAGGGTGGGCGTACTTTGCACCACCTCCCATATACAAATAATATTATTCATCATGATAGTGTATTATATTTGTCAATTATGACTACAATACCGTTTGTCCGAAACTTAATGAAATCTGAAAACACTTAGTGGCGCGACTGTACTATTGTTAACAGTGCTAATGTTTAAAATACCATGTGTCTTAGTGCATTCCAGCTCCCTGGTCCAACTCCTGCCACTGGTATCCAGGTCTCTACTTCAAAGCCACCGCCTGCCACACAGTCTTCCCAGCCTAATCCTTCTCAGGGGTCGGAGTCTGCGTATGGAGATGACCCTTCGGGGGTGTCACATGCATCTTCGGCAGTGGAGCTGTCGAGGCCCAGCAGTGCCAACAGCAGGGCCTCCGAGAAGCGCAGTGCCCCACAGACTGACGACATGCTTGCTTCATCGCGGAGCGGATGAAGGCGTCGGACTGGATGGAAGCCCGGTTGGACGAGGCACTCCGGAGTGGGAACAACCACAAGCAGGCATTCGGGCACTGGATGATGACAGAGATGGTGCAGCTGCACGACGAGTTCTGGCCTCACTTCCGCAGCGATCCCTTTAGCTTGTTGACAGCATACTAGGACCGGGCCAGGGCCATGCTGAACCCATCCGGGTAGCCACAGCAGCACTAGCAGCAAGGCTACTTCCCGGCCCCCTTCCAGCCGCCACTCAACTACCAGCACCAGTTTCCCATGCGTCAGTGGCACCCTCAGGGACAGCCAGCAGCACCACATCACCAGCGCCAACAGCAGCACCAGCAGACGTCGCAGCAACACCCCACCCCTCGGCAGCAGCAGCAGGAGATCCACGTAGGTCTGACTCCTCTCCTGACAGGTGCGGGTGGGACGATGAACACGTCAGGGCTATCAGAGTTGGTTGCCAGCTGGCCAGCCGCCACCTCACAGCTCGGCACCCCACGTACCCTGATGAACCCGGATCCAGTACCTGTCGCTCAGTAGTTGCTGCTACCTCGAGTCCGTTGTCAACTCCTCACCATGAAGTAGGCACTGATGATGCCTAGAGACTCATAATTGTGCAAAAGTTGTGTACTGCATATTCTTGAAATAGTTATCTGCTTTTTTTATTATAAAATAAATGTATGCAACATCCTCTGTTTTCTTTTCACTGAACCTTGAATGTAGTAATTGGTACATTTATCCCTAGTTTGTAACCTTCACCATCCACAAACCTTTCACACATTTAACTTAACACCCTCACTTTTTATATGTGGCTGGGGGAAATAAATGGTGCACTCACAAAATGTGGGTACTTGGTAATAACTAACAATTGGTCAATATTATACTGGATAACTTAACTTTAATATGATCCTGGGTGATTAAATGGGGAAGTAACGTTTGACTGGTACTTGGGAGTAACTTTAAAATTTGGCGAATACTTTACATATTTATAGATAGATTATACTAAGGATAAACAAACCATGTCTGATGAAATGCAATCACTTTATTCAAAATCACAAGGAACATAAAATTAAAGTACAAAAGAACATTTTAAGAGAAACGTTAAATCAAAGACAACAATTGCAAATATATGAAACATGAAACCGTAAATGAGTACATAGTAGTCCATTTTTCTGAAGTAGCACATTTTCAATACTTAGTATAGCCTCCTTTATACAAATTATACAGTAAAATCGGATATACATCACAAACATTTACACAAGTCAGTGTCTCTGTGCACACACACTACTCGTCAGCCATAACACGGTTCATGGGCCACGGCACACCACCAACAGAAGAATTGAAGTAATGCTTCTTCAACATTCTCTGCTCCTGGCCTGTCTGGACTCACGGTTGCCACCAACTACTTCCTCCATGTCAGCGAGGCTCCCTTTGTCGCGCCAGGCTCCCGGAATGATATGGTGGTCTCCGTTCTCTCGGTCCAACGTAGCATTCTGCAAGGTGGGGTAGCGCATCCTCATCAAGTTGTGTAGACCCATAGCAGCCATGGCAATGGTAGTCACAGTTTCTGGTTCTTGTCGCATGGTACTTAGGAGGCACTGGAAGCGATTCGCCAGTATTCCAAATGCATTCTCCACAATACGCCTACTCCTGGACAGCCTGTAGTTGTTGATCCTCTCCTCGATGGTCATGTTGCGTTTGGAGAATGGTTTCATCAGCCATGTCAGCAGCGGAAAGGCATCATCCCCAACAATGAAAAAGGGGTATCTTCGTCGTCATGTTGCAGTGGCTCCTGTGGAGGGAACCCGATAGTTTAGGCTTCAATGGCAGCATGCACGTTGGACCGGTTGAATACAGCGCAGTTAGACGCAGCACCATTTGCACCGACATCAGCCCATATGAGCTTGTAATCTGCATCAGCCACAGGCAGCAAGATGATGGAGAAGAAGCCCTTGTAATTGTAATACATTGACCCAGACTCGGAGGGACACTTGATGGCGACATGCTTCCCGTCAATAGCCCCTAGGCAGTGAGGCAACTGCCACCTGCTGTAGAAGCGAATGGCTAATTCCTTCCACTCAGCTGCATTGGTAGGGGTGCAGATAACTTCAGCCTGGAACTCTTCCACGATACTCTCGCACACTTCTTTAACCAGAAGTGAAATGGTGTTGTGGGGCACGCGGAACTGGAAGGCAAGGCTATGATAGTTCTCCCCGGTGGCAAGGGATCGTAAAGTGATTGCTAACTTCATCCCAGGCTCTAAAGGTGCCCGGAATCTTGTTGTTTCCTTACGGATCCTCTCAGACAGCCGAATGAGGACCTCCCTGAACATGGCTGGCTCCATTTTCATGTAGTTGATGAAATCTTCAGGAGACTCCGCCTCAGGTTCCCTCAGTCAGCGCGCGACCTTCCTTTGGTTCACACGTGACTTTGCCCCGCTGCTGTGTGGTGCCAACTCGCTCTTTCCTCTGTTTTCCTCTGCTTTCGCGGTGTGAGGCGTTCTGTGCTTCTGTGTAACTGCTGCTGTACTGGAGGACTACAAAACCAGGAGGATTACCCTGCCTTCTACTACAGACCGCTAAGTGTTCTGATTTAGTATTTACTTAGTTAGATAGTGATCCACAGTTACTCCTAGGACAAGTGTATTAAGCTTCCCACATCTACACTAAATTCAACATTCTTTCACGCCAACCCAGTGCTACACGGTTTTATATTGCTTTTGTGT
>NC_066524.1:3845068-4012568 GCF_024679095.1 Eriocheir sinensis | reverse complement strand
AGGGTCCTGCTATATCCATTGCCACCCGTTTAGTCCGTGGGCCACCCTCACAAAATAGCTCTAGAAAACAAGTTTCGTCGGGCATATGTCCGCATTGAAATTTTTCACTTGTAATAGGTTGCAGCAATGTTCTCAACACTTTATCCGTAGAGCTTAACCAAAAATACTTGCACATTAACATACAGTGAAAATTCATACATCGGCTTCTTGGTATGTATAAAATAGTATTCCCCACACGTTAAGTGATAGGAAAAGCAACTCTAAACACTTTTCATCTATGGCAATTTGTGTTTAACGCCTTCGTTTTAAAGTTACAGGATGTTTAAATACGAAAATTGATCAATTTCCAGCCTTTGGTCCTGATCTGAAAATAACGGTAGAGACATCAGGATGGTTGCAAATTACTCTAAAATACAAGCCAAACAATTTATATTCAGACAACATTGGGCTAATGTTAACTATTTGACCTATAAAAACAGTCATAGTTATGCATGCTGTCATGAAAATACCATTTGCATCGTATTTTTGCTTAAACAAGTTGTACAGCCTAAACAGTTGCCATTAGACAAAGACTGTCTTAATGTAATTTGTTTGTCTTGTAAAGTAGAGTAATTTGCAACCATCCTGAAGTCTCTACCATGATATTCAGATCAGGAACAAAGGTTGGATTCCAGTTAATTACAGGATGTTTAAATAAGAAAAATTCATTGGAATCCAGTCATTGTTCCTAATCTGAATCATAGACTTCACAACTAGTTGACGGGAAATCTCTTCAGTCTTGGCGCGCTGGCTTCGCGTAAGGGGCCGATTGTTATGGCGACTTTCACTGCGACAACTCAAACACACTCTGCGTTCTTACTCCGAATTTACGTGGAAACAGGACGAAATCTTCAAGTTTTAGTGCATACAAGCAGGCAGGAGTGTCTCTAGAGTGATTTGGTCGAGGATTCAAGGTAACTTATATAAAATAGCACCATGCGTGCACTTTGAAAACGTTGTGTAAAAAATGGCAAATTTGCGTAACTTTAGGTTGAAATCTTTACGTAAAATGAATGATAACTGTAGGATAGTGAAGTCCACAGTTTTACGTATTAGGAAACAAGAAATGTACGTTTAGTTAGTGCCTACATGGCAACTCAGCTCAGTTCCCGCGTCGCCTAACTCGCCTTAGGCACGCAGTCAGCTGGGCACTTCCCCTCTGTAAAGGATTATCGCTGTCCTGCCTCTGTTTACTCTCCAAGTAAAGGACCTACAGTTATTCATCGTCTCTGTACCCTTCCCCACAACTGCAAGGATCCAGAGGACGATACAAGAAGACACAGAAGGCAGTGGATCGAGTGGAAGTGACGGAGGAGACACAAGATATGAGGACGCCGCGACCCCGTGGAGTAAACTGTGGAGGAGCCGTACTACGCCATCAGTGCAGTGACTCAGTGTTGTGTGCAGTGCAGTGGTGTGTTCAGTGCAGTGTGGTAGTGAGGGGGCTGTTCACTACGTCCTACGGGGTCGAGTATGTGTGCATGGGAAGGCCAACTCTGACCCGACTGAGCACTCTTTCGGCAAGCGCCGCACCATGTGCGGCGCCAACTACTGGACGAGCGTGCAGAACTTCATGGTGAGCAACAGGTTGGCCCAGCGCCTGCATTTGCTGAAGCTCGTCGGGTTCTTCCCCGGGGACGTGCAGGCCGACCTGGACCGGGCCAAGGCAGAGGAGAAGGAGGACGACGAGGTGATCTTGGCCCAGCTTGCCAGGGAGCTGGCCGACGACCAGCCGGACCCGCCGACGGACGAGTTGCTCCTCGCCGCGGTCGGCAACTACGCCGGCTACCTGGCCAGGAAGGTCCAGGCCAACTCCTCTGTGGCCGAGTGCTGCAAGCAGGAGCTTGCCCAGCAGGAGGAGATGAAGATTACCGTGGAGCTCGAGAGGGCGACCCGCCCTCTGTGATGTTCGACGCCCTGGTCGAGCTGGTCGACAGGGAGAGCTGGAGACAGGCCGGGCGGTCCTGAAGGCCATCTCCCAATGGCCCACATGGCGTCCTTCGGGATGTCGCTGGGACTCCCTGATGTGCAGGGAGGACAAGAAGGAGCGCAGGTTGAGGTTCCTCTCCTTGCCATGCGCCACAGGGACGGGTTCAGGCACCTCCTGGAGTTCCTGGCGGCCTCAGACCCGACCTTGCAGGGGTACAGGTGCCAGGAGGGCACAACCTGGCCAACACCATCTTGCCGCACATCAGCAGGTCCCTCTTCAACTGTTTCGGTGCTAATTTCTCCAAGGACGTGACCTCAGAAGCGAGGAAGAACAAGGCCTTGAAGCAGCCGACCGGCAGGAAGAGGAGCAGTATCGAGGAGGGCAGGAAGGAGACGGCGAGGAACAGGGACGTGTACAAGTCCAGGAAACTGACCGGGGCCCACAAGTCATAGGCCAAAAGGCTAAAGTGATTGTTCAGGGACGAGGGCCAGATAGCCGGCAAGACGTGCTGCGGCAATAGTGACATCTGAATTCAACCAAAATAAGTTGTGATTGTATATAGAAAAATTAATATTTTGCTTTTGTTGAGTAAAATTAAGATGTTTCTGCATGCTTTCCTCAAGTATTAAGTTTCTAATGTGAAAATTAAGTGATTTATTAGATGTTAAAAACTTACATAAAAAATTGCACTAAATAAAAAAAAAAATAAGTAGCTATTTCGGGCAAAAACTTATAAGATATGCTAAATATTGCTATTGATTCTGAAAATATAAGTGATTATCTCTGCATTTGGTGATGTTTGTGCATCTAGCGTAAAATCTGAGGATTTTATAGCCTTTTTAAGTTTTGTTATACTTATATAAAAAACAATTAATCGGGATTTTATTAGGGAACGACTTTGATTTTTTTGATACCGCTGCTCATGGAGACTCATATATGCCTAAGGGAGGTGCCTGTTTTAGTTTCAGGTCGCTAGCTGCTTTGGTTTTGAAAATATTTAAATTTTAAATTTTTGAAAATCGGCCCCCTGCGAATCGGCCCCGCGCCCCGTTTCCCGTCAAGAGATTGTGAAGTCTATGTCTGAATATCATGGTAGGGACTTCGGGATGGTTGCAAATTACTCTACTTTACAAGACAAACAAATTACATTAAGACAGTCTTTGTCTAATGGCAACTGTTTAGGCTGTACAACTTGTTTAAGCAAAATACGATGCAAATGGTATTTTCATGACAGCATGCATAACTGACTGTTTTTATAGGTCAAATAGTTAACATTAGCCCAATGTTGTCTGAATATAAATTGTTTGTCTTGTATTTTAGAGTAATTTGCAACCATCCTGATGTCTCTACCTTTATTTTCAGATCAGGACCAAAGGCTGGATCAATTTTCGTATTTAAGCATCCTGTAACTTTAAAACGAAGGCGTTAAACACAAATTGCCATAGATGAAAAAGTGCTTAGAGTTGCTTTTCCTATCACTTAACGTGTAGGGAATACTATTTTATACATACCAAGAAGCCTTTTTTTTATATTATTATTTCGTAAACGTGCACATATAACTGGTTAAGCTCCTTGAGACTAGCTTCTATGCAATATTACGAAAGTGTACGATATCTGATGGTGGCCCACGGACTAATAGGTAACATTACGTCAATGTGATCCTAAGAAAAGATTTACTACAAAAATTTATCCTGCCGCCGCCAGCAAGGTGGGCAGGTGCCTGATGCACATTCGGTCTCATGTCAAGTACAACAAATGTAAAAATAAACATACAAGTAATTTGTTCTAACAAATTCCCAAAGTCGCAAGGCCATTTCAAAATTATATGGATTATATTTACTAACATTACGGTCTTCTGTCTTCTTAAAAAACGAGAATAGTCCCGTGAGTCGAAATATTCATCAGAACGAACAGGCAAGGCGTTTGTTTACAGTTAATATTAAAACCTTATTAGAATAGGTACGTAAATATTTTTTTGTATAAATAAAACTACATATATTTGACATACTTTATTTGTGCTTTTTTATTCAATTCAATATTCATTAAAGCATTAAAAAAAAAAATATTGAATTTAATTTAGTCAGCCATAAAAGTACATTTTCTTTGGCGCTTTTAAGCATTAGAGAATACCACAAGTTTTTGTGGAATACTATCCTATTCATATAAAAAAATAGATTTTAATATGCTATTATTTCGTAAACGTGCAAGTAAAACTAGTTAAGCTCCTCGAAACTAGCTTCTATGTAATAAAACCTATTATATCCTGAAGAAAACGAGCGCTGCGGAATGATGCCCGACGAAAGTGTAAGATATTCCAGGGTGGCCCACGGACTAGTTCCATTGGCGCTCCAACCTGGTATAGTTGCAATGGGGCACGGTGACGCTTCTTGAGGCCCTTCTTTGCACAGCGCACCTCACACGCGTGACACCATTCTTTCACATCCTTCCTCATGCCAACCCAGTAGAACCTTTGGCGCAGGCGACTCAGTGTCTTCTTTACCCCAAGGTGTCCGCTGGTGATGCTGTCGTGCATTTCTTTCAAGGCGCCTTCCCGGGACTTCATAGATAGCACCGTGGACCAGTAGTGATCAAGACCATCATGAGAAACCCAGCGTCGCTGCAGTTGTCCATCCGAAGAATGTCCCACTGAGTCCAGTAATTCTTGGTGGTAGGGCTTTCTCTCGAGATTACCTCCCACCCACCCAGGTCGCGTTGACGACTAACTCAGCCACTCCATAACTGGTCGCAGATCTCGGTCCTCCCGCTGCAGTTTTTCCAAGTCTTCCCATGGCACCTCTGCTGTTTGTTCCACTGTAGTGCGGCGGCACATATTCTGTACGCTTTCCTTCTGGAGGCAATGTTGACACTCAGGTAGGCAGGGGCGCCGGCTCAAGCTGTCCGCGTTACCGTGTGTTAGCCCAGATCGGTGCACAATAGTGTAGTGATGCTGCTCTAGTTTACCTATCCAGCGAGCAAGCTGGCCCTCAGGGTTTTTCAATAACTTCAGCCACAGCAATACAGCGTGATCCGTGCGGATGGTGAAAGTTGCACCGTACAGGTAAGCATGGAAAAAGTCAAGGCTCTTGACTACTGCCCGGAGTTCTTTCCGGGTCACGCAATAGTTTTTTTCTCGGCTGGGGTGAGCTTCTTGATGAAGTAGGCCACAACCCGTTCCATGTCGGCACATGGTTGGGACAGCACTCCACCAATCCCCTCATCACTGGCATCAAAATCCAGTATAAAAGGCTTAGAGGGGTCTGGGTAGGTGAGTACGGGCGAGCTGATGAGGGCCAACCTGAGTTTCCGCTGTCCACTCAAACTTGCGCCCCTTCTTCGTCAGGAGATGCAGTGGTGCACCAATTGTAGCGAAGCCTTTCACAAACCTGCGGTAGTATGAGCACAACCCGAGGAAGCTCCGCACCTCCTTCACGTTGGTGGGTGACGGCCAGTCCTTTACCGCAGCCACCTCCTCAGGATCAGTGCGTACTCCAGCCTCGCTCACGATGTGTCCCAAGTATTGGACCTCCTTTTGGAATAGGCAACATTTCTTCGGGCTGAGCTTAAGGTGTGCAGCTCTAAACCGGGCGAAAACCTCTGATAGCCATCTCCTGCTCGAAGGTCTGGCCAAAGACAATCACGTCGTCGACGTAGATGAGTGCCGTCTTCCAGTGAAGTCCCTCCAGTACCCTCTCCATCAGCCGCTCGAACGTGGCCGGCGCGTTGCACAAGGCAAAGGGCATGACCTTAAACTGCCACAGGCCTTGACCGTAGAAGAAGGCTGTTTTCTCTTTGTCCTGCTCCGCCATTTTGACTTGGTAATACCCAGACTTCATATCTAGTGTTGAAAACCACTTGGAGCCCACCAAAGTGTCGAGCGTGTCGTCGATCCGTGGGAGTGGGTATGAATCCTTGATGGTGAGATCGTTGAGGGCTCGGTAGTCCACGCAGCACCTGAGGGAACCGTCCTTTTTTCTGACGAGCAGTACAGTAGACGCCCACGGGCTGCTGGACCGCTCGATTAACCCCTGCTGCCGGAGATCATCCATCATCTCATCCATCTCCTTGTGACGGGCTGGTGCCATCCTTCGAAGAGCCTGCTTCACTGGGCGGTGGCTACCTGTGTCGATGTGGTGCTCTATCAGGTCCGTACACCCCAAGTCCAGGTCTCCTGTGGAAAACACATCTGCATTCCTCACGAGAAGCTCCCTGAGCTGTTCCACTTGGGGCTCCTATAGACACTGGGAGCTCCTGGCAAACAGGTCGCGCAGGTAGCCGGGCAGCTCCTCCTGGGGCTTCGTCAGGGTTCTCCTGCAGACACAGGTTCTCGGTTCCTGGTCGATCTCTTGGCACAACCCCACCATGGTCCCTTGTTTTATTTTCTTTGGGCTGAAGGAGACATTGGCCACGACGACAGGCACTTCCCCTGCAGCAGGGTCTACCAAAGTACTGCCTACAATCACCCCGTTTTTTACCGGGCATCGACTTCCACTCTCTACCACACACAGACTAGCTGGGGGGGCACCCGTAATTTGACAGGGTAACAGCATCTCTGACCACTGAGGAATAATGGTGGTGCGCTTGATCGTCACTGGCAGGCCCTCTTTGTTCACAGTCGTCAGTGGCACCCTTCTTCCTCCTACAGTCAGCTGCTTACCGCGGAAGTCCAGCTCGGACCTGTGGGAGACAAGATAATCCATACCTAGGATGCAGGGGTCGTCCATATCAGCCACGTATACAGGGAGGAACTCTTCCTTTCCTCCGAGCTCAAACTTCACGTCCACTGGGCCTCTGAGCTCTGCATAGTGTCCAGTGACTCCGCACAGTCGATGCGGCGTCTTAGGAAGCCGACGATGACTCACCACGTCAGGCCGCACCAGTGTGCGTTCCGAGCCTGTGTCGACGACCACAGGCCACAACACTCCGTCAACCTTGCCCTCCACTTGGCAGCTCGTCATGATATTTCTCCTGCACACTGATATCTTCGGGGCATGTACAGGACAGACTGGTCGTTGCCCCCGTGAACCAGTCCTCCTTAGTTTCCCTCGCCCGAGTGGTGTTCCCTCGCCGGGGGCACATTTTTCCGACACTCATTCTTCCAGTGACCCTTTTCTCCACAGGTCCAGCACTTGGGTCCTTCCCTGGGCTTCTTCCTAGCGCCACCTTTATATTCCTTCTTCCTCTTATAGCATTCGTTCTCCTTGTGCCCAACCTTCTCGGAGTACCAGCACGTTCCTTGGAACCTGTCTGTATCGCTGACAGCGCCCTTTCATGCCCTAAAGTCAGAAGTCGAGTCGTCCCTGAAGCTTGACAAGCTAGACCTAACAAGGGACTCAAACTCTATGGCACGTGCCAGAGCTTCCTGCATTGATGTTGACTTAGCTTGCTTCACTTTTATCTTCAGCTGAGAGCTGTCCAGAGCATCGATGAATTGATCACGCAGCAAAACCGTCAGCAGGTCAGGGGTGGCACCTGGGTATGCCTTGTGCGCCATGCTCTCAAGGTCCTGAGCGAGTTCCTGAAGAGACTCGCCGCGCCTCCTGTTGCGGGTTCTGAACCTAACCCTGAAGAGCTCGTTCTGGTGCTTGGTCCCATATCGTTGCTCCAGCGCCTGTGCCAGCTCGCTGTAGCTGCCTTTTGTCGCATTGTCGAGCTGAGGAAGGACATCCAGCGCCGCCCCTTTCAGGCTAGTGGCCAGCTGGACCACGCACTCTTGGTCATCCCATCCATTCCGAGCTGCCAACAGCTCAAACTGAGCGCGGTAAGCCTCCCAGGAGACCTTGCCATCAAACTCCTCAGGCTTCTTTCTAACAGGCGACCCCAGCAGACTCATGGGGCTGGCGGAACTTCTCACGGGGGTAAACTCAGGCGAAACAGGGCTCAAACTACCCGGACTTGCGTAGGAGAAGAATTTTGGGTACAAGTAGCCCCTGCAGGCACTGGGTGTCCGTTTCCAGCCAAACAGTCTTCAAGGGCCTTCACTCTGTCACTTACGTCACAAACTGCCTGTTCTGTACGGTTCACCTTTCCCTGCACTTCTAATATTTCTTTTTGTGTGTAAAGGCTTAGAGATTGCGAGAACTACGTTCGCCTCCAATGCCGAAGGTTCAGGATAGAAAATGATAGGTATCTCAGGAAGTGGGAAGGCAAACACTTGCTAACTTAACATTAGGTTTATTAAATAACAAGTTAATAACACTGACATAACTCCTCCAACACGTACAGTAATCTAACCGTCTAGCATCCTCTCCACACAAATGATACTACCTAAATAGTAATCACATTACAGGCAGCTAAGAAAAGAGCACGAATAAACACGGGAGAGGAATGATAGAGAAGGTTAGACTTACCTGGTGCGGAGTCGTATACACGGAAGTCAATCAGGACAACCGAGGAACACTATGCACACAATCACCACAAAGATGTAACAAGCATCAATAATGAACTCCCCCAAACACATAACAGTGATAATTTTATAACCGTCTATTAATCCTCACCATAGTAGTTCAAGTATAGCAACAACACAGCCTTTAGGCCAACACTGTGGGGAGGTTAAATAGAACGAGGTTAAAGATCACCTGGTGTGGGGTCGTGACAGTAGCACAGATGTAACGTAGCACAGCTCAAGACGAGACCAGAGGCGGCAGGATAAGAGTTCCGTCCCCTCTCTATACAGCGGCTTGAACAGGCAGAGAGAGAATCACTTCAGCCCACGAAAGTGATGTATTCTAAATGAGGACCTCAGCAGAGTGGTGTGGATGTATGTTGCCGGCAGAAGGCTGGAGGTCACTGCGGATATTAACAAGACGGAGATCAGTCGATTCTCCTCGCGAGTTCGAAGCGTGCATCGGCAACTCACGTGAAGCATCACGCGTGGATAAGTGGTAGTTACGGTGGCGTGATGTTCCTACGCACACGGAAACACACACACACACATACACACACACCGTTATGTGAGGGTTGCCGGCGGCCCTTACAGTGTGTCATCTCCCGTACCACCTCCATCTCTTGTTGAAGATTTGTGTGTTCTTTCTCCACTTCTGTCAGGCGTTGTCCTAACTTCGCGGTCCAGTACGTAGGAAGACACCTACCGAACGGGCGCAAGCCACTCCCGGTGAGGTATATATGGGAGGTGAGAAGGGAGCTGAAGCCCTCCAAAGACCCTTCCCATGTCCTCACTAACCGTTTCCCTATTGTCTCACCAACACCGGAGAGTAGTTCAGCATGCTCTCTAAAGACAGATCCTCTCTTTATCCACACCACACTACATTCACACAACATATACACCTTTCCCCAAAATTAAAATTTCAAAATGGCGCACATACACCAAGCCTCGGAGTCCCCGCCTGGGGGGGGGACCACAAATTCCCCCAGGGAGGACTCCCCTTCTGGCTGCCGACCCGAGAGGTGTCTTGATAACTCCTCGAACCTCTTTTTTCTCAAGTTCTGCAACATTCGCGGTCTTCGCTCTAATTTTCATTCTGTGGAACATCATCTCTCCTCCTCTAAACCTCACCTTCTCTTCCTTACCGAAACACAGGTTTCTGAGGCTACTGACAGCAATCTCTACTCTGTTCCCTCCTACTATCTCTATCCTAAATTTCAATCCAAAGCTGGATGTTGCGCCTACGTGCGCAACGACATCACTTGCTCTCGTGCCCACGACCTTGACTCTTCTGAATTTTCCACCATCTGGTTAAGACTTCACTGTCATTCTATTACTAAATACATCTGTGCTGTTTATCTCTCACCTAACTCTACCATCTATGTAAAATTCTTTGACTATTTGAATTCTAAAGTGGAGCACATCTTGACCCACTCTCCCTTCGCTGAAATCTCCATCCTAGGAGATTTCAATGTTCACCACCAGCTTTGGCTTTCATCCTCTTTCACTGACCATCCTGGTGAACAAGCCTACAACTTTGCTATCCTCAACGACCT
Source organism: Eriocheir sinensis (assembly GCF_024679095.1). Lineage (NCBI taxonomy): Eukaryota > Metazoa > Arthropoda > Malacostraca > Decapoda > Varunidae > Eriocheir > Eriocheir sinensis. Next base: position 4,002,661 of record NC_066524.1, on the reverse strand, counting down.
AGAGCAGTTGGTCCAGCACCCTACACGTATTCCCGACCGTCTTGGAGATCGGCCCAACATTCTAGACCTCTTCCTTACCTCTAACTCTTCTGCTTATTCTGTCAAACTGTTCTCCGTTGGGCTCCTCCGATCACAATCTTATTTCTGCATCCTGTCCTATCGCTCTAGTACACCCTCTGGACCCACCGAAGAGGCGATGCTTCTGGCATTTTGCTTCAGCTCGGTGGGACGACCTGAGGATGTACTTTTCCGATTCCGTGGAATGATTATTGCTTCCAGGACCCTCTGTGTGTGCTCAGCGCATCACAGAGGTGATTGTCTCTGGAATGGAGGCATACATTCCTCGTTCTTTCTCTACTCCTCACGCTAAAAAGCCTTGGTTTAATCACGCTTGTTCTCGTGCTGTCAATGATAGAGAGGTAGCTCACAAAAGGTACCAGAGCCTTCAAACTATGCTAATTATGAACTTTACATTTCTGCCCGAAATCGTGCCAAATCTATTCTCCGACTAACCAAAAATTCTTTCATTAATAGAAAATGTCAAAACCTTGCTTTCTCTAACTCTTCCCGTGACTTCTGGCATCTAGCCAAAAACATCTCCTCCAACTTCACTTCTTCATCTTTCCCTCCACTCCTCAGTCCTGACGGCAACACTGCCGTCTCATCTATCTCTAAGGCTGAACTCTTCTCTCAAACCTTTTCTAAAAACTCCACTCTGGACGATTCTGGGCATATTCCTCCTACTCATCCCCCCTCTGACTCCTTTATGCCTGTTATAAAGATTCTTCAAAATGATGTTTTCTATGCCCTCTCTGGCCTCAATCCTCAGAAGGCTTATGGACCTGATGGAGTGCCTCCTATTGTCCTTAAAAACTGTGCCTCCGTGCTGTCACCCTGCCTGGTCAAACTCTTTCGCCTCTGCCTGTCAACATCTACCTTTCCTTCTTACTGGAAGTATGCCTTCATACAGCCTGTACCTAAGAAGGGTGACCGCTCCAATCCCTCAAACTACCGTCCTATTGCTTTACTTTCTTGTCTATCTAAAGCTTTTGAATCAATCCTTAACCGTAAGATTCAAAAGCACCTTTCCACTTCTGACCTTCTATCTGATCGCCAGTATGGGTTCCGCAAGGGGCGTTCTACTGGTGATCTCCTAGCCTTCTTAACTGACTCTTGGTCATCCTCTCTTAGCCGTTTCGGTGAAACTTTTGCTATTGCGCTGGACATATCAAAAGCTTTTGATAGGGTCTGGCACAAATCTTTGCTTTCTAAACTACCCTCCTACGGTTTCTATCCTTCTCTCTGTACCTTTATCTCCAGTTTCCTTTCTGACCGTTCTATTTCTGCCGTGGTAGACGGTCACTGTTCTTCCCCTAAATCTATTAACAGTGGTGTCCCACAGGGTTCTGTCCTATCTCCTACTCTTTTTCTGTTGTTCATTGATGATCTTCTTTCCAAAACGAACTGTCCTATCCATTCCTTCGCCGATGATTCCACTCTGCATTATTCAACTTCTTTTAATAGAAGACCCACCCTTCAGGAACTTAACGACTCAAGGCTGGAGGCTGCAGAACGCTTAGCCTCAGACCTTACTATTATTTCCGATTGGGGCAAGAAGAACGTGGTGTCCTTCAACGCCTCAAAAACACAGTTTCTCCACCTATCCACTCGACACAATCTTCCAAACAACTATCCCCTATTCTTTGACAACACCCGGCTATCACCTTCCTCAACACTAAACATCCTCGGTCTATCCTTAACTCAAAATCTCAACTGGAAACTTCATATCTCATCTCTTACTAAATCAGCTTCCTCGAGGCTGGGCGTTCTGTACCGTCTCCGCCAGTTCTTCTCCCCTGCACAGTTGCTGTCCATATACAGGGGCCTTGTCCGCCCTCGTATGGAGTATGCATCTCATGGCTCCACTCACACAGCTCTTCTGGACAGAGTGGAGGCTAAGGCTCTTCGTCTCATCAGCTCTCCTCCTCATACTGATAGTCTTCTACCTCTTAAATTCCGCCGCAATGTTGCCTCTCTTTCTATCTTCTATCGATATTTCCACGCTGACTGCTCTTCTGAACTTGCTAACTGCATGCCTCCCCCCCTCCCGCGGCCCCGCTGCACTCGACTTTCTACTCATGCTCATCCCTATACTGTCCAAACCCCTTATGCAAGGGTTAACCAGCATCTTCACTCTTTCATCCCTCACGCTGGTAAACTCTGGAACAATCTTCCTTCCTCTGTATTTCCTCCTGCCTACGACTTGAATTATTTCAAGAGGAGGGTATCAGGACACCTCTCCTCCCGAAACTGACCTATCTTTCGGCCACCTCTTTGGATTCTTTTTAGGAGCAGCGAGTAGCGGGCTTTTTTTTATTAATGTTTACTTTTTTTGTGCCCTTGAACTGTCTCCTTTGCTGTAAAAAAAAAAAAAAAAAAAACATCAGTCATTTCTCTTCGCACTGACTCACTTCCATCTTGTACTGCTTGTAGCTGTTGCTGTAATCCCGTGAAGTGATCTTCTTGCTGTTCTTTGAGTTCTTGGAGTGTTCCTTCTTGTTGTTGCTGTGCTCTTTCTTGTTGTTCTTTGAGTTCTTGGAGTGTTCCTTCTTGTTGTTGCTGTGCTCTTTATTGTTGTTCTTTGAGTTCTTGGACTGTTCCTTCTTGTTGTTGCTGTGCTCTTTCTTGTTGTTCTTTGAGTTCTTGGAGTGTTCTTTCTTGTTGTTGCTGTGCTCTTTCTTGTTGTTCTTTGAGTTCTTGGTGTGCTCTTTCTTGTTTCTCCCCCTGTAGTCTCAAAGCTTTCAAGAGTTCAGTCAACACGTCGTCCCTCTGGGCAGCTCTGGGACGAGTCTCCATGGCGAAAAAAACAAATGCCTACACTCCTGACGCCAATGTTATGCCGGACGTATTACTTGGGTTCCGTGTCGCGGTCAGGAGACTCCGTGGGAGGGAGATATGTAAACACCTTGCACAGTTTCAGTAGTTTAATATTCTTCCTTAGTAGTACAATTCACTCTGACTCTTCATTGACCACTAGCTTACCATGACTGGGACTGACTCCTTTCGCCCTCTTCTCATATATGTATATATATATATATATATATATATATATATATATATATATATAGATATATATATATATATATATATATATATATATATATATATATATATATATATATATATATATATATATATATATATATATATATTTAGATATATATATATATATATATATATATATATATATATATATATATACAGAACAGTACAGTCTAGAACGTTACAGTATATATTCGATCATACAATAGAGAACATGTAGCAAAACTATGTGCGAGTTGGCAACACTTCCAGCCTGGCGCCTGGCCATGAGGCCCATGGGCGGGGCCTTGCTCCCGCCCCCCGGCTCGCTCCTCCTGGAGTCTTCCAGAGGCTGATAGGCCTCCAGCACAACAATATTGTTCTACATTCACACCGATACATAAATGTTATCTACACTAAACAACATTCACATACACGCACGTACACTTTTACAACGTCTCGTTTGTGTTGTGTTTTTCTTAATGACCTGTACGAAATTTTGTGAATAAAGTAACCCTGACGGATATTGTCTTTCTCTATCCGTGAACCAATTAGCACTCAGAACACTCACTACTACCAACAGGTTCAGGCGCTTTGTCTGCTGCATCCCAAAAAGCACTCCAAGATATCCAGGCCTTGGAATCTCTGTTCTCACTGAACGCATATTGAGACACAAAATCCAGCCACCTGTGAAAAAAAAGGGTAACTGTTTAGATTGTCATACATAAACACTGCCCATGTGACCACTGAATATACGGATAAATGAAATTATCTGACATGATGCCAATTCTACATAAAAACAAGCAGGAAGGAGCTATTATAATCATCACTTACCTCTGTTGTTCAGCTAATGAAGCAGAAACATCATTCTTGCCAGTTGCATCGCCATGAACAAATCGGAACTGCCGGTGTTATAACATTCAGAGTGGCAGATGGTAATATTCTGCTGGGAGCTCCGGTACAGCCTTCGAACTGCTCACATTCTTTGGCATGTTGGTATTTGCATAGACGCGCACCCCACCGGATGGGTTTTGGAACAAGGAAATGCCCGTTGCATGGAAAGAGGACACTGCTGTTGTTGATGACGTGTTGTGATCGATGTTGTCTACAGCTGCAGTCGTAAACAAACCAGTTATCATATTGATAGGGCATACATCTCTGTCCTGCTCAAGCTGGTCACACACCCTCTGTGCCAACCTAGAAGAGATGTTCAGAACTCTGTCATACGATATGGAGAGTCCAAGGTGATCCAACTTATCTACCAGGTCACGTTTCCTTGTTTTGGCATGTGCAGCCAATCCTAGAAACAGTGGTAGGGGTGGTTCTCTCTTCGCATTGTGATGTTGTTGAATAACACCTTTCCTTTTACGAATGCAGCTGTTATGTAGCACGATCTGCGATACTGCCAGTGTAGCTTGGTTACATATTGCATCACTAGTAGAGTTTGGTCCAACCAATAACTGCTGAACAAACTGCTGGAGTAGTGCTGGCACAGACTGTTCTTGACAATGTTTATGAAATGTTCCAACAAAGCTGGTCTCATATTTGAACACATCACGGTCACTTTCCATCCTTCAACCCTACGATTAAATGCTGCTCTGCATGCATTGTGGTACATAGCATCTTGGGCAATCACGTGTCCGGTGCCAAGTTTAGCCAAGAGCTCTTCATCCTGCAAGAGATGGATGTCATTATACAGCCTGTGGTCCACATTTTGTGTCATTACTTGATGCAGGTCATTCCTCACTACACTTGCCCTATCACAAAAAAAGCAAGCAAATTTTCTTCTCTTTGGTTTTACCAGTCTGTCTTAATACTGATAAGGATTTACACCAGTGGTTCTTAATCTCTTTCATCGTATGACCCCCTGAGACTCTCCAGGGTATTGCCGTGACCCCTATAATAAATTTTGTAATGGTGACCTTTGTGTAAAGGAAAGATAAAACAAAACTATATGAAGATCCTGATTTATAGAAAATATTGCAAATAAAAGACCTTGAAAAATGCCACAGATCCCCTACAAGTGCTATTTCAAAATCCATGGAACTAATGCACATAAGATAAAACCTACTTATTCAATCAGCGGGAGGATTGACGTCATTGTTTTGCAGCCATAAGTACATCAAAGCGAGGAGCAGTGCTCAACAGGGAACACCTCATGTCGCTGTCAATCACAAGTCTACTGCGTGTCTTCGTTTTCAGTGCCATCATTGATGAGAATCCAGGCTCGCAGCGATAGGTCGAGGTCCAGTATGGTCAGTGCACGCACCGAAAGAAGAGGATAGTCGTCATTCAGTGTCGCCCAAAATGTCGGAAGCTCTTGTTCAGAAAAATTGACTTTCAACTGAGTATCCTCACGAATTTGAAGAAATTCTACCTTCGCAGCAAGATCAGTACCACAGATGGCCCTGTCCTTCACTGAGAAGGGTCTGGAGATCCACGCATCAGTACAGCGGTCATCCAGTCCTGGAAAGTAACTTTCGATGGCGTCATTCACTGCCAGAAGATGAGCTGAGATCTCCTCACGGAAACTGCATTCAACTTCTGCCATAGAATCTAGGATAGTTGTCATATGAGGGAAGAAAGTTGTGTCACTGTCCTGAACTCTTTGCACGTAAAGTTGAATCTTACACTTGAATACTGCCACTTTGTCACGAACTGTGTGCAGCATTGTAAGGTTTCCTTGGAGTGAAATATTCAGGGAATTCACTTCACTTCACTTCTATCAATATTTTCATGCTGACTGCTCTTCCGAATTTGCTAACTGCAGCCTGCCCCCCTCCCGCGGCCTCGCCACACACGACTTTCTACTCAAGCTCATCCCTTTACTGTCCAAATCCCTTACACAAGAGTTAACCAGCATCTTCACTCTTTCATCCCTCACGCTGGTAAACTCTGGAACAATCTTCCTTCATCTGTATTTCCTTCTCCCTACGACTTGAACTCTTTCAAGAGGAGGGTATCAGGGCACCTCTCTTCCCGAAATTGACCTCTCTTCGGCCACTCCTTTAACTCTTTTTAGGAGCAATGAGTATCGGGCTTTTTTTTTTTTACATTTGTTACCTTTTTTTATGCCCTTGAACTGACTCCTCTGCTGTAAAAAAAAAAAAGTAAGAAATCAGCCAAGTAGGCAACCTTTGTTACGAAACAGTCATCTTGCATCATTTCGTGAAGAAGATTTTCTTCACAAAGCACTTTAAAAATCCTTGAAGTTGTTGCGCTCCCTCGGATATGGTTCACAATCTTCACAACGTCTGTGAGCACTTCCTGAAGTCCAGGTGGGATAGTCTTCATCGCCAAAGCATAAAGATGAATCATGCAATGAGTGAAGGAGACATGCGGAGCGATATTCTTCACGAATCATGGAAGGAGCCCCATCTGTACACGGACCGACAAGTGCTTCCCAACTCAGCCCATGTTTAATAAGGAGAAAGGCTTCTAGGATTTTGAAAATATCTTCTCCACGAGTTGTTGTGGCCACTGGCTCAGAGTACAAGTACTCATCCTTCATACCTTCCTTGTCAAGGTAGCGAACATAAACAATAAGCTGGGAACATGAGGCAACGTCTGTCGACTCATCCAGTTGTAAGGAATAAACAGGACTACTCTTCACAGCACTCACCACTTGCAGGAGAATATCCTCACTCATGTCCGAGATCCTACTTTTCGCTGTATCATTCAAAAGGGAAATTGCCCGCAACTTGTGTGCCTGCTGTTCTACATGAATCACCTTCGTTGTTTCCGGAATGCAAGGCTTCATCAGATTTTCACCAGTGGTATGAGGCTTCTTGGTCTGCGCGATTTTTTAGAGCAATTCTGTATGAGGCCTCCAGCGCGCTGCTTTGTTCTGATTCCACTGACCAGTGGAATCGATGCGACTGGCCTGCAGAGCAGCTTCTTTTCGCTTCAAGTAGTCCAAGCTTTTGTCCACCAGTTGGCTATGGTAAGACTCAGAATGAACCTTCAGTTTGCTTGGCCTCATACTTTCATGACTCAAGACTTTGGTGCAACTGCTGCGCCATGGGAGTCACAGCCAGGAGCGGAGCACATACAGACCCCTCTCCCCAAACCCCCCGTACCTATGATCTGACTGACTGACTGATTGTGGTTGATGTTTTCAGCAGATGGCCGCTTCACATACATGAAACAAATTATTTTCTCCCAAACCCTCCGCGACCCCTCGAGAAACCACAAACGACCCACCAGGGGGTCACGACCCCCAGGTTAAGAACCGCTGATCTACACTATTTGGGCGGTCACAGCCATGCACGGCATGTCATTCTCGAGAACTTCCAACAAACCCACAAAAAAGGAGTTCCTGAAGGGGGGGGCATGTCCCCCCTGTGTCCCCCATTGGCTACGCCCCTGCTTCTTCATAACGAGAACATTCAAAGCACCAATATACACACCATGCAGAGTACTCAGATGAGAAAAAAGCATGTTTTCTTTACAACGAGAACATTCAACGTACCAATATACACACCCTGCAGAGTACTCAGATGAGAAATAAGCATGTCTTCTTCACAACAGAACATTCAACATACCAATATACACACCATGCAGAGATGGGAAATAAGCATGTCTTCTTCACGAGAACATTCAACGTACCAATATACACACCATGGAGAAATGAGAAATAAGCATGTCTTCTTCACAACGAGAACATTCAACATACCAATATACACACCATGCAGAGATGGGAAATAAGCATGTCTTCTTCACGAGAACATTCAACGTATCAATATACACACCATGGAGAAATGAGAAATAAGCATGTCTTCTTCATAAATACAATCATAGTGGTGCGTAGCGGAATCAGGGGAAACGTTAAGGTTATTGGTTGAATGTTAAAAACATATCCTAGGAGTACATGTTCACTGTATATCATTTTCTTCATATATATATGGGAAGGGTATTTATCCATAAGTGCACCCGTCTCGCAGCGAACGACATCAATGTGATTTATAAAATAGTATGTGCATCTACAACACTCTGCTATATCGCTTACCCGTTGCACATCATTCGTTTGTGAGATATTAATTTCTTCATGAATATTATTTCAAATCATATCAGCCACTTGCTCTGCCCACAATTGAGGGAGGTTAGGTGAGGTTATTTTTTATTAGATTAGGATACTATATAACTATAAAGCTGCCCGAAAAAGTTCATCATATGGGAGGTGAGGAGCGGAGCGGGGCAGAGCGGAACAGGGCAGCGAGCCCCTCCCTGCCCCTCCTTGCACCGCCTCCCCCCAATCTGTTTGACGAAACTTTTTCTGTCCTTTATATAACCTGAAGTAACTTAACCTAACCTACCCAACCCTAACCAGACTTAACCAAACCTGACCTGACCTCCCTCAATGGTGGCTGGAGTGAGTGGCTGTTGCGCTTTCAAGTAATGATCAAACAATGACCTATCTGTGAACAGTGTCTGGCGAGGAGTGATCAAGCAGTATCGTCAAGTACTCCAGTTAAGTCAGAATTACCACAAAGATACTTAAATTACCTAAGAAATGCCATAAAAATCTCATTACCTCAGAATTATCCTGAATCAGATGAGATTACGCTGATCTGAAGTAATTACTCAAAAAATGAGAGCTCTGCGGCCACCACCTCAAATGCTTCATAATCCTCAGCTCAGCTGATGCACTGTTTGCATGTCCCGCCGCTCCGGCTCACCAATACTACCGAGTCAGGCGCCTTTGTCTCGTCGTGATCGTCACCAGGTTGGCACTCGCCGATACCACGAAAACAACGACTGTGACAGCGGGTTGAGATGGTAATGCCTGGTACCAGGATGGCAGGGGCTTTCGTTAGGGAGGGTGCATGGCGACTGTAGTGAAATCAGCCCTTAGAGATCACAGCACATGTGAGTGGGCGAGCTTTTGCCGAAAAGTCCTGATAGAGTGATGTCTGAAGAGGGAAGGAAAGTTTGCAGTGAAGGGAAGATAGTGGAAATAGACGAGAGTAAGTTCGAAACACGTGAGTATAATGTTGGCCGGATTGTGGAAGGACATTGGGTGCTCGGTGGGGTGTGCCGTGAGGCACGCAGCTGCTTCAGGATTCCGGGAGAAAAGCGGGACACAGCCTGGTACTGTTGTGATGCCGGACTGTTGGAAAGCATATAACTGTCTATCAGAAAACGGGTTTCTCATAGGTTTCAACATTGTTTTGTTCTTTTTTTTTGTTTGTACACTTGTTTTAAGTTTAAATACAAACGAACATTGAGAACTTATGCCATAGTAACCAGACTACGAAAATAAAATGTCATGATTCTTAGTTATCAGCCGGCAGATAAAGAAAGCAGCTTGGTAAGGTCTGGCTGGTTCAAGAGGGTGATTGTCGCAGGATGGGCCGAGGTATATAAAGGGTCGGAGCAGGGTCCACGGCACCAGTGGTGAGCGCGGTGCCATCATGACCAACCGCACAGCCCTCATGCTGCTGGCCCTGGCGGCGGCGGCTGCTGCAGGTACACACATACAATACGGCACGACTCGAGGCCGCCGCAAACTCTTCATGCAGACAACGTTATACACTGTGGCACAAAAATCTTGCTACCCTGTCCCTTGTCACACTGGCAGTCTTAATCTCAGACGCAACTAACACTTCGTGCTTGTGCAGAGACAGGCACGCATCTTGTGATGGCGGGGACTAAGTTTCCTGCTTTTCTTTTCCTAACCCACATTCCAATCCACAGCGCCGTACGGAGATGCCGTTCCCCGTTGCTCCACGGAGTGCCCCGTTGCCGCGGCCAAGTTCTCCTTCATTCCGGGCAAGACCTATTCCTACACCTACACTGGAACGTCGAAAGTTCAGCTGAAAGGTGTGGAAGGAGGCCTCGTTGAGACACGATGGGAGAAAACTGTGCTGATGACGTGGCTCAGCCCATGCGACGTGGCACTCTCCTTCAAAGACACCAAGGTGGACGGCGAGCCCAGTAAGTTTTGTACCTATCGCCTCGTATTGTGTGGCTCAAGGCATCATGCATTTCTCCTTCAACGACACTAAATCTTGTCCCAATGTAACAACAGATTATCGCCTCGCTGTGTAAGGGTGGAAGCAGCATGCATTTATCAACGAGTTCCACGTTCCCTCCAAAGGTCCGCCTGGCGCAAGCATGCTGGAGAAGTACCCACTAGTGGTGGCTATGACCGATGGCCGAGTGCAGCGGGTGTGCAGTCATCCCGACGACGACACCTGGGCAATCAACATGAAAAAGGGCGTCGCCTCGGCTCTACAGATCAGTCTGCCGTCCCTCTCCACCAGCAACTCAGGACTCAACCTAACGGAGGTAACTTAGGATTAAGACCCACGTGTCAAGTTCATGACTTTGTACTGCATTCACACTAAGGTGAGGGCTTCCCTCCAAGACGCTGACGCTTATTGGTCGTGCCAACAGACGGACGTGGTGGGAACGTGCCCTACCCGCTACGAGGTCGAGACAGATGGCTCCAAGGTAGTAGTGAAGAAGGAGAAGAACCACCGTCTGTGCCAGGAGCGTTACGCTACCCCCGACGAGACGCACATGCCGTGGCTGAAGGGACCGCTGCCCATGCAGGAGTCGTGGTCAGTGTGTACACAAGAGGTCAACAGCGGCATCATCTCCTCAGTGAAGTGTGAAGACAAGAAGGTGGTGAGGCCAGCTTACGGAACGTACAAGTTCGTCGAGGCAGAGCAGGAGTCAACACTACGACTCACCTCCAGCGACGTCCCCACTCCAGACATCGTTTCCCGCATCTCTCAGGGTCACCTGGTACCCAAACGTCTCCTCTATGACTACGAGACCCCAAGAAGGAGCCGTCTCTTGTGCCGCAGCTGGAGCAAACACTGAGGCATCTGTGTGACATCACCAAAGACGAGATTCAGGCTGATGCTGCCGTCGAGCTGGACAAGGCCGTCCACCTCATGCGGCGCATTCCCCTCCAAGGCTTCAAGGAAATCTATGCAAAGGTCCGCAGCAAGCAGATATGTCCGCAACACAACAAGCTGAAGAGCCTCTACTTCGACGCGATCGCCTTCGTCCACGAGCCTGAGTCGGTCATAATTATGGCAAAGGAGCTGGCTGAGGGACGGGCCACCGGTGCTCGAGCTGCCATCTACTCAGCCGCATTCTACCTCGTGCCTCGCCCTAACATGGAAGCAGTTCAAGCTCTAGAGCCATTGTTTAGGGCTGACGAACCATACCTGTCGTCGGCGAAACTGGCTGCTGCTTCCATGGTTAACAGGTACTGTCGCCATAACCCACAATGTTACAACGAAGCTACTGTGAAGAGCCTGCCGCAGGCGATGAAGCAAATGATCCAGAACGACCTGTCCGCCTCAAATAATGAGGAGTCTGAGAAGAAGGCCTTGGCTGCCTTCAAAAGCCTTGGCAACATGGGCGTCATGACCCACGATGTGGCTGAGGTGCTGATCCGCTACATGCACAGCGAACAAAAGAAAGTGAACAACCGTGTGGCAGCTGTACAAGCCTTTAGGTTGTCCAAGTGTAACCGCGAGGTAAGTGTGTCTTTCACCTTCTTCGCTACCACAGGACAATCATGACTTAGTCAGGAAAGCCTTCATCATTTCTCTCAGTCATATTTGTCCCTATATTTGTGTTTGAACAGGTGACGCAGAAACTCGTCAACTTTGCCGTCCGACCCGGGAAAAACACGGAAGTTAGAATTGCTGCCTATCTGACAGCACTTCGCTGTGTAGACTATGAGGACCTGCAGACCATTGTGACAAAGATCTCCGTTGAGGAAAACACGCAGGGTGAGTCGTATAGCGCACTGCCGTGGGAGAGAGGTGACTAACACTGAGTGGCCTAATATTTCGTAATTTGTCTTTTTTTTCCCTTGGTGGGTTTGTTTTGAGTCACCCATGTGTTCTATCGTGCTCCAGCACTGAAAGTGTTCGGGGCTGGTCAGCATAATTTGTTATTTGTTTTCATTTCAGTTCGTGGGTTTATCCTGAGCCATTTGCTGAACCTGCAAGAGACCAACGCCCCCGAAAAGGAAAGGCTGCGCTCCCTGCTGACAAACATTCTCATTCCCGATAATTTTGAGCGTGACCTTAGGAAGTACTCCCGCAACATTGACCTTTCCTATTTCGCCCCATCCCTCGGCCTTGGTGCCGAAGTAGAGTCCAACCTTATCTACGCTCCCGGCTCCTTCTTCCCTCGCTCTCTTGACGTGAACCTCACTGCAGCTGTCGATGGAACCGGTACTCCCGTCAACATCGGAGAAATCGGCGGTCGCCTTGAGGGTCTGGAACCAATAATCGCTCAACTCTTTGGACCTGCAGGCTACTTCAAGAAATCGAGCTATAACAAAATCTTATATGACCTCATCTCCTTTATCAAAAAGAACTGGAGCAAGATTCAGGAGGAGCTGGACGTCTCGATACGGGAGAGAAGATCCCTTGACTATGCAACTCTTGAAAGCATGTTCACCAAACTGTACGGTCCCCATTCTGGACCTGTCCAAGCCGATGTTTTCGCTCGCTTCATGGGTCAGGAAATAAGCTATGTCTCCTTGTCCAAGCAGCTGCAGGACATCAATGCTGACGCCTTGATAGATGATTTTAGTCGCTACATGATTGAAAATCTGATGAAAATGAAAAACCTGAACCTAGACTCAGCCCGAGCCACACAACTGGGGGTGGACTACTCCTTCCCGACCATTCAGGGCACGCCGCTCAAGATGACGATGGAAGCGATGGTTGTAGCAGGAATCCAATTGAAGACAAACCTCAACGGAGCATCCTCGGAGGAGACAACCGCCGGTGAAAAAATTAAAATTATGCCAATGCTCTCAGTGAAGGCACACAGTTTTATTGGCTACGACGCGTACGTGTCCAAGAGCGGAATCAAGATGAACGCAACCGTTTCCAGCAGCAACGGGCTCGCAATCAAGGTGAATGGCGATAGAGAGATGGATATCGAAGTGAGCATCCCCAACAAGATGGAAATCATTCAAGTACGAAGTGAGGCGTTCCTTATGAAGGGCAAGAAGGACATGCCGGACACCAAGATCTTGGCGCATTCCATGCAAGACCCTAGAATCCGCAAACAGTCGTGCTTTACTGGCCTCGAGTCGGTGTTCGGCCTAAAGATGTGCTACGACCTCGACGTCCCGGACGTCTTCCGTGCTAACTCTCTACCCTTGGGCGCTCCAATTCTTGCGAGGGTCTCCATCAACAAGACTGAGTCCTCCATAAAGGGGTACAAGATTGCTGTCACCACACGCACGGAGAACCAAGACAAAAAGTATGGCTGTAAAGTTTCCGTGGTAGGCTCAGCTTCACCGAAAGAAGCAAACGTGGAAGTACTCCAAAAGAAAGAGAGCGATTCGTACCTTGCTGCCATCAAACTCCAGTCGGCCGTCTATAGCGGCGATGCTAAGGTGCTCCTTATCAACAAACCTGAGTACAAAAGTGTCCAAACTGACGTCGCTCTTAAGACGGAAAGCAGCGATTTCACCAAAGCCATAAAAGTTGACATCAAGATATCGTCCGAAGGAGATGCCAAGAAGTACGAAACAAATATCTTTGTCAGTCCCTCGGGGCAAATGTCCGACGAGTCCAAGATATTCACAGCGGAGCTCATAAATACATTCAGGGCTCCTTGGGTAATGGTGGATATCTCGGCCAAGACGGAAAACGTCCTTATGCAGTACATCCCTCTCAGGCTTGAAGGTAAGTAAAGAAACGGTTAATACCTATTTGCATTGTGCTATTCATTGTTTTGCGAGTTGCTGTGTTTAATGAGTGTTTCTTAAGCAAAGAAATAAATGCAGCCCCCACCACACACACACACACACACACACACACACACACACACACACACACACACACACACACACACACACACACACACCACTCCGGTGGCTCAATCGGTAGAGCGCTGCGCTGCGAGGCTTAACGGCCAAACAGGCGACGGTTCGAGCCCCGCTCAGGCCGGATTCTTTCGGTTGACTAGGAGTGGTTACTGTCCCCCCTTGAGCAAGGAGGATGGGGTGTGTGGTGTGAGGTCCTGACAGTACCCAGAGATCGACGATAATGAGCACTTGCTCTCGTCAGGAGGTACCGAAAGCGAGTGCAACTCGCGATCCGGCTATGAATATACACACACACACACACACACACATATATATATATATATATATATATATATATATATATATATATATATATATATATATATATATATATATATATATATATATATTGTGTGTGTGAGCGTGTGTGTGTGTGTGTGTGTGTGTGTGTGTGTGTGTGTGTGTGTAAACTTCAAAACGAAAGAGTTCAATAATTTATATCCATCAGTTGGCGGTGACTTGAAGCAGTACGCCATGATTGCACTGCCAACGAGGCTGAGAAAATTGGAGCTGGAGACCGACATCTCTGGCTGGAAGGTGGCTGCCTTCTTCCGTAAGACGGAGGAGTCGGGCCAGAACGGAAAGTATAGCTCAGCCTTCAAGGTGGACCGCCAGGGACGGGAGTTGATTGATCTCCAGAGTGACATCCTTATCCGTGGGAGGCCCGCTGTTGACTTTGAGGCACATATCGCAGCGAAAGGTCAGTCAATCATCTGTTTAGTGGAGTTCAGAGAAATGTTTTATTTATTGGTTGTTAGCAATTTTTTTTTTGAGAGGAAAGGACGGAACAGGTTTGTTTTGAAAAGAAAATCAAAGGCAAGCTTTAAGGAAAGCATCATGCACACCAAAAACTCAGTAGCCTCTTCCGTTCATGTTTATTTTTGTGCCGAGAACCGTGCCATATAAGGGGTGAACAAAAGCTTCTTCTATTGATCTAAGTTCACGACGTTCTCGGACTGCTCGATACAGTTTTCTGACTCTTTAGGATGATCGTGAGGTTCCTCGGTTGGTCGGAAAGGATGTTTGCCAATGTGTGTGGATATCCTGTGGGAGCTCTCCCAAACATGAATGAGTTGAAAAGCTCTCATGCATTCTTTATCATTATTACCTGTTATTTGAGGGTCTGAAGTATTGTATACGAACTGGTAGAGTTAAGATTAAAGAAACATAGAAGTAACAAATTGAAAGTGTTCAAAATCACACAATTAGACAAGTTGCACGGACCCTTTTTAGAAGTGAGGAAGCGTGTCTTTCGATAGAAAATATCACAGGTTTATAAGACGACCATTGGCGTAAGTATAAGCTTCACCGTTATATGTCTCTCACAGCTAAGTTCGGGGAGGCCGAGTACAAGTTCCTGCAGATGGTTGAATACCAAGAGACAAAGATTGGGGCAACCTTGCAGTTGACACGTCCGTTGGACAACGTGAAGCTGTTTGAGATAGTGGCTCAGAGCGACTCAGAGGAGATCAAGTTCCTGTTCAAGGTAAGTTTTCTGGTCTCCATATATAATTCTGAATTACCAACTTGCGATTCAATAAATGGTCAGATTTACACTTGTCTGAAAATATCACTTTATAAGATATAGAATTTGTTCAAAGTACATACTTTCTGTTAAGAAAACTTTAATCAACAATAGGTCGTTAGTTTGCTGACAGGCTTTATCTGGCACTGGTTCAGTAAGCCAGACATCCTTTGATTCGACTGTTGGCAAAACCATGTTGGTCCGTTGACAGGTTGACATCCCTGAGTTCATTCTGCCAATCAAGATGGCCGCCCGCGCCATGCGACAAGATGAGGGCTACATGGTCGATGCCGCTGTCCTTCGCGGAGGCCAAACCATCGTGAAACTACAAGGGCCTGTTACTTTCATTAAAACACCTGAGCTCACAAAGCTTGCAACCAACATCAAGATCAACGACATCTATCAATGGGTTTCCGTTCATGAATTCCAAAAAGGAAAGGACTCTTGTTTCATGGAGCTAAAGAAGCAGCAGGAAGTGCTTGGGTCCTTTATGCTAAACACAAAGTTTCTAGTCTCGCAGACACCGTCCCTGCAGGCCAGGGTGTACCTGCCTCGCCTCTGTGACGCCAAGACAGACGTGTCTATCAGCGAGAGTGTTGTCCACGCCAGCACCGACCTTCTGTTGCTGCCCCGCTCCTCTTCCCCACGCAGAATTAAGGCCTTCACCGACGTCAACTTCGACAGCAAGAAGGGCCAGATGATGGTGCTCTGGAACGCTGACCATGATTCTTCCCAAAAGATTGCCGTAGACGCCACTATCATGCCGGAGAGCGGCAGTCAAACTCGTTCAAACATAGAGTGAGTATGCTGTTCCTGCTTGTTGGTGCTCACACCAAACACCAGACACAAAACACAAGACACTGTGTTGGTGCTCACACCAAACACCAGACACAAGACACTATGTTAGTGCTCACACCAAACACCAGACACAATGTTGGTGCTCACACCAAACACCAGACACAAGACACTATGTTGGTGCTCACACCAAACACCAAACACAAGACACTGTGTTGGTGCTGAAACCAAACACGAGACACAAAACACAAGACACTGTGTTGGTGCTCACACCAAACATCAGACACAAGACACTGTGTTGGTGCTCAAACCAAACACCAGACATAAGACACTGTGTTGGTGATCACACCAAACACCAGACACAAGACACTGTGTTGGTGCTTACACCAAACACCAGACATAAGACACTGTGTTGGTGATCACACCAAACACAAAACACAAGACACTGTGTTGGTGCTCACACCAAACACCAGACATAAGACACTGTGTTGGTGATCACACCAAACACCAGACACAAGACACTGTGTTGGTGCTTACACCAAACACCAGACACAAAACACTGTGTTGGTGCTCACGCCAAACACCAGACACAAGACACTATGTTGGTGCTCACACCAAACACCAGACACAAGACACTGTGTAGGTGCTCACACCAAACACCAGACACAAGACACTGCGTTGGTGCTCACACCAAACACCAGACACAAGACACTGTGTTGGTGCTCACACCAAACACCAGACACAAGACACTGTGTTGGTGCTCACACCAAACACCAGACATAAGACACTGTGTTGGTGCTCACACCAAACACCAAACACAAGACACTGCGTTGGTGCTCACACCAAACACCAAACACCAGACACAAGACACTGTGTTGGTGCTCACACCAAACACCAAACACAAGACACTGCGTTGGTGCTCACACCAAACACCAGACACAAGACACAAGACACTGTATTGGTGCTCACACCAAACACCAGACACAAGACACTGTGTTGGTGCTCACACCAAACACCAAACACCAGACACAAGACACTGTATTGGTGCTCACACCAAACACCAGACACAAGACACTGTGTTGGTGCTCACACCAAACACCAGACACAAGACACTGTGTTGGTGCTCACACCAAACACCAGACACAAGACACTGTGTTGGTGCTCACACCAAACACCAGACACAAGACACTGCGTTGGTGAACACACTACACACCACACACACAAACACTGTGTTGGTGATCACATCACACACCACACACACAAACACAAACACTGTGTTGGTGCACACGCTACACACCGCACACACAAACACTGTGTTGGTGCACACGCTACACACCACACACACAAACACTGTGTTGGTGAACACATCACACACCACACACACACACACAAACACTGTGTTGGTGATCACATCACACACCACACACACAAACACAAACACTGTGTTGGTGCACACACTACACACCGCACACACAAACACTGTTGGTGCTGGCAGCACATATACATAAAGACATTGCTTTGTTTGTGTTCAGCTGCAATCTAGTTCTACACCTGTTTCACGAACGCAATATATCCCACACACAAAGAATGTCTTTCTCTTTACACGATGCACTAATGTGCTACAGGAAGGCAGTGTCTTTGTGTTTATAACACACAAGCACGCCTCCTCATTCCCTGTTCATCTTTCACATAATCCCTTCTCCGTATTGGTCATCTGGTCTTGTTGCTACCTTCGCAGCGTGAAGGTAACGGTCATGGACAAGACCTACAACGTGAACGCTAAGGTGGAGGCGCCGTTCCTGGTGCGGCAGTACCGGGAAAGGAGCAGCATCGAGATGAACGTGGACACGCCTGCCGGAAAGAACTGGATGCTGCAGATGGGCATCAAGAGCCGTGGTGACTACAGCGCCTTTGCCGACTTTACCTTCAAGAGCGCCAATAGCAACAACTACCAACTGACATATGAATTCAGTGTGCAGCGGCTCGCTGGGTACTACGGCTTCCAGGCTGAAAGCGACATGAGGTACATCTCTCCAGAGAACCGTCACGCACGCTTCTATGTGCAGGCCAAGCACGAGAGCAATCACCAACGCCGCACCATCCAACTCACGGTATGTCTCTTGCACTGCAAGGAAGGAAGTTCAATCCTCCTGTGCTTCAAGAAGCAAGCACTGCTTCAAGAAAACTTTTTTTTTCTTTCAAGTGAAAAAGCGAGCCATTTTCTCCCTCCTATCACGAATACAATCATTTCGTTCACATAGATTATTTCGATAACGTAATATGTACATTTTCGAGGATAGCAGATTGGACAATTCGTTATGTTTCTATATACGCTCAGTCACAGAGTAGTCTGAGTCCAACACTTGTTACAGAGTTCATAACATGGCATTTTATTGTTTGCAAAATGCCGTCTTTTTATTGTTTTCGTTTCTTATAACTGAGTGTTAAAATAGCATCATTCTTATTCACTGAAACTTTCAGACGGAAGTCTCAACCCCGGGCATGGAGAGGCCGATGAAGATGGTTTACTCAACTGAAAACCAGGACTGTTCGTACAGCACCAAGTGGGTGAGCGAGCTTAACGGTCAAGAAACGGTGTTCAGCTGGCAGATGGAAACCTTCCCCATGGGCGGAGTTAAGACCTGGGACATTGCCTTCGACATGAAGGCTTTCAGAGATGTTCTGAGGGCAGTGAGCACCATGGTAGGTGTGCGAAGCGGCACACTTTTGCCCACCTCCGCCTATGATGACCAGAGGAGCACCTACCGTTCACAGTATAGCCGAGCCATCCCACACACGCACTCCTTCAGGATTGCGTCCCCGTCCCGCGACGTGGAGGCCGAGGCGACCCTCTCCCCCTCCATGGCGGGCATCAAGGTCTACCCGAACAGGGCTGCAGGCGAACACAAGTACGAGGTGGCCGGTGAGTACCGTGAAAACCAGTGGAGCGGCATGTCCACGTTTGAAGGGCGAATGAGTCATCCAAGGCTGGACAAAGACTTGACAGCGGTTGTCGAGTACGCTGCTAGCGGCGACAGGCGACAGGGATCATTCGAACTGGACATCTTCCCTGACACGGCTGACAAGATCACCGGTTCTCTCAGCTCCGTCCTTTCGGCTAACAACACCGTCCTCATCGAGGCCAACCTTTCCTCAAGGGTGAGTTCAGTTATGGGTCGAAGCTAACATTAAATAATGAGAGTAAATGCTGCAGGAGTGAGTGTACCTCTATTCAAGGGGGTGTGCGGCTAGGGTGCGCTAGTAACATTAACAATGCCAGTCACTGCTGCAGGAGTGAGTGTGTCTCATCAAGGGTGAGTGTGACTAGGGTGCACTAGTAACATTAACAATGACAGTCACTGCTGCAGGAGTGAGTGTGTCTCATCAAGGGTGAGTGTGACTAGGGTGCACTAGTAACATTAACAATGACAGTCACTGCTGCAGGAGTGAGTGTGTCTCTGGAAGGGTTAGTGTGACTAGGGTGCACTAGTAACATTAACAATGACACTCACTGCTGCAGGAGTGAGTGTGTCTCATCAAGGGTGTGCGGCTAGGGTGCACTAGTAACATTAACAATGACAGTCACTGCTGCAGGAGTGAGTGTGTCTCATCAAGGGTGAGTGTGACTTGGGTGCACTAGTAACATTAACAATGACACTCACTGCTGCAGGAGTGAGTGTGTCTCTACAAGGGTGAGTGTGACTAGGTGCGCTAGTAACATTAACAATGACACTCACTGCTGCAGGAGTGAGTGTGTCTCATCAAGGGTGAGTGTGACTAGGGTGCAGTGGTAACACTAACAATGACACTCACTGCTGCAGGAGTAAGTGTGCCTCTCGTCAAGGGTGAGTGTGACTAGGGTGCAGTGGTAACACTAACAATGACACTCACTGCTGCAGGAGTGAGTGTCTCTTCACGGGTGAGTGTGACTAGGGTGAACTTGAAACACGAATCAATGGCGATCATTGGTGCTACAGCGAGCACATTTTCTTTTCAGATGTTGCAGGTGAAGCCCAAAGTGCTGGTGGAAGCTTCCTGGGCTGCACACACTGCTGCCTTTAATTTCTCCTTCAGTAAGACTCCGACCTCGAAGGAATCGTTAGAAGTCAGGTCCAAATACGACCAAATCTCCAAACATTACTCGGCGGTGACCTTCCTTTTGGCAACAGAAGGCCGTCCTGTGGTGGACGTGTCCGGCGTGGTGGAGCCGCGCCAAGGTCCCTCGTGTGACGGCTTTGCGCTTAGAAGCAACTGGCACACGTCTATCCTTGGAAACTTTATTGTTAACTCCACCGTGTGTAAGCCTGCCTTCCTCGAGGTGGCTATAACCAAGGCCAGCGACCAGAACATCTACAAGGCCAAGGTCGGTCTACAGTCACCCTACAAAGCCCAAATCAGCCTTTCCGAGACAGACAGGTACAACATATGGGAGGAGTACATGTCGATCGTTGGCATCAAACTGAAGACCCCTCGCCACATCAAGATCGACTTTGAGTACAAGCCTGAGCAAACGAGAGCTATGAAGGTGAGATGTTTTGTTCTAATAGTACTCTCTCTCTCTCTCTCTCTCTCTCTCTCTCTCTCTCTCTCTCTCTCTCAACCCTTTGCACCCTCCCCTTTCTCGCCTTTTGTAACGGTGTATTTCTGTGCAGGACTTCTTGATGAGTGAAGTGGATCGAGTGAGTGAGGCGTTCTTGACGTGGACGGACCACCTCTACGAGGAGGTGAGGCGGCAGGCAGCCCAGAAGGGAGTTGACTTCCCTGCCGTTGAGATAAGGAAGCTCGCCGAAGAGATCAAACAGGATATCATGAAGATTTACGCCGATGTGCTGGACAGCGATCTCGGGCCCATTATGGAGGACGTCATGGAGATCCTGCGCGGGCCAACGGCCACATTCGTGAGGGAGGCGTTCTACCAGACCTTGGCAGACATGGAACACGTGCAAAGGGAATGGGCGAGCAGTGCCTTCCAGCAGATACTGGCATTCAAAAACTACTTCAGATACACAATCAACGAAATATATCAAGGTAGGATCTCTCTCTCTCTCTCTCTCTCTCTCTCTCTCTCTCTCTCTCTCTCTCTCTCTCTCTCTCTGAGACACAAGTCTCACCCTGTGTTAGGTTGTCACCAAGTACCGGTATCATCCACAGCAGCGGACCAAATCTCCCGCTGGATAAACACGGGCGAGGAGTCGGAGATTGTTCGTCGCATGCTTGAGGAACTCCAACGAACAGTCTGGTACCAGCTGATCAAGACCGACGTGATCGATCCTCTCAGGGAGAAGTACCCCCAGGCGTACCAGGCCTCGATGGAGGTGGCGGCCAAGGTTACGGACTCCCTCAGGAAGGACTTGCGTATGTTGAAGCAGAAGCTGTGGGCGTCGCCTACGGTGCGCAGCTTTAGCCTCAAAATCGTAAACTTGTCCAAGGTTAGCAGGTAACCCCAAAGCCACTTGTATCTAACATGCACCACTTCATTTGTCACTAGGTTTTCATTCTTTCTTGTTTCAACCGTTTTTTGTGTGGAGGAGAGCTATTTCATACATTTTATTCTTGCCAGGAGGAAACGCTGAAGTGGACTCTGGAGTGGCTGCTCAGCCAGGTGACGCAGCGCATCCTCATCATCGCCCCCGAGCCCGGCACGTACCGCGTCGGCATTCAAATCCCGCTGTACCGGCCCGTCTATTCTCTCTCGCAAGTGCTGAACATGACCATGCAATCGCCGCCGTCGTTCACACAAAAACTGCTTCTGGCTTCAGATCTACTCAGCCCCATCCCCTCCAACACGATTTTGAAACCTACTATGCGTGGATGCCCGCCAATCTGTCCAACTCCGTTCCACCTTCAACCGTTCTGCCTATGTGGTGGCTGACACGGAGCTCCTCACCTTCGACGGCGCTCTTCTTCGAGCGCCTCGCTCACGCTGCAAGTTCTGCTCTCCTCTGTGCCCGGCGTGGCGTCCGTCCATATGTCGCACCCACAGCCGTCGGCGGCGCCCGAAATCACCTTCCAGGCGGGCCAGACCAAGGCTATCATCAAGCCCAACATGGAAGTGAACATTAACGGCAGGCCGGTACAAGGCGAGCAGACAGTGGGTGACATGCACTTCAGAGTGACCTCACGCTACATCACGCTCGCCTCCCCGCTGATGGGTGTCCACCTGATGAAGGAGGAGCGCGTACTTATGGTCAACGTGTCTGGATGGGCCTTCAACCACACCAAGGGACTTCTGGGATCGTACGACAATGAACTCAGCAACGACAGACTCAAGAGCGACGGCAGGAACGCCACAAACCTCCACGAGCTGGTGGCCTCGTGGCAGGATGACCCGAGCTGCAACACTCCTTCCATAAGCCCCATCGACCCAGCACAGGTCCCCGTAAAGGACAGCGTGCTCTGTGACCTTATGTTCTACCTCATGAGACCGTGCCGGCCGATGGTGAGCCCCAAACCCTTTATGCAAAGGTGTCAGGCCGAGGTCGCCCAATCGAGGCCGCCCGCTACCAGAGTTCCTGCCTGATGCAAGGCGTCCATTTCCCGGTGTCGCTCTTCTGAATGTCCTTCGCTACACACGCAACACCCTCTCCGATGACTAGACCTTCTGCCTAAAGCACAGCGCCAACTGCTCTGTGCGGCTCCTCTGACGGATCTTGGCTACTCACAGAACACACTCTGATCATTACAATCCAAGATGTTGAACCGTGTATTTATTATGATGTAAATAGCTTAATAAACCAACACTGCATTCCATATAACTTTATACTTCATACCAATATTAATGTAAGAAGTAGGTAGCCCAGACACCTGCCGTAACGGGGCAAGTCACTCCCAGTGATCAATGTAGTACGTTGTGTGAGCGTGGGACACGCCCGTGGCCTTGTCTACTCATTGTCTTATTAATACCAGAGAGTAGCTCAGCATGCTCTCTAGCAACGAACTTTCCTATTTTACACACAAAACTACATGCGCATGACACACAAACCATCTCCTAACACTTTTATATCAAATTTATGGCAATGAATAACCAACCCGGCTCTTAGTCCCCTTCTGATGAGGGTATCAGAAATGGGGTCGGATCCCAATTCAGATGACAAGCCACAACCGTGTACTGATAGTTCATCTACCTTTTTCTTCATTAACTTCAACATTCGTGGCCTTCGCTCTACTTACCATTCTGTTGTCACCACCTCTCCTCCTCTCTTCCCCCTTCCTGGCGGAAACCCAGGTTGCTGAGGCTACTCTCAGTGATCTCCAGTCCGCTCCATCCTACTTTATGCTGAATTTCAGTTCAATGTTGGATGCTGCGTCGATGTACGCAACGATATCACTTGCTCTTGTGCCCCAAACCTTCATTCTTCGGAATTTTCGACCATCTGACCAAAACTTGCGTGTCGTTCTACTACTGATATATCTGTTGGGTTTTATCTCTTATCTCTTTCAACCAATTGTGTAAAACGATTTGACTTTTTCCATGTGAATGTGAAGCACACCTTGAGTCACTCTTCCCTGAAGTTTTCTTAATGATCTACAACAGTTGGTATCCCTGACTGCCGTAGAGACACCCCCTACTGTAGACATCTTCCTCATCTCTAATTCTCCGCTTATTCTGTTAACAGTTAAAGTATCCTCTCCGCTGGATTCCTTCGATTATTTTTCTTCTTCTCTTCTTCTTCTTCTTCTTCTTATTATTATTATTATTATTATTATTATTATTATTATTATTATTATTCCTGATAATAATAAAAATAATAATAATAATAGTAATAATAATAACAATAATGATAATAATAATGCTAATAATAATAATAATAATAATAATAATAATAATAATAATAATTATCATAATAATAATAATAATAATAATAATAGTAATAATAATAATAATAATAATAATAATAATAATAATAATAATAATAATAATAATAATATTGATAATGATAATAATGATGATGATAATAATAATAATAATAATAATAATAATAATAATAATAATAATAATAATAATAATAATAATAATAATAATAATAATAATAATAATGGGTCGAAGCTAACATTAAATAATGAGAGTAAATGCTGCAGGAGTGAGTGTACCTCTATTCAAGGGGGTGTGCGGCTAGGGTGCGCTAGTAACATTAACAATGCCAGTCACTGCTGCAGGAGTGAGTGTGTCTCATCAAGGGTGAGTGTGACTAGGGTGCACTAGTAACATTAACAATGACACTCACTGCTGCAGGAGTGAGTGTGTCTCATCAAGGGTGAGTGTGACTAGGGTGCGCTAGTAACATTAACAATGACAGTCACTGCTGCAGGAGTGAGTGTGTCTCATCAAGGGTGAGTGTGACTAGGGTGCACTAGTAACATTAACAATGACACTCACTGCTGCAGGAGTGAGTGTGTCTCATCAAGGGTGAGTGTGACTAGGGTGCGCTAGTTACATTAACAATGACACTCACTGCTGCAGGAGTGAGTGTGTCTCATCAAGGGTGAGTGTGACTAGGGTGCAGTGGTAACACTAACAATGACAGTCACTGCTGCAGGAGTGAGTGTGTCTCATCAAGGGTGAGTGTGACTAGGGTGCACTAGTAACATTAACAATGACAGTCACTGCTGCAGGAGTGAGTGTGTCTCATCAAGGGTGAGTGTGACTAGGGTGCACTAGTAACATTAACAATGACAGTCACTGCTGCAGGAGTGAGTGTGTCTCATCAAGGGTGAGTGTGACTAGGGTGCGCTAGTAACATTAACAATGACAGTCACTGCTGCAGGAGTGAGTGTGTCTCATCAAGGGTTAGTGTGACTAGGGTGTAGTGGTAACATTAACAATGACACTCACTGTTGCAGGAGTGAGTGTGTCTCGTCAAGGGTGAGTGTGACTAGGGTGCAGTGGTAACACTAACAATGACAGTCACTGCTGCAGGAGTGAGTGTGTCTCTTCAAGGGTTAGTGTGACTAGGGTGCAGTGGTAACACTAACAATGACAGTCACTGCTGCAGGAGTGAGTGTGTCTCTTCAAGGGTGAGTGTGACTAGGGTGCAGTGGTAACACTAACAATGTCACTCTGCTGCAGGAGTGAGTGTGTCTCTTCAAGGGTGAGTGTGACTAGGGTGCAGTGGTAACACTAACAATGACACTCTGCTGCAGGAGTGAGTGTGTCTCTTCAAGGGTTAGTGTGACTAGGGTGCAGTGGTAACACTAACAATGACACTCACTGCTGCAGGAGTGAGTGTGTCTCTTCAAGGGTTAGTGTGACTAGGGTGCAGTGGTAACACTAACAATGACACTCACTGCTGCAGGAGTGAGTGTCTCTTCAAGGGTGAGTGTGACTAGGGTGAACTTGAAACACGAATCAATGGCGATCATTGGTGCTACAGCGAGTACATTTTCTTTTCAGGTGTTGCAGGTGAAGCCCAAAGTGCTGGTGGAAGCTTCCTGGGCTGCACACACTGCTGCCTTTAATTTCTCCTTCAGTAAGACTCCGACCTCGAAGGAATCGTTAGAAGTAAGGTCCAAATACGACCAAATCTCCAAACATTACTCGGCGGTGACCTTCCTTTTGGCAACAGAAGGCCGTCCTGTGGTGGACGTGTCCGGCGTGGTGGAGCCGCGCCAAGGTCCCTCGTGTGACGGCTTTGCGCTTAGAAGCAACTGGCATACGTCTATCCTTGGAAACTTTATTGTTAACTCCAGCGTGTGCAAGCCTGCCTTCCTCGAGGTGGCTATAACCAAGGCCAGCGACCAGAACATCTACAAGGCCAAGGTCGGTCTACAGTCAACCTACAAAGCCCAAATCAGCCTTTCCGAGACAGACAGGTACAACATATGGGAGGAGTACATGTCGATCGTTGGCATCAAACTGGAGACCCCGCGCCACATCAAGATCGACTTAGAGTACAAGCCTGAGCAAACGAGAGCTATGAAGGTGAGATGTTTTGTTCCAATAGTACTCTCTCTCTCTCTCTCTCTCTCTCTCTCTCTCTCTCTCTCTCTCTCTCTCTCTCTCTCTCTCTCTCTCTCTCTCTCTCTCTCTCTCTCTCTCTCTCTCAACGCTTTGCAGCCTCCCCTTTCTCGCCTTTTGTAACGGTGTATTTCTGTGCAGGACTTCTTGATAAGTGAAGTGGATCGAGTGAGTGAGGCGTTCTTGACGTGGACGGACCACCTCTACGAGGAGGTGAAGCGGCAGGCAGCCCAGAAGGGAGTTGACTTCCCTGCCGTGGAGATAAGGAAGCTCACCGAAGAGATCAAACAGGATATCATGAAGATTTACGCCGATGTGCTGGACAGCGATCTAAGGCCAATTTTGGAGGACATCATGGAGATCCTGCGCAGGTTAACGGCCACATTCGTGAGGGAGGCGTTCAACCAGACCTTGGCAGACATGGAACACGTGCAAAGGGAATGGGCGAGCAGTGCCTTCCAGCAGATACTGGCATTCAAAAACTACTTCAGATACACAATCAACGAAATATATCAAGGTAGGATCTCTCTCCCTCTCTCTCTCTCTCTCTCTCTCTCTCTCTCTCTCTCTCTCTCTCTCTCTCTCTCTCTCTCTGAGACACAAGTCTCACCCTGTGTTAGGTTGTCACCAAGTACCGGTATCATCCACAGCAGCGGACCAAATCTCCCGCTGGATAAACACGGGCGAGGAGTCGGAGATTGTTCGTCGCATGCTTGAGGAACTCCATCGAACAGTCTGGTACCAGCTGATCAAGACCGACGTGATCGATCCTCTCAGGGAGAAGTACCCCCAGGCGTACCAGGCATCGATGGAGGTGGCGGCCAAGGTTACGGACTCCCTCAGGAAGGACTTGCGTATGTTGAAGCAGAAGCTTTGGGCGTCGCCTACGGTGCGCAGCTTTAGCCTCAAAATCGTAAACTTGTCCAAGGTTAGCAGGTAACCCCAAAGCCACTTGTATCTAACATGCACCACTTCATTTGTCACTAGGTTTTCATTCTTTCTTGTCTCAACCGTTTTTTGTGTGGAGAGCTATTTCATACATTTTATTCTTGCCAGGAGGAAACGCTGAAGTGGACTCTGGAGTGGCTGCTCAGCCAGGTGACGCAGCGCATCCTCATCATCGCCCCCGAGCCCGGCACGTACCGCGTCGGCATTCAAATCCCGCTGTACCGGCCCGTCTATTCTCTCTCGCAAGTGCTGAACATGACCATGCAATCGCCGCCGTCGTTCACACAAAAACTGCTTCTGGCTTCAGATCTACTCAGCCCCATCCCCTCCAACAAGATTTTGGAAACCTACTATGCGTGGATGCCCGCCAATCTGTCCAACTCCGTTCCACCCTTCAACCGTTCTGCCTATGTGGTGGCTGACACGGAGCTCCTCACCTTCGACGGCGCTCTTCTTCGAGCGCCTCGCTCACGCTGTAAGGTTCTGCTCTTCTCTGTGCCCGGCGTGGCGTCCGTCCATATGTCGCACCCACAGCCGTCGGCGGCGCCCGAAATCACCTTCCAGGCGGGCCAGACCAAGGCTATCATCAAGCCCAACATGGAAGTGAACATTAACGGACCGGTACAAGGCGAGCAGACAGTGGGTGATATGCACTTCAGAGTGACCTCACGCTACATCACGCTCGCCTCCCCGCTGATGGGTGTCCACCTGATGAAGGAGGAGCGCGTACTAATGGTCAACGTGTCTGGATGGGCCTTCAACCACACCAAGGGACTTCTGGGATCGTACGACAATGAACTCAGCAACGACAGACTCAAGAGCGACGGCAGGAACGCCACAAACCTCCATGAGCTGGTGGCCTCGTGGCAAGATGACCCGAGCTGCAACACTCCTTCCATAAGCCCCATC
This sequence comes from Eriocheir sinensis, assembly GCF_024679095.1. NCBI lineage: Eukaryota > Metazoa > Arthropoda > Malacostraca > Decapoda > Varunidae > Eriocheir > Eriocheir sinensis. The sequence goes on along the minus strand of NC_066524.1, from coordinate 3,974,587 downwards.
GACCCAGCACAGGTCCCCGTAAAGGAGAGCGTGTTGTGTGACCTTATGTTCTACCTCATGAGACCGTGCCGGCCGATGGTCAGCCCCAAACCTTTTATGCAAAGGTGTCAGGCCGAGGGTCGCCCAATCGAGGCCGCCCGCTCCTACCAGAGTTTCTGCCTGATGCATGGCGTCCATTTCCCGGTGTCGCTCTTCTGAATGTCCTTCACTACATACGCAACACCCTCTCCGATGACTAGACCTTCTGCCTAAAGCACAGCGCCAACTGCTCTGTGCGGCTCCTCTGACGGATCTTGGCTACTCACAGAACACACTCTGATCATTACAATCCAAGATGTTAAACCGTGTATTTATTATGATGTAAATAGCTTAATAAACCAACACTGCATTCCATATAACTTTATACTTCATACCAATATTAATGTAAGAAGTAGGTAGCCCAGACACCTGCCGTAACGGGGGCAAGTCACTCCCAGTGATCAATGTAGTACGTTGTGTGAGCGTGGGACACGCCCGTGGCCTTGTCTACTCTTTGTCTCATTAACACCAGAGAGTAGCTCAGCATGCTCTCTAGCAACGAACTTTCCTATTTTACACACAAAACTACATGCGCATGAATCACAAACCATCTCTGAACACTTTTATATCAAATTTATGGCAATGAATAACGAACCCGGCTCTTAGTCCCCTTCTGGTGAGGGTATCAGAAATTGGGTCGGATCCCAATTCCGATGACCGTGTACTGATAGTTCAGCTACCTTTATCTTCATTAACTTCAACATTCGTGGTCTTCCCTCTACTTACCATTCTGTTGTCACCACCTCTCCTCCTCTCTTCCCCCTTCCTGGCGGAAACCCAGGTTGCTGAGGCTACTCTCACTGATCTCCAGTCCGCTCCATCCTACTTTATGCTGAATTTCAGTTCAATGCTGGATGCTGCGTCGATGTACGCAACGATATCACTTGCTCTCGTGCCCCAAACCTTCATTCTTCGGAATTTTCGACCATCTGACCAAGACTTACGTGTCGTTCTCCTACTGATATATCTGTAGGGTTTTATCTCTTATCTCTCAACCAATTGTGTAAAACGATTTGACTTTTTGCATGTGAATGTGAAGCACATCTTGAGTCACTCTTCCCTGAAACCTTTTGCTTTTCTTAATGATCTAGAACAGTTGGTATCCCTGACCACCGTAGAGACACCCCCTACTGTAGACATCTTCCTCATCTCTAATTCTTCCGCTTATTCTGTTAACAGTTAAAGTATCCTCTCCGTTGGATTCCTCCGATTATTTTTCTTCTTCTTCTTCTTATTATTATTATTATTATAATTATTATTATTATTATTATTATTATTATTATTATTATTATTATTATTATTCCTGATAATAATAATAATGATGATAATATAATAATAATAATAGTAATAATAATAACAATAATGATAATAATAATGCTAATAATAATGTTAATAATAATAATAATAATAATAATAATAATAATAATAATAATAATAATAATAATAATAATAATGATAATAATAATAATAATGATAATAATAATAATAATAATAATAATAATAATAATAATAGTAATAATAATAATTATAATACTACTACTAATAATACTTATACTAATACTAATACTAATAATAATAATAATAGTAATAATAATGATAATAATAATAATAATAATAATAATAATAATAACAATAATAATAATAATAATAATAATAATAATAATAATAATAATAATAATAATGATAGTAATAATAATGATGATGATAATAATAATAATAATAATAATAATAATAATAATAATAATAATAATAATAATAATAATAATAATAATAATAATAATAATAATAATAATAATAATAATAATAATAATAATAATAATTCCTATTGTGATTCTCAAAGGTCACCTTGGAGTCTAATGTTAATCCAAGAACTCTTAAGAAGTTACAATTGTGGAACACTTTGTTGTCTATTAAGTTATCGGAACAGTCTTCATCCATCTTTATTTCCTCCTGCCTGCGACTTGAAGTTCTTCAAGAGAAGGGTATCGAGACACCTCTTCCTCGGAAACAGACCTGTCATCTTGCGACTCAGTCGTTTTTCCATTGTCGGAGCTGCGCCTAGCGTGCTTTATTATTATTATTATTATTATTATTATTATTATTATTATTATTATTATTATTATTCCCTTGAGCTGCCTCTCATGTTGTAACAAAAAAGTGGATGATTTCCTGTCCTGGAGCGAGTAAAAATGACACTGCTAGCTTTGACAGGATTTATGATTTCATGCGGCAACGCCGGCACCCACACAGAACATATCATAATATGTGTTCAATTCAGTGGCCACAAGAAACCTTTTTAGAGGATAAGGAGCAGAGCAGAACAAAGAAGCAATATAACCATAGACAACGAGAGGAGAGGAACTGCCATGCCCTCAATCACGAGTATGGAAAATTGCCCGGAGGAACATCTGACTTTAGTTGGATAAAATAACTAAAATATCCACAAAAGGCAACACGTTGGTGCCTGTCAGGTAGAAAATATCAGATAAGATGTTATGAAATTAGCCACTTATAAGTACTGATAAATATTTAAACACTAATTCGTTATGGTTATTTAAATAAAATAAAGAGAAAAATCAAGAGATGTTACCTTAGTCTCCGGCTGATGCACCCTGGTCAAAAGTGCGTCACAAATTACCGTTTTTTCTGAGACCAAACTGGGCATCTGGCAACAAGTTATCTAAATTCAAACAATACGGAGGTTGCTTAGTGTACTGAGAACATCTCAGTATGCTCTCCTAGGTAACATTGAACTTCTGGAATTATATTGGCCCAGTACTGGTTTACCTGTTTAATGCGTATTGTCACACTACTCATGAAAAGTACCTTCAATATTAATCCAATATAAATCCGTTATCCGTTTGCATAGCAGGACATTAATGGGCCGACATTAGATTTGTGATGAACCAGTGTTCACTGTCTCTAATAAATCAAACGTCTTATGATGGGTCGATATTGCCCCGATCACTTATTCCCAATTTATATGATATTATGTAATTCCAACATTGGGTAATTTTGGTTATCCTTCATCAATCCAGTGTCCAGTACTGAATAGGTATTGGCACAATTACATAATATGGAACCCTAATCTCACTACAATGTTAGTTATCCTTAATACATTCTAGTGCCAATACTGGCTGCACTGCTTACACTTTATTATTCTCCATTTCCATACTTCTCGATAGTGATACAATTTTTTTTACAACAAAGGAGACACCTCAAGGGCACAAAAAAAGGAAACAATTAAAAAAAAAAACCGCTACTCGCTGCTCCTAAAAAGAATCCAAAGAGGTGGCCCAAAAAGGGGTCAATTTCAGGAGGAGAGGTGTCCTGATACCCTCCTCTTGAAAGAGTTCAAGTCGTAGGCAGTATGAAATACAGATGAAGGAAGATTGTTCCAGAGTTTACTAGCGTGAGGGATGAAAGAGTGAAGATGCTGGTTAACTCGAGCGTACGGGATTTGGATAGTAAAGGGATAAGCTTTAGTAGAAAGTAAAAATTTTAGTCAAAATTTTCTGAACAAGCTTCACCCCTTAGTAAGTCTATCTTGTTTCTGAGGCTCCTGCTGTTAGTATGGAAAATTCTTAACCCGCCCTCTGTTACTCCCCTATAATTAGTAAGTTGCCTGGTTGTATTATGAACTAGATGTCCTCTCTCATTACTCCTCCCCCCCTCGTCAATACTAAAAAATCCCTCAGGGTACTAAATGCTCGCTCAAGGGAGTCTGAGAGCCTCAACACCCTTGAACGTCAAGTGTATCCCGTCACGGGCGTAGAGGGCGTTGTTGCCAAAGAAGAGGTCCCAATTGTCGACGAACAGTTGTTCACTGCTATCGCCCTGGACATCCATCCATCGCCAACGCCCCTCCTTGGCATGACATCACACACTACTGGCGACCCACCAGCATCTCTAATCCTACCTAACAATTCCCTAAAACGCCGGAGAAGGTCCTCGCTTGGCACACGGTAAACGTCGTTTCCGCCACAGCTGAGAAAGACAATAGGGTTCGATCCCTCGCTTGCCATACACGCCTTAATCCTGTCTGATATATGGCCCACCCCTGCCCCTGGGAAACACACCCTCGTCCTGCTCTTATCCATGGAGCAAAAATACCTGTCAACATAACGAACCTGACTCTCACCAATGACAAGCACCCGGCGGCCAGGAGAGGGACCAGAAGGAGGGGTGGGTAAAGGGGGGAGGGGAGAGCGGGAAGGGAGGGGAGGGACCTACTGTGAAGAACGAGGAGAAATTGTGGAAGAGGTGGAAGGTGGAGAGGAGGAGGAGGAGGAGGAGAAGGAGGAGGAGAAGGAAGAGGAAGAGGAGAATGTTGGGGAGGAGGAGAAGGAGGAAACATGGAAACATGGAAATGCAGGCAACAGAAAGCCTATTGGCTCATTACGAGGTCGCCCGCTTGGGTGATTTAATCTGCTTGACCGCCACTTGGGGCTTGATGAGCAGATGAAAGCACCTCGATATTCAGTTTACTCCCGACGCAGCGAAATGACGATCGAGGAGGAGAAAGGGAGGGTGAGGGGGGGAGGGAAGAACGGACGAGGAGAGGGAGGAAGAAGAGGGGGAAAGGGAAGGTGAGGGACAGGTGTGGGAGGGAGGGACGAACGAGGAGGCGGAGGACGAGGAGGAGAACACAAAGGAACACAAAGGAAGAACAAACAACAGCAGACCTGCTGGTCCTTACGAGGTTGTTTGTGACAAGCTACACTAACTATCTAATCAAAGGTGGAAGATGAAGGACAGTAAAGGCGAAGGCTCCTCCCCAACCATGCAGCATGGAAAAACTGCATGGAATTTATGTAGGAAAGAGGAAAGAACTACCATTACTGCTACCACTAACCGGGCGATAAAAGCAGACAAGGACACCAGTATTCGAAAGAACTTAACGTTATTACGACAATGAGTAATATCTTAGTTGCTGGTTGGATTCAAAACACTTGTCTAATCTATTCTTGAAGGCCGTAACTGTTGTACTATCAACGACATCACAGGGTAGAGAGTTCCAAACATTAACAACTCGATTGAAGAAGAAGTGTTTAGCTTCGTGCGACGAGAATCTTTTACCACTTATCTTCAAATTGTGATTTCTTCTTGTTCTATTTGATCGATCAATTGTAAAGTAATCTTCCGCATTAATATCACTGAATCCTTTAAACATTTTAAACACTTCTATTAGATCGCCTCGCAAGAGGAAGAGGAGGAGAAGGAGGAGGAGGAGAGGGGGAGGGAAGAGGGGAGAGGGGGGGACGGAAGAGGAAGGCGAGGAGGAGGAAGAGGGAGAGGAAGAGGAGGATGTTGGCGAGGAGGAAGAGGAGGAGGAGGAGTAGGAAGAGGAAGGAGGAGGAGGAGAAAGGGAGGAGGGGAGGGAGGAACGGACTAGGAGTGGGTGGAGGAAGAGGGGGAAAGGGAAGGTGAGGGACAGGTGTGGGAGGGAGGGACGAACGAGGAGGAGGAGAGGGGGAGGGAAGAGGGGAGAGGGGGGACGGAAGAGGAAGGCGAAACATGGAAACATGGACCAGCAGGCAGCAGAAAGCCTGTTGGCTCATTACTAGGCTGCCTGCGTTCAGTGATTCAATCAATCCGTTTGCCATAGGAGTGGCTTGCAGGGAAGGATTAAAGCACTTGTGTATCTACTCTTGGGAACGTTCAGTTCACTCCCGATGCAGCAAAGTGGCGATCAATGCGTTTCTTGAAGGAGTTGATGGTCTCTGCGCTAACTACTTCTGCAGGAAGGCTGTTCCAGTGGCGAACAACTCTATTCGAGAAATTACTCCTGCCGATGTCGGTATTGCATCGCTTTGCTTGAATTGTTTTTCCGTTGTGTCTTGTTCTCAGGTTGGTTTGTAGCGTGAAGAGTTTGGAGTGATGAACGTTGCTGAGCTTGTTCAGGTACTTAAAGACTTGTATCATGTCTCCCCGCAGGCGTCTCTTTTCCAACGTGAAGAGGTTGAGTCGCTCGAGTCGCTCTTCATAGGGCTTCGTCCTCAGTGATGGTATCATCTTCGTGGCGCGGCGCTGTACTCTCTCAAGTAATTCAATGTCTTTCCTGTAATTAGGAGACCAGAATTGCACGGCGTATTCCAGGTGGGGCCTTACCAGCGAATTGTACAAGGATAACATAACTCCCGGCGTCTTGTATTCGAAGTTCCTCGATATGAACCCAAGCATTGTATTGGCTTTCTTACAGGCGGACTTGCAGTGTTTTATTTGTTTCAAGTCACTGCTGATGGTGACCCCGATGTCTCTTTCCTCTTGCACAACATGTAGTGGTTCGCCACCCATGTGGTATGTGTGGTTGCTGTTTCTGGATCCGATAAGCATTACTTTACATTTGGCAGTGTTGAAGGACATCTGCCATTTTCTGACCACCGAGCGATCTGGTCCAGGTCTCCCTGGATAATTTTGCAGTCTGTCGTTGTGAGGGCCTTCCCACCCACCTTAGTGTCGTCGGCAAATTTTGAAAGATTGGATTTCAATCCTAGTTCTAGGTCGTTGATATATATGATGAAAAGTATGGGTCCCAGCACTGACCCCTGTGGCACTCAACTTGTGACCGGGAGCCACTCAGGCCTGTCCGTTGGGTACAACTCGTTGTTTTCTTCCAGTGAGCCAGTCCTTGATCCACGCTGTCAGATTGCCGCCTAATCCCGCCGACTTGAGTTTCTTGAGGAGTCTTTCGTGTGGCACTTTGTCAAAGGCTTTCTGAAAGTCTAGATATATAACATCGCTGGGGATATGATTATCCCAGTTTTCATAGATACCTTGGAAGAAGTCCAATAAATTGGTTAAGCATGAGCGCTTGTTCCTGAAACCGTGCTGAGCATCGGAAATGATGTTGTTGTCTTCAAGGAACCTAACGAGTTTGTCTCTGATGATCTTCTCGAGGATTTTTCCCGCCACAGAGGTCAGGCTGATTGGTCTGTAGTTTAGAGGAGGAGGAGGAGGAGAAGGAAGAGGGAGAGGAAGAGGAGGATGTTGGCGAGGAGGAAGAGGAGGAGGGGGAGTAGGAAGAGGAAGGAAGAGGAGGAGAAAGGGAGAGTGAGGGGGGAGAGGGAGGAACGGACGAGGAGAGGGAGGAGGAAGAGGGGGAAAGGAAAGGTGAGGGACAGGTGTGGGAGGGAGGGACGAACGAGGAGGCGGAGGACGAGGAGGAGAAAGAGGGAGAGGAGGAGAAGGAGGAGGAGGAGGGGGGCTGGGAAGAGGGGAGAGGGGGGACGGAAGAGGAAGGCGGGGAACACAAAAGAACACAAAGGAAGAACAAACAACAGCAGACCTGCTGATCCTTACGAGGCTGTTTGTGACAAGCTACACTAACTATCTAATCAAAGGTGGAAGATGAAGGGCAGCAAAGGCCAAGGCTCCTCCCCACCCCTCCCATCCCTCCAGCCTAAGCTGGCAGGAAAGGAAAAAGAACCATGCAGCATGGAAAAACTGCATGGAATTTATGTAGGAAAGAGGAAAGAACTACCATTACTGCTACCACTAACCGGGCGATAAACGCGGACAAAGACACCAGTATTCGAAAGAACTTAACGTTATTACGACAATGAGTAATATCTTAGTTGCTGGTTGGATTAAAAATACTTGTCTAATCTATTCTTGAAGGCCGTAACTGTTGTACTATCAACGACATCACAGGGTAGAGAGTTCCAAACATTAACAACTCGATTGAAGAAGAAGTGTTTAGCTTCGTGTGACGAGAATCTTTTACCACTTATCTTCAAATTGTGATTTCTTTTTGTTCTATTTGATCGATCAATTGTAAAGTAATCTTCCGCATTAATATCACTGAATCCTTTAAACATTTTAAACACTTCTATTAGATCGCCTCGCATTCTTCGTTTTGATAGACTGAATAAATTTACTTCTTTAAGCCTTTGTTCATATGATAAATTTCTCAACCTAGGAATCATCTTTGTTACTCTTCGTTGAACCCGTTTCAACTTTTCTATGTCTTTTCTGTAGTAGGGAGACCAAAACTGTACACAGTACTCTAGACGGGGTCGAACCAACGAATTATACAGTTTTAATATTACTATTTCCGATTTATTATTAAAGACTCGTCCGATGAAGCCAACCAATTTGTTTGCAGTTTTAACTACCTCTGAACAATGCTGACCGGGCTTTAAATCGCTTGATATAGTGATTCCAAGATCCTTTTCTTTACTTACTGCAGAAAGTTGTTGGCCATTCATTACGTACCGAACGCGATTGTTATTTTTCCATGTGCAACACTTTACATTTGTTAACGTTAAATTTCATTTGCCATTGATTGGCCCAACGTGCAAGTCGATCTAGATCTGATTGTAAAGCTTCTTCGTCGAGTGTCGCAGTTACTTTACTAGCAATTTTTGTGTCATCAGCAAATTTTGATACTTTGCAAGTGAGCCCATCATCGATATCATTAACATAAATTAAGAAGAGCATGGGGCCAAGCACTGATCCTTGAGGTACGCCGCTTCTGACATCGAGCCAGTTAGATGAAACACCATTTAGAACTACTCTTTGTTTCCGCTCCGAGAGTCTGTCCACAAACCAATAGTGAATGTTACCCGAGATACCGGGCGCCAATAGTTTACTGAGCAACCGTTTGTGGGGGACCTTATCAAACGCCTTTTGAAAATCTAGATATATGATATCTACTGATCTGCTTTCATCGAACACCTCAAAAATATAGTGAAAAAAATCAAGTAAGTTAGTTAAACACGAACGTTTACTACGGAAGCCATGTTGCGAATTATTTATCATATTATTTTCTTCGAAGAATTTCACCATATTGTCGCGAATGATAGTCTCCATTAACTTACAAACAATCGATGTCAGGCTAATTGGTCGATAGTTTCCTGGATGAGACTTGTCCCCCTTTTTGTAAATTGGTGTGACATTTGCAAGTTTCCAATCCGACGGAACTTTTTCAGCTGTTAAAGATTTATTGAATATGATGGAGAGCGGGAGAAGGAGGAGGAGGAGGGGTGGGAAGAGGGGAGAGTGGAATAGGTCGAGGAGGAGGATGGGAGGGGCTGCTGTGTGGAAGAAGAGAATACCAAAGCCGGTGATGGAGTGGAGGAGGACGAGGAAGAAGAGGAAGAGGAAGAGGAAGGGGAAGAGAAGGAGGCGGGGCTTATTACTGCTGCACTAACTAATAGGTCTACCTGGGCGGCGAGAGTCGTAACCCTATTCTGTAACTCTATGATCCTCTGATCATCCTTCTGAGTCTTAACGCAGAACCAACAAACGTCCTTGGAAAGAAAGTACTGCTTGGCCATGCGTAGGCTACACCCGGAACAACGCTTGAGGGACGGCATGGTGAACATATGGGCGAGGCAAGACGAAAATAATTAGGCGCGTTAGGATAATAACAAAGTCCGCAGCTGCGGTGAGGTTGTCAGGTCAAATCTCTTGGGAAAAACGTGTATCTAGGAAAACAAACCAGCAGCTGCTGTCAGGTCGCAGAAGCTAGCTTTTGGTGAGCCATACGTAACCTGTCTTGGTAAAACTCAAGAATCACACCCAACTCACTCTAAAATTTAACACATTATTTGTTTAGATTGTATTTGCTAATCATCACTCTGGTAACCGTTTCCATTATTATTACTCGTTTATGAGATTTTAAATTGCGGGGAAATATATTACTAGGTATTTCAGCGGTGATAGGTTAGGTTGCTATTTGCTCATGTGAAGGGTCTTCAGCAAGAAACTCCTCTAGGTTGGGTTATAAGTGCATCTTTATTTAATAGCCTAATATATATAAGGTTGCACAGTCTTCATTTTCATGGGTACCAATGTCATTATAATATGCTGAAGACATGTGTATTTTCCTACAGTATTCTCTAAACCTAGCTATTTTGACCCTCAAGCAAATTGAAACACGTTTACATGGCCTTAGTATTTTACTGTATTCTTTTTTTTTAATCAACAATAAGTATTTAAATTAAATTAAATGTTATTGAATTATAATCATTGATGACTTATCTTCACAATACCTTGGAATCGCACAGAACGTTTATTGCAGCAATAGTGTGTGTGTGAGTGTGTGTGTGTGTGTGTTAACACACTAAAGAGAGCAGCACGGCGAGTAATGGAATCAGGATCCTCTCCACCCCCAGATAATTAATTTACACTAATTTTCTCTCCATATGCTAAAGTTTACTGCAAGCAGGTAACGGAAAGGAAGCAAAGTGCCTTTCCATTGATGGAGCTTGGGTAGTGTGTCAGCCACGTGGCCCATGACAAGTATATCAAGGCTCATGACGATGTAACGGTGTAAAACTTGGTTGCGGGGAGCTCAGCCAGGGTTTTGGTGGGCGTGAGGAAAAACACTTGCTGCCTTAGAAGAAATATATTCTTAACATAAGATACAGCGAAGCGTTGGTGAGAGAGACGAGACAATAGGTGTGTGTCGGTCGAGCTCTCTCGAAGGAGTGACGAATTACAGATTGGAAAATAATGAAGTTACAATTGGTCACGTCTGTCAAGGTGACCTCTAAGCTTGATGAAATGCTTTGTATACAAACTGAGACGGTAAACACTGACAGCTGACATTCCTACAAAGTGGCGTGATCTATCTGTCGTGGGTTTTTTCCATTGATATTGCATGCCTAATTCGTGGTGATATTAAGTAGTAATAATAATAATAACACACTGATATACTACAATTACTATAACACTGCTCGGTCACCTACCATTGATCGCGACCTCGCGACATACAAAAAAAAAAAAAAAAAAAAAATCTAATTAGTAGTGGACCAGACATAGTGTGATCATATTGAGCAGACTGCTTATGGTACAAGTATATTAAAACAATGGTTAAGCAGGAATACTCGTGTAGTAATGACATAAATAATACGAGGTAACACCAGCGGGTGCGATATAAATCATAGAAAAAATCTCTCAAGGGATAAATATAAAGATACAAGTATCTGTAGTTGACAAGTGGCATTGTTACAGAACATGAAATGCTCATCCAGCTTCCAAAAACTCATAATAAGAACAACAAAAGGTGGGAACACAGTACAATGTTAAGGTACAGGAGCAGGAGAAATGACACATTTCTTGCCTTTCTTCTTGCGTGAGAAAAAAAAAACTACCTAGCCAGTGGCTTCCTTGCATCCTGTCGCCTTGTTTGAACAAACAAATAATCGTGCAGAACAGAGTTCCTCCTAATAAGGTAGCACATGACGACGAGACTGACGAACATCAGGAACATTGGCACAAAAATTCCAGGGTACAAGTATTCAGGCAGCGTTTCCTCCAGGGTTTCTGCAAACTCTGTTTCGTTTGCAAAAGACAATGAATGAAGGGAATTAGTCACATAAGAGATGCTGGAGAAGTGAATGTTATCGAGAGACCGCAGAGGAAACACTCGATGGGAAATATTGGCCGTGAAAACCAGACGGATCCGGGACGGGTACGTTGTTATGTTAGTGGAGCGGATATAGCATGCTTCCGCTATGGCATAGTGACCAGTAACCCGTTGATAAGTGGTACCCTCCGGGCAGATTACTGATACATAGAAGGACTGAGGAAAATAGAAATAATGTAGACCCTGAAAGTTCTTATGGAAAACAGGTGTTGGGGGTAAGTGCTTGTAAGGGCACAGGGAAAGAGCGTCAGACGCGTTTACCCGGGTGAGGGCGATCTTGCACATTCCTCCCCGAACCGGTAGGAAGGCAAAAAGAGACGCAGAGCAATAGAATCGCCTGAAGACCGTCTCCTTGCAATACTGCAAGAGTGAGAAGCTACCCGTTGAATACAGACCAAAATCCTTCGCGATTAAGACAAGAGACGGGGATGTGTCCAGGGCTAACACACTGTCCTTCGCGGAGAAGGGAAATGGAACAATTTCATGGGCTCAAACACGTCCGCCGTCTGAAACGGAACATGAAAGATTATGGCATCTGGCGTGAGTGTGGACTCAATCAAGGGGTAAAAATATTGACTCATGTCTGGGTTGAACAAAGGCTTGAGACCATAATTTTGATACCCGATATGGATAGTCGTTCTCAAATCGTGCAGAGGGAACAAGGCAGGTGTGACTCTACCGTGCGTTGCATCTACCATGTTGCTAATAACCTGCTGGTTTGCCGTTGCGACAGAGTTAATGACGTTTTCCAGCACATGCAAGGCCTGATCTAGGAGGAGAAACTGATTCACCTGGTCGATCTGCTTGACAACTATGTTGATAACTTCTACCATCTTATTCGTTTGCTCTAGCAGTTCCTCAATGAGAGTATGCAATCGCGCAAGTTTTCTACAATTTGCGTTGATCACCCTGCGATTTCGGGCAGCAAAGGAAAGTACATGATTGTAGCGGTCCCGCAAATCGCGCACGTCCTCGTCGGTTGCCGTACCGAAGAGGAACTTTGAGGCGGACCCAACTATGTTGAGCAACCCCCTCTTTACCCGAGAGTGAACTGAGTGAAAACTATAATCCATGTCTACTTCATCAACTTTTCCCCGTAAGAACAGAATCCTATCCTCCAGTAGTTGAAAAAGATTCAGAGAGTTGGTACTAGAAGGTGCCTTTGATTCCCTAGTCTTGGTTGCCCGTATGGCGTCTGCCATGCCGAGTAGTTTGTCTGAGACTATCCTGATTATGTCTGTGGTGTTGGTCAAGGAAGTATATGGATATTTCACGAGGAGCACATCTTCTATGAGGAAGACCTCTCCTATGTGTGCCGTGAGGGCGCCAGGCTTCAGGTGGATGGGTGTCGTTGCAAGCCGTGGTACAACAAGATGATCAGAAAACGCAACATCATGATCTGAAAGTGGTGGGAATGAAGTATTTAAACTCGTGGTCGCAAGTTATAGCTATGGGTGTTGGGATTATCTTGTTGAACATTTGATTCTGAAGGGGAATTACCGATATCAAGGTCCAAGGGTGAGGGAATTACTTGCAGACGATCACTGTGAACGTCTTGACTGACTCCGCTATTTGACTCAAGAACCTCGAACCTATTTCCCCTGACATTCCGAACAACTCGGTAAGGACCCACAAATTTAGCCCCCAGTTTCGAACTCCTTTCCGCTTGTTTAATCATGACTGTGTCACCCTCTTTTAATTCCACCGGGACGGCCTTTTTGTGTTGTTTTGACATCATTTCAACCTTTGTAGCCTTTAACGTACTCCTAACCTCTGAGTGTATCTTGGAAAACATAAGCATCGGCTGTTGCGCGTACTTATCAATGTTGTAGAAAGGTTGGTGTGGTTTTGTTAGGAGGTCGTACGGAAGGCGTTTTTCTGCCCCATATATGATGTAGTAGGGAGATTTTCCCGTTGAGTCGTTAACAGACGTATTTATGGAAGCGGCTATATGCGATAGCCAATCCTCCCAGTTACCGTGGAGATCGTTCACGATAGGCCTGAGGACCTGTAAGATTTTCCGATTAGCCCTCTCCGCCAACCCATTAGCAGCTGGGTGGTAAGCTGTGATGAAGGATTGCTTTATGTTAAACTGAGTGCATAATTCGTCCAGTACCGCGTTTCTAAACTCGGCACTATTGTCACTCAAAAGAACTCGAGGAGACGAATGGGGACAGCACGTGCGTCACGAGGGCATGTGCCACGCGTGTGGCTGTCTTGTCCTTGAGAGGCGCTAGAGCTAGAAACCTAGAGAACTGGTCGACACACACTAATAAGTAGTGCGAACCATGTTGGCTCTGGGGGAGCTGTAATAAGTCTATATTTACAACATCCCATAGCGCCTCTGGTACTGGGTATTGCAACATAGGTGCTGGCCTTTTTACGGACCCCTTGTGCTTAGCACAAACGACGCATTGTGCGACATGTTTTTCTACATCCACCCGTAATGTGGGCCAGTAGTATTTTTGTCTGGTGACAGATAGTGTCTTGTCCCTTCCTGGGTGACCCGCAATGGGTGTGTCATGGACCAGCTTAAGCGTCACGGGGACGGATTTGTCTGGGATGATCAGTTGTTCTATAGGTACTGGTTTGGTTGGCCATCACCTACAAAGGAGGTTGTCCTCTGATAGGAAAAATTGTGACAAGGGAACTGGCAATTCTGGAAGGTTTGTTTCGTCTCCCGACTCTAGGGCGTAAATTAACCTCTTCCACACTGGGTGGTCTTACTGAGCAGTGTGCAGCTCAGGTGAAGTGAAGTTGTGGATGACCTCTGGGGTGGTAATCGCACCTATTGGAATATTCCGAGATAAGGCATCTGCGACCACATTTGTTTTCCCGGTGATATATTTTATCTCCGGATTGTATGCTTGGATCGTAAAGAACCATCTTGCCAGACGACCGTGTAGGTTTTTTCCCTTAAAAAGATCAGTGATGGCCGCGTGGTCCGTATACACCACAATTTTGTACCCCATCACTATGTCTCGAAAATGCTTCAAAGCCCACACAATTGCTAGAGCCTCTAGGTGGGTAACATAATAGTTCTTTTCCGGAGCTGTTAGTACTCGACTGGCGAACGCTATCACATGCTTTTTGCCGGATTTATCTCTTTGCATAAGAGCGGCTCCTAATCCACTGGCCGAAGCGTCGGTACAAAGCTGAAAGGGGTCCTTGAAATCCGGAAAGACAAGGACCGGAGCCTGTGTAAGCGCTCTCTTTAAATCCTCAAAACTCGTTTGTTGAGCTGGGAGCCACTGAAATGGTACGTCTTTCTTTAATAGATGGGTTAGGGGACTCGCGCGTGCTGCGAAGTCCTTTATGAAAGGCCTGTAATAACCTGCGACACCCAAGAAAGACCGTACCTTGTCTGTAGACGTTGGTTGAGGGAACTCGGCAATAGCTTTTATTTTGTCGTTCACTGTGTGGATGCCGAAATCGAACTTGATCCGGGTCTTTAAGAATTCACATTTGGTGAGTTTGACCTTTAATCCTACCTCTTGAAGTCTAGCCAGCGAACGAAAGCCTTCCGCGCGCGATCGGGTCTTACAGTCGCTCTTGGCCGCTGCTTTTCGCTCGCTCGCGAACGAAAAATCGGCGTTTTGGTAAGGAGATTTTGGGGAGCGGTTGAGGTGACGAAAACGAGATTTGTAACCTATGAATTCAAAGTAAATAAGTAAATATGCAATGATATAACATACCTAGCATGCAGAGAGCATATATAAGGCAAATAATTATTCAAAACACCTTTATTTTTGTTGTACAAGCGTTTTATTGGGCAGCGTATCGTACACCGCCAGCACAACAGAGTCTGTCGTCTCAGCCAACGCAATGGATATTTTCGGTAAGTACATTTAGTGTTTTATTTATCTATTGACATTTCTTTTTGAAAATGTTGTATGTAGTTGTCTTCGTGGCTCATACGAGTGTGCTGATAGGGTTAACAAACTATTGCATACCTGTGGATTTGGTGGCACTCAATCAACATGAATTCTATTATGAAATATTAAGAATATATAAGACAGCCACCCAAAAAACATTCAAGGTATAATGGAACTATTCATAGTAGTTGGTCCCAGGCAGAGGGGGAGAAAAAACAAAAACTATAGAAATACACCCATCACGGGTGGTCACCAGTTTATTTTGAATATATTTTTATGTAGTAATCAGTACGACTGTTTGTGTTATGAATAACTATATAAGAAGTGATAGGCTACTGTCTTACAGTGAAAGGTAACTATTTTAGCTCTGATTAATTCAGACGGCATTAGGGTGCTAATTATTAGGTTTGCTTAGTTCCGTGGAATCATATATAATTCTGTCTATTAAGTCGCCATATTTTTTTTTGGCAGCAATAGGTTATTATCCTGAGCAGTGATAGGTTATTATCCTAATGTTGAGCTGCAGCTCTAGGATAGTGCCATTTGCCCTGACAGCTACTTCACAGCAAGTTTCCACAGCAATAAGATGATTTTTCTCATTTATTTAAAATACTGACTACAATATTAATTTCTGAATAATTTATGGGAATGGCAGTTAAGGAGATTTTTTTATATTTTCTTGAAATAGCTGTGTTGTTATTCTGTAAATATTTTGCTCCATTGTTCTCGTCGTTGTATTCTGGTGCGACAGTTATTTCCATACAATAAAGCATCATAGGTTACCCAAAAAATTGAAGGCAGTCTCTGAAATATAGCACTCAGGTCAGGCCAAAATCTTCAGGTAGGTTATGTAGGATTGTGCAGGATAGGTTTGGCTCGGCCCCCTTCCTATCTTTCAGTTTAAAAAAAATAAAGTTGGGGGGAAATGCTATAGCTGTATTAGCATTACAATTTGTTCTTCCATTCATCACTCTGTCCCTCAGTCACTGTTATAGTGTACTTGTTTAAATTTTCCAGCTTGTTTCTTTCTCAGTTCTCTTGTTTTCTGCACACCCAACATTTATTTATTTTCATCCTAATTTCAACATGACAGCATTTTTTTTTAATAATACTTTATGTACATATATGTCTCTCCCACAGGATGTGGAATTCTTCTGAATCTTAAGATGCTTGTCACAGTGAAATACCTGGTCACAAGCAATTTCCTCTTCACCATAGCTGACTGCATATAAATTGTCGTCATCAGGTAGCAGGGCTATTGGAGATGTCAAATGATATACCTGGTACACTTTCTACATATAATTTCTCTATCCGAGGAAGCACACCATGTGTCCGAAAAAGTTTATGATGTTGCTGGTATGGCAGGAGTTACAAAGAGTGTCAGGGTCAAGGTTAGACTACACCTAGGATCAGTCCGCTCATTCTCAGTAGTGATGCACAGGCTGACGGATGAGGTCAGGCAGCAGTCTCCATGGACCATGATATTTGTGGATGACATTGTGATATTTAGTGAAGGCAGGGAAGAAACTGAAAATGAACTAGAGAGGTGGAGGTATGCACTGTATAAGAGGGGTGAAAATCAGCAGGAGGAAGACTGAGTACATGTGAGTGAGCCCCACGGAAATGGTACAGTGAGGTTTCAGTGAGTGGAGTTGGCAAAGGTTGATAAGTTCAAATACTAGGGCTTAACAGAACAAAGCAATGGAACGTGTGCTACAGAAAGGAAGAAAAGAGTACCGTACAGGCCAGATGGAATAGAGGGAGAATGGTGACACGATCATCCGATATTTCTGCTCCAGGACAAAGCCCTGGGGCTTTGAAGAAAATATACAAATAAGTAATTCAATAGAAGTAATAAAGAAAACTAACTAATCTAAGCAAACCTAACATAACCGAACCAGAACTGTCAGTGCACTGGACAGTCAGGGCGGCGGCTGCAGTGGCTAGGTTTGGTTAGGTTATGTCTGTTTGGTTGAGGCAGCAGTCTCCATGGACCATGATATTTATGGGTGACATTGTGATGTGTAGTGAAGGCAGGAAAGAAACTGAAAATGAACTAGGAGGAGCAAGCCTGAGTACATGTGAGTGAGCCCTATGGAGATGGTACAGTAAGGTTTCATTAAGTTGGCAAAGGTAGATAAGTTCATTTACTAGGGCTTAACAGTCCAAAGCAATGGAATGTGAGCTACAGAAGAGAAGAAAAGAGAACCGTACAGGCCAGATGAAATGGAGGGAGAATAGTGACAGAATCATCCGATATTTCTGCTCCCTGGGGCTGTCCTGTGGTGACTGTGTCCATTTATAGCATCAAAGAGCAGTAAAGATACAAATATCATAAAAGACCTTTTGCTGTAAGAAAATCTTTACCTGGTAGTAAGTTTACCTGTATTTTCAACATGGAAAAATAAATTATTAGACTGTGTAATCCTTTTTCATCGCACGTACTAAGGCTAAATAAAACTATTTTATCAATAAAATATTAATGTGAAACGATACATTCTTTACCCCATGCTAAATAAATAAAGGTAGAGTTGGGGGCATATGCTATTGCTGCATGTGGCCTCATTGCTCATTTCCATCTTGCTGGCCCTAAAGCTGGTTGTTGGTAAGAACTAATTATCCTGGGACATGGCTAGTGTGACAGGAGAGTTACCAGTTTACTTTCCCCAGGTTTTCCCTAATATCCATTTCTTTGAGTGAAGAAACAATTCCCCCTGCTTTGTTCCTTATTGTTTTCAGATCAATAATACTCAATACCATTATAATTTGAAGAAAATAAACAAACAAGTAGGTAGTTCAATAGAAGTACTAAAGAAGGCTAACTAATCTAAGCAAACCTAACATAACCCTGCCAGTACTCTCAGTGCACTGGACAGTCGGGGCGGTGGCTGCAGTGGTTAGGTGGTGCTACTTTGGCTTGTTATCTAAAAGAAAAAAAATATCTACACCGTACTTTAGCTTGTTATCTACAAGGGAAAGTATCTACACCATAGAAATTTTATTTTGTAATGATATCTACATGGTAAAACTAGTTATAACACTTTTGGTTTTGGTTTGGTTATACATTTGGAGAGGCACACAGGACCAACACGAGGAAACAACTTGAAACTTAGTAAGACTAGATCTAGGACTCAGAAGAGGCAAATGTTTTTCAGCTGCAGAGTTGTGGATGCCTGGAATAGTCTTCCTAATGATGTCATAGAGGCAGTGAGCATAGCATCCTTTGAAAAGCGATTGGACAAGTTTTGGGCGGATCAACCAATCAAGTACAATTGGGAGGAGAAATTAATAACCACCAGTGCCCACCACCGTAGTATAAGTTTAAACAGTGACGACACAGAGGATCTGGATATAGAGGCCTAGTAGGCCTGCGTCCAGTATTTCCGTAAGGTTCCGTAAGGTAAGGTTACGTCTACTTAGGTTAGTTACTTATAATGTACACCTTCATATTATGGTTAAATAGCATTTATTTTTGCCCTTTGCCCACAGTTTGGAAGAGTACATGATATTTTGAAGTGGCAGAGCTAAACCATTTACCAAAGACTGTAAATATTCGTCCTTGGGGTGTTTAATCCTCTACTCCCCCTTTTTTAATCACACTGAAAAGGAGAATGAACAGCTGGGAGGGCCGCACGTCAAAAATGCCCAGAAGATTAAAGAAACACTGGTACATTGGTTAGCAGGTTCAGCAGCAAATCCCTGTGTCCGTGTATGAATCTCAGCTTGATCAGTCTACACGCAGCTCACCCAGCTGTTCATGGACCCTTTTGGGCTGACCAACTAATGGGTATCTAGGTAAACTTTGGGAAGATAAACTGTGGGTAGCAGGAATATCACACTGGCCCTGTCATTATTATTATTACCCACCACAGACTCAAGGACAAGTAAGGCGGACAAACACAGAGGCCGCACGCAGCTTTGAGGCATGCCCACAACTTTACCTGGAGACGAGGTAATCCTGAAAACATGATTTATCTCGAGAAAAACGACTTTGGTCGCTGTACAGTTCATGGTACGCGCCGAGAAATCACGTGACTTTGTTTACGTTTTCACGCTCACGCTCGCCAACCTCGCCCGACCAGTTATACCAACACTGCCGACGATTTAGGTTCGGTGCGGGTCTCGTTGGGGAGCGTAAATCTTTGAGTGTAAGACGGGCGCCTGGCTCTCGTACGCCAGCCAACAAACCTGGTGCGCGTTTTCGTTTTGCCGCTCCCGAAAGGACTGTAAGACCGGCCCTAAATGTACTCACCGAAAATATCCATTACGTTGGCTGAGACGACAGACTGTTGTGCTGGCGGTGTACGATACGCTGCCCAATAAAACGCTTGTACAACAAAAATAAAGGTGTTTTGAATAATTATTTGCCTTATATATGCTCTCTGCATGCTAGGTATGTTATATCATTGCATATTTACTTATTTACTTTGAAGGTTACAAATCTCGTTTCGTCACCTCAACCGCTCCCAAAATCTCCTTGCGCCGATTTTTCGTTCGCGAGCGAGCGAAAAGCAGCGGCAAACGACTATAAGACCCGATCGCGCACGGAAGGCTTTCGTTCGCTGGCTAGCGAACGAAACGGGTGACTGTAAGGCCGGTCTTACAGTCACCCGTTTTCGTTCGCTAGCCAGCGAACGAAAGCCTTCCGCGCGCGATCGGGTCTTACAGTCGCGCTTGGCCGCTGCTTTTCGCTCACTCGCGAACGAAAAATCGGCGTTTTGGTAAGGAGATTTTGGGGAGCGGTTGAGGTGACGAAAACGAGATTTGTAACCAATGCATTCAAAGTAAATGAGTAAATCTGCAATGATATAACATACCTAGCATGCAGAGAGCATATATAAGGCAAATAATTATTCAAAACACCTTTATTTTGTTGCGTTTTATTGTATCGTACACCGCCAGCAGATTCTGTCGTCTAAGCCAAAGCAATGGATATTTTCGGTAAGTACATTTAGTGTTTTATTTATCTATTGACATTTCTTTTTGAAAATGTTGTATGTAGTTGTCTTCGTGGTTCATACGAGTGTGCTGATAGGGTTAACAAACTATTGCATACCTGTGGATTTGGTGGCACTCAATCAACATGAATTCTATTATGAAATATTAAGAATATATAAGACAGCCACCCAAAAAACATTCAAGGTATAATGGAACTATTCAAAGTAGTTGGTCCCAGGCAGAGGGGAAGAAAAAACAAAAACTATGGAATTACACCCATCACGGGTAGTCACCAGTTTATTTTGAATATATTTTTATGTACTAATCAGTACGACTGTTTGTGTTATGAATAACTAGATAAGAAGTGATAGGCTACTGTCTTACAGTGAAAGGTAACTATTTTAGCTCTGATAGATTCAGACGGCATTAGGGTACTAATTATTAGGTTTGCTCAGTTCCGTGGAATCATATATAATTCTCAATCTATTAAGTCGCCATATTTTATTTAAGCAGCAATAGGTTAATTATTATCCTTAGCAGTGATAGGTTACTATCCTAATGTTGAGCTGCAGCTCTAAGATAGTGTCATTTGCCCTGACAGCTACTTTGCAGTGTTTCCACAGCAATAAGATGATTTTTCTCACTTATTTAAAATACTTACTACAATATTAATTTCTTAATAATTTATGGGAATGGCAGTTAAGGAGATTTTTTTATATTTTCTTGAAATAGCTGTGTTGTTATTCTGTAAATATTTTGCTCCATTGTTCTCGTCATTGTATTCTGGTGCGACAGTTATTTCCATACGATAAAGCATCATAGGTTACCCCAAAAATTGAAGGCAGTCTCTGAAATATACCACTCAGGTCAGGCCAAAATCTTCAGGTAGGTTATGTAGGATTGTGCAGGATAGGTTCGACTCAGCCCCCTTCCTATCTTTCAGTTTAAAAAAATTAAAGTTGGGGGCATATGCTATAGCTGCATTAGCATTACAATTTGTTCTTCCATTCATCACTCTGTCCCTCAGTCACTGTTTTCTGCACACCCAACATTTATTTATTTTCATCCTAATTTCATATGACAGCATTTTTTTAAATAATACTTTATGTACATATATGTCTCTCCCACAGGATGTGGAATTCTTCTGAGTCTTAGGATGCTTGTGACAGTGAAATACCTGGTCACAAGCAATTTCCTCTTCACCATAGCTGACTGCATATAAATTGTCATCATCAGGTAGCAGGGCTATTGGAGATGTCAACTGATATACCTGGTACCCTTTCTACATATAATTTCTCTATCAGAGGAAGCACACCATGTGTCCGAAAAAGTTTATGATGTTGCTGGTATGGCAGGAGTTACAAAGAGTGTCAGGGTCAAGGTTAGACTACACCGATGATCAGTCCGCTCATTCTCAGTAGTGATGTACAGGCTGACGGATGAGGTCAGGCAGCAGTCTCCATGGACCATGATATTTGTGGATGACATTGTGATATTTAGTGAAGTCAGGTAAGAAACTGAAAATGAACTAGAGAGGTGGAGGTATGCACTGTATAAGTGGGATGAAAATCAGCAGGAGCAAGACTGAGTACATGTGAGTGAGCCCTACGGAGATGGTACAGTGAGGTTTCAGCGAGTGGAGTTGGCAAAAGTTGATAAGTTCAAATACTAGGGCTTAACAGCCCAAAGCAATGGAACGTGTGCTACAGAAAGGAAGAAAAGAGTACCGTACTGGCCAGATGGAATATAGGGAGAATGGTGACACGATCATCCAATATTTCTGCTCCAGGACAAAGCCCTGGGGCTGTCCTGTGGTGACTGTGTCCATTTATAGCATCAAAGAGCAGTCAAGTTACAGATATCATAAAAGACCTTTTGGTGTCAGAAAATCTTTATTTGGTAATAAATTTACCTGTATTTTCAACATGGAAAAATAAAATATTAAACTGTGTAATACTTTTTTCATCACACATACTAAGGCTAAATAAAGCTATATTATCAATAAAATATTAATATGTAATGATGAATTCTTTACCCCATGCTAAATTAATTAATAAAGGTAAAGTTGGAGGCATATGCTTTAGCGGCATGTGGCCTCATTGCTCATCTCCATCTTATTGGCCCTAGAGCTGGTTGTTGGTAAGAACTAATTATCCTGGGACATGGCTAGTGTGACAGGAGAGTTACCAGTTTATTTTCCCCAGGTTATACCAAATATCCATTTCTTTGAGCGAAGAAACAATTCCCCCTGCTTTATTTCTTAGTATTTTTAGATTAATAATACTCAAAACCATTATAATTTATAGAAAATATACAAATTCAATAGAATAAAGAAAATAACTAATCTAAGAAAACCGTACCAGAACTGTCAGTGCACTGGACTGTCAGGGCGGCGGCTGCAGTGGTTAGGTTTGTTTAGGTTATGTCTGTTTGGTTGAGGCAGCAGTCTCTGTGGACCATGACATTTATGGATGACATTGTGATGTGTAGTGAAGGCAGGAAAGAAACTGAAAATGAACTAGGAGGAGCAAGCCTGAGTACACGTGAGTGAGCCCTATGGAGATGGTACAGTAAGGTTTCATTAAGTTGGCAAAGGTAGATAAGTTCATTTACTAGGGCTTAACAGTACCAGAACTGTCAGTGCACTGGACTGTCAGGGCGGCGGCTGCAGTGGTTAGGTTTGTTTAGGTTATGTCTGTTTGGTTGAGGCAGCAGTCTCTGTGGACCATGACATTTATGGATGACATTGTGATGTGTAGTGAAGGCAGGAAAGAAACTGAAAATGAACTAGGAGGAGCAAGCCTGAGTACACGTGAGTGAGCCCTATGGAGATGGTACAGTAAGGTTTCATTAAGTTGGCAAAGGTAGATAAGTTCATTTACTAGGGCTTAACAGTCCAAAGCAATGGAATGTGAGCTACAGAAGAGAAGAGAACCGTACAGGCCAGATGAAATGGAGGGAGAATAGTGACAGGATCATCCAATATTTCTGCTCCCTGGGGCTGTCCTGTGGTGACTGTGTCCATTTATAGCATCAAAGAGCAGTCAAGATACAAATATCATAAAAGATCTTTTGCTGTAAGAAAATCTTTACCTGGTAGTAAGTTTACCTGTATTTTCAACATGGAAAAATAAATTATTAGACTGTGTAATCCTTTTTCATCGCACGTACTAAGGCTAAATAAAACTATTTTATCAATAAAATATTAATGTGAAACAACGATAAATTCTTTACCTTTACCCCATGCTAAATAAATAAAGGTAGAGTTGGGGGCATATGCTATAGCTGCATGTGGCCTCATTGCTCATCTCCATCTTGCTGGCCCTAGAGCTGGTTGTTGGTAAGAACTAATTATCCTGGGACATGGCTAGTGTAACAGGAGAGTTACCAGTTTACTTTCCCCAGGTTTTCCCAAATATCCATTTCTTTGAGTGAAGAAACAATTCCCCCTGCTTTGTTCCTTACTGTTTTCAGATTAATAATACTCAATACCATTATAATTTGAAGAAAATAAACAAACAAGTACTAGGTAGTTCAATAGAAGTACTAAAGAAGGCTAACTAATCTAAGCAAACCTAACATAACCCTGCCAGTACTGTCAGTGCACTGGACAGTCGGGGCGGTGGCTGCAGTGGTTAGGTGGTGCTACTTTGGCTTGTTATCTACAAGAAAAAAAATATCTACACCGTACTTTGGCTTGTTATCTACAAGGGAAAGTATCTACACCGTAGAAATTTTATTTTGTAAAGATATCTACATGGTAAAACTAATTATAACACTTTTGGTTTTGGTTTGGTTATGTTACATCTGCTTAGGTTAGTTACTTATAATGTACACCTTCATATTATGGTTAAATAGCATTTATTTTTGCCCTTTGCCCACAGTTTGGAAGAGTACATGATATTTTGAAGTGGCAGAGCTAAACTATTTACCAAAGACTGTAAATATTCGTCCTTGGGGTGTTTTATCCTCTACTCCCCCTTTTTTTATCACACTGAAAAGGAGAATGATCAGCTGGGAGGGCCGCACGTCAAAAATGCCCAGAAGATTAAAGAAACACTGGTACATTGGTTAGCAGGTTCAGCAGCAAATCCGTGTGTCCGTGTATGAATCTCAGCTTGATTAGTCGACACGCAGCTCACCCAGCTGTTCATGGACCCTTTTGGGCTGACCAACTAATGGGTATCTAGGAAAACTTTGGGAAGATAAACTGTGGGTAGCAGGAATATCACACTGGCCCTGTCATTATTATTATTACCCACCACAGACTCAAGGACAAGTAAGGCGGACAAACACAGAGGCCGCACGCAGCTTTGAGGTATGCCCACAACTTTACCTGGAGACGAGGTAATCCTGAAAACATGATTTATCTCGAGAAAAACGACTTCGGTCGCCGTACAGTTCATGGTACGCGCCGAGAAATCACGTGACTTTGTTTACGTTTTCACGCTCACGCTCGCCAACCTCGCCCGACCAGTTATACCAACACTGCCGACGATTTAAGTTCGGTGCGGGTCTCGTTGGGGAGCGTAAATCTTTGAGTGTAAGACGGGCGCCTGGCTCTCGTACGCCAGCCAACAAACCTGGTGCGCGTTTTCGTTATGCCGCTCCCGAAAGGACTGTAAGACCGGCCCTAAGACCGGCCCATAGTGTTTCCAAGTGTGCATGCACGTCTTTACTTGCTATGATGATGTCGTCTAAATACACAAAGACAGAGTTGCCAGCAAGTCCTCAAACATACTGTTCATTGTCCTTTGAAAGGTTAAGGGAGCTCCTTTGAGCCCGAACGGCATCCTTGTCCACTCATAGTGGCCATGAGGCGTTCTGAAAGCCGTTATTTCACGGGACTCAAATATAGGAAGTTGCCAGTAGCCACTGACCAGATCTAGACTCGTAAAGACTTTATTTCCTCTACAGAGACACATCAGAAGATCTCTAAAAACGGGAAGCGGAAAATGATAATCCACGGTCGCGTTGTTCACACGCCAGAAATCAATCACAGGACGGTAAGAACCGTCTTTCTTTGGAACCAGAAACAAGGGTGAATTCCACGGTGAGTTCGATTCTTTGATGACACCTTGTTCTAACATATCAGATATAAGTTGCTGCACTACTTCCCTTTGACTGTGGGGGAGTTTGTATGCATTTATATATACCGGATTGGTATTGGGTTTTAACTTAATGTGGTGTTCAGCACACTGCGTAACTCCAAGCGGCTCGCTTGGTAGAGCAAGCGCCCCCCTATATTGTTCCAGCAGCTGGACTAAGGTAGGCTTAATTTCGGAATAGTGTGCAACTTTTAGGAACGCCTCTAAATTAGCTGTGTCCTGTTTGTGAGAATCCTGACACGCCGAGGTTATGCCTGAGGCTTGGGCTGAAGGGTATTCTGCTTGTTCCGGGGCTACATTTTTCCCATACACTAGACACTGGCATAATCTAACACCGTGTTTTAAGGATACAGGGGATCCTGACGTGTTTATTACCAATGCCTCTGCAATACCTCCCTCCTTGACTGTCGCGAGAGTTACCTCCACCGTCACCCGGTGTATGTGTGGTGCTCCGTCGATACACACATCACTGCCCGTCGGAGGGGCGTTAGGTAACCGGATTTTAACAAGTTTTGCAGCACGATCCGGAACTATTTGAGGACCTTCTAGACTGCCGTTACTGTCCGCCACAAGTCGGTAATGTTTTCGTGTGGTTTGACCGTAAGAGGTGACACTTGGGAGGTGGCAGACCCTGAGTCTGTGGTGGGTTGGTCATTTTCCCCCTCTGAGGGCGGGATTACTGGTGACATAGGTGATGGATTTACCTTCCCTGTATGCGTCGTCCTTGATATACGATCGCGTTGCTTTCAGGGTTTATGGTTATGTGCAGGTCTTTCATGGCGTTTATTCCTTAGATCCCGTCAACAGATAAAGCAAACCTGGTAGATACATAAAAGAAATCTCGAAAGGGACATACCTTTTCATGTAAGCTGACTGTTAGTGGTACTCCCCCTAGGATTCCCAAAGTGGTGCCTGTCACTCCCATCACATTCAGGTCGTTCTCCTGGAGCGGCCAATTTCCTCGGAATTGAGGAATACTGAGTGCCTGAACGTAATCTTACCTTATTAAGTTCATCGGTGTTTGAATCGTGTTCCACTTCCTCCTCACCGGAGGGACGTGTTAACTGATTAAAGGTGTCGCCGAGTTTAGGGAGAGTGTCTTTGTTCATACTATGGCTTAAATCAGTTACAATATATGATCATCTTTTAAAAGCTGTAATCATTAACGTAACGCGTCTGATTTAATATTCGTGCCGTACCCCTAAAAACAAGAAGAGATGGGTAGCCAGTTGGCCGTTAGACGTAATAGAATGTTGAGGTTATAATGTCATGTTATAATGATATGGTTATATGAAATAATGAACCAATAACGTAGCGGTTATATGGTTAGGAGAAATAAGTGAGTATGCCCTGAAAGTGCGGTTTTCTCCCGAGTGGCGAAAAGAAAACGGAGCAAGGGCACACTGAGGGAAAGTTGAATTACAGTAGGGAAAATAAAGCTTACCGCTAACAGACAACAAGAAGGATCAATATCTTATGCGAATGATCGTTACTCTCACGGTACGAATGACTAACCGTGTTAGATACACAGAAATAAAAGAGTCGTGCCTCTGCTTGAATGAAAACTGCAATTAGCGGAGTCGGCACATTTTGACCAAAAGGATAATCAACAATACCGAGATTATTCAGCTGATGTAGAGCTGGTGACGAAGGATGTCGTCGCCCTTGGGGCACCTGGAGCCTTGGAGTCGCGTTGGAAGACCTTGGCTGCGGCAGGAAAGGCGTCGAGAGGTGGATTGTAGAGGCGGACCCCCAAGGTGAATCGTGATGGCGGCGGAAAACTGCTGACGATGTAGTCGGGCTAGTCTATGTGGCAGGGCGGGTGCCGGAACACTGCTGCCAGACGTAGGACGGCTGCGGTGCTCTTGTTATTTTGAGAGTTGTGGGGCCAGCGGTTGTAGATATGGCGACCTGGGTGTGTAACCTCTTGAAAAGGCGCCTTGTAGTAACGGTGGTGGTAACTGCTTGCAGTCACCGGGAGATGTCCGCGTTTGCCCTGGTTGACTGTCCGCCGGAGAGTTGTGGGCGAAGTTCCCGGAAGCTGCAGTGTTGATTGCTGCTTGTGGGCGCTGCCGGGCGGCCTCCTTCTGCGGGCGGCTCGTGGTCTCGTGGACCCAAGGAGACTATAGAACAGGAGAGGGGGCCTCTATGGGAGACCGTGGGCGGGTGTTGGTGTATGTCGGTTGCAACAGATGGCGCAGGAGCAGCTTTGTTTACATCCAGGCGCTTCCCCCACTCCAGACCCACCCCCCCAACCCCAAGAACCCATCAGCAGTGTTGCAACATGGGATCAAGCAGCAAATGTTGCTACTTTTTTTCTTCAGTCTGGTTATTTCCCATTTTAAATAAAAAAATAAAGGTAGATACATATTAAAATGAACAGTAGGAACTATATATACTGTATATATTTACTAGGTAGATATAGCCTGACTGCATGTCATGAGTAATGCTATTATTGTTATATTATTATACCGCAATTATATTACTTTCTCTGCATGTGTGGTTAGATGTGTTTTATGTGTTTAACCTCTCTGCATATATACTGGAATGAACCAAGGAATTGTAGCCCTACTGCCGTTCTTTACAATAAACTATCAATCAATCAATCAATCACTATGTAATCATGTTTTTCTTCCAAACTCATTGTTTTAACACGCACGCTGACTTCCATCAGTAATGATGATATATATTAATTGAGTCATTGGTTTGTAGGGGGAAAGAGTGGGTGAATATAATTATCTTGGTCTAACTTATACTGTTTATTATAACGCTATTCGCAGCAATATCTTTCTCTGCTCCGATGGCAACGCTGCCTCGTTCAAAAATCATAACACCGCCGCGGCCGCCACGTTTACCAGCCGGAGCCTCAAATCATGTCCCTTTGTGGTGATAAAGAGGACTCAGCCTGGTGTGAAGCTACATTTATTACGGAAGGATGCCAGCCGGGGTAAGTGATATATATAAATAATGATAATGTGGAAATTCTAATCATTTTCACGCTGACAGCTGTTCTGAACTTGCTAACTGCATGCCTCCCCTCCTCCCAAGGCACGAGGCCGAATGGCCTACACACGACAGCTCCAGATTCCTCCCCATTACCACCTGTCATCCTCGTCCACGTAGCTATCCAGTCTACTCTTAAAACAAGCTATCGTCCCTGCACTCGCTATGTGATTGCTGAATCTATTCCATTCCCCACCACCCTATTACTAAACCAATGCCTGCCCATTTCCCTCCTAAATCTATACTTTTCTAATTTAAGTCAATTACTGCATGTTCTATCTTGCCAAACATCTTATGCAAAAGTTAACCAGCATCTCCACTCTTTCATCCCTTACACTGATAAACTCTGGAACAGCCTTCCATTGTCTGCATTTCCTCCTGCCTATAATCTGACCTTCAAGAAGAGTGTATCAAGACTCTACTTTTGTCTGTTTGGGAGTGGTGAGTAGTGGGGCTTTTTTTCTAGTACGCTTTGTTGCCCTTGAGCTGTCTCCTTTGTTTAAAGAAAATAATAATTAAATAAATGGAAGTTGGCCGCCAATGCTTCCAACACATTTTGGTGCCATATCTACAAGTGGCTGGTGACTGTAAGTATCTCAGCAACCTGCATGCATCTATGCCATTCCTATCATGGTGCATGGAGCAAGCCTCACATAACACTCAGACAGAGACAGTTTAATTATGGTTACATATCAGACTCAGTTTATTGCTCAGTCTATTAGGTGCAGTGCTGTTAATATTGTTAGTGGTAGTATTAGTACAATTAATGTATTTATTTTCATTAATTTATGAATATTTATTTATTATATTCTTAGTGTTTGAAAATTCCAATACAAGTATTAAGATAAACAAAAATATCAGAAATATATTTATACTCATTAATTATTATTGCTTTTCTTATTATTACTTCCTTCAATGTCCTGGCACTTTGACATCTAGTGCTTTTCCGTCTAGCAGCCAAAATTGTGGTCTTTCTGAATGTGTATGCCTTAAGTCTTCATTGGTGTAACTAGCTCTTTAACATAAAAATCTGCATCTCTCTCCCTTCTCACCCAGTTATCCCCGTACATCCTTTCAGTATCCAAAGAATTTTTTCTGTATTTTACCGTGTGGACATACTCTTTCCTTCCATGTTCCACTGTCGTATGTTATTCCACATCTAACACAACCACATCCCAACAGATCCGAACACGTCCGATATCATCCAAGAGAATGTGGCAGCTGAAGGGGGAGAGTCCAAGAAAGAGGCCAAAGGTGAAGACATTTAGCCACCCCCCCTGAAATACATGGCAGCATTCAACCCTCTTGGTGAGCTGCAGGAATGTGCTTCCCATTGCAGTGCACCAGCTCCATGTACTGATTTTGGTATGAATACTTCATCTAGTGTTTGTTGATTGTTGTGTTATTAATCTAATTATGACTTCACAAAATAGACTGTGCAAGTCACTTAACACATGCCCTGCTCAACATCACTTTTAAGTTGTAGAATTCCTTCATATGGATGCTGATTTATGTATCTTGAAATGATTGGATATTGATTGTCTTAACATTTTTTTTTTTTTGTCCATGATCACTGAACCATGTTACGGTATGTCTTTGGGTGCAGATCCAGGAAATGAGTTTTTGGGAGGACGTCAGACTTTTTGCGGGTGGAAGGAGCATTAGCATTACCGATTAGCCATTCTCGGCAGTCCTGGTCTTGAAAAACTGGTGGAGTGACCTAAATCAATGGGTATAACGGCCTGGACTTTGTGCCAAAGCATTGTTTTAGCCGCAGCGCGCTTTTGAGCTAGTTTTCCTGTATCACTCAGGAACATTGGGGGGGCCTGGGCCCCCCTTTGGATCCACCAATGTAGCTATGTCTTATAATATATCTATCCTTTACAGTCTGATGGTGCATCCTTCTAGGTTATCAAGTTTTAGTAGCTACTCATGAGAAGTATTCCTTATAATGATCATTGATTTCCAGATGGTTTGCACTAAAAAAATTTAGTGTCGTGTAACCTGCCGCAAATAATAATCAGCTGTAGTCAACTCTTGCTTTAAAGAACCAATATGGAGGAGGGGGGTGATGTTATATCGAAAAATCTTTTACATCTGAAGTATCCAACCTTTTTGTGTATAATAAACCTTGTTTGTTACATGAACTTAAAAGTTCACAATTTCCATACATGATTCTTTTTTCCTTGTATTTGATGATTAATCCTGACATGTATTTCCATTATCAGTAGGTAATATATAGTAACAAGACAATAATACACATTATAACAATGTATATATTATAGCCCAATGAGTGCACGAGATCATTTACCTCATCAGTGACGCCAAGTCCGGGAGTCCTTCCCTAAATTCTTTGCCCAAATTTGTGACACCAAGTATAATAACTAGTTTTAGTGACCATTTGCATCCATTTTTCACTTTGATTAAAAAATTGCCTCTCAACAGGGTGTGAACTTGATGGGGTTGGAGGAAACTCGACTCGGCCATCAAGCTCACCACAATATAATAACATACTTCACATCTCTGCATACAAATTGAGTTCAATATTTAACTGTACACCAGTAGGCTTCATATCTTAAAAAAAAAAACGTATGTAAAAAGGTTGAAATTTTGAATGATATATTCAAACTCTTTATTATGTTTCAATGGGTGTAGTACCGTTACGATTAGTCGAGTGATCAGCATATGGGTCTTATGTTTTTGATAGCATAGGTTCAAATTTTGCCATTGGCTGGCAATTGATAGTAACAGTAGTGTCCATAGATATCTACCTGTTTCTTGTTTATCCTGTTCCACTTTAAACCATGACTGGCCAATCTTTGAAGAGGTAGCATAACCTTGAAGTGCCACGAACAAACCTTTGTCCATTCTTCTGATGTGATCTTTTTTTTTTCTTTTTTTTTCCCACCTGCCTATAGCGCCGGTAGGTTTTCTTCAGGCGCCTGGCGGTCGGCCCAGGCCCGTCATGATGCAGGCAATTTTTTTTTTTATAGTGGTGCCATTTAGTATTGGCTCATGCTGCCGCCCAGAACTCATTCTTGATTCACTTGGATGGTTTAGCAGGGCTTAGGTATGACTAACATTGAAGAAACAGGGAATTTTTAGATTTTTAGTGTGGCAACACATTGACAAATGTTTTAGTATGGACTGAACATCAAAGATATATATGGTAAATGGGTGCTTGTAGATCTTGACATTATATCTGTCAAGAGTCTCCAGTTGTATCCTCTCCCCCATCTCCTGAAAATATTACTCTTGTCAGGCAATCTAAGTGAAGCCTTCCATCGAAGCTGGTGTGCAGACATAATGTCAATGCTTAGATTCACTTATAGCACTGACAATAATGCAATTACATACACCTATTTTATTATTTAGAATTGTGATTAATTGTGATTAAATATTTTTTCATGTATTTTCAGACATGAAAAGTGAAAATTGCTGCACACAACAGTCTGCCGTCTGCACCGGGAGGCAAGGCAGCTCAAAGCCCAGGCTGTTACAACTCCTGGGCAGTTTTTGCCCAGAGCCAGCAATTTTTTAGATCCAATAGGGGTGGATTTTTTCTGAGGTCAGGTTCAACATGCTGCAAGATGCCAAGATCTAAGCCCAGTAGAAGATATGGGTTACAAGAGAGGAGGTTTGCTCTGGCCTTATACTATCAAAGTCCAAATGCTAATAGATTTCTGAGCACAGTATTTCACTTGCCTTCAGTTTCAACACTTCACTCATGACTCAGGGGTATTTCAGTAAATGTTGGCTGGAGCAAACAGACTCTGACAGCCCTGCAGCAAAGAGCACAGGCTTTGTCAAAAGAAGAGAAACTTCGTGGGATTTGCCATTATTTAGTATTACTCTTGTTACGCCAAGAATTTTTTTCCATATACTTTGCCAAATATTGCAAGTAATGCACCATTGTTGGGCTTGCCTGTTATAAATCAGATCTTGTTCAATTAACAAGCTTTGGGTGTCTGCCACTTTCCAGTTGTAATGCAAGGAATCATTTATCTTCCCTGCTAGATATCACATGTAATGCACCATTGTTGGTTTTGCCTGTTATAAATCAGATCTTGTTCAGTTAACAAGCTTTAGGTGTCTGCCACTTTCCAATTCTAATGCAAGGAATCCCCTGCCAGATATCGCATGTAATGCACCATTGTTGGTCTTGCCTGTTATAAATCAGGTCTTGTTCGGCTCACAAGTTTTGAATATCTGCCATTGTTTATTTTAGGTGTAATGCTTGGAAGCATTTGTTCTCTTCCCTAGCCATCAGTATGCAATGCTTTATTGTGGATTTTGCCTGTTATATTTAATCTTGTTCAGGTAACAAGCTTTTGGTGTCTGCCTTACCTAATATGTGCTGCAGTGACACTTGGCTTGGTTTCATAATGTAAAATACAGCTTGTAATTTCATCACACTGTGTCTGTCATCACGTGTCTGGCATCATGAATGTGGCTTCCAGGAGTAATCTTGTTTGTATTACAGCATGCAATTTTTTTCTGCTTTATATGATATACATAATCACATAGGTGTGATTTTTTTTTTTTTTTTTTGACAAAATGTAATGGCAGTTAATATTCTTGACTAATGCCTCATAAACCTTGTGAAAAATAATGCTTATTTTAAGGGGGGGGGGGGGGGGGCGCAGAGAGTGGTTTGTTTGGTTGGCCAGTTCAAGGAGTTTCATATCAAATGATTTTATTACATCCAACTTTAATGTGTGCTAAAAACATATATTTTATTACATCCAACTTTAATGTGTGGTTCCTGCAATAAATGCTACATGTTTACTGATATAGCCTATGAAATACATATCACTCTCTGCCCTGTAATTTGGTGTG
Organism: Eriocheir sinensis; assembly: GCF_024679095.1. Taxonomy (NCBI): domain Eukaryota; kingdom Metazoa; phylum Arthropoda; class Malacostraca; order Decapoda; family Varunidae; genus Eriocheir; species Eriocheir sinensis. The sequence continues at coordinate 3,941,369 of NC_066524.1, read as the reverse complement.
TCACATACTGCAGCATAACTTTCCTGCTATTTTTTTACACTGAGTTGCCTTATTTTGTCTCATTTGCTTTTATCATATGTGCCTCCGCTGCATAGTTGTGCCTACTGAGCTTAATATCTTCATGACTATGACACCAAGGTCAGAGCTTGTGAGATCATACCGTGTCCTACATTCCATTTTCACCTCCAGGCTCGCCTGTCTCCCAGGACCACCAAGTTATTGCATTCCATTTAAGACAACTCATGTGTTACCTTCTTGATGTCCTCCATCATGTATTTCAGAATGTTTTATGGTGCTTTGCTCTTATATTGATGTGCCTTGCAACATTTTTATATAGTTTTCATTGTATATAACGCACCATTGTTGGTTTTGCCTGTTATAAATCGGGTCATGTTCAGTTAACAAGCTTTGAGTGTCTCCCATTGTTTATTTCAGTTGTAATGATTAGAAGCTTTTGTTCTCTGCCCTGTCAAGCAGTATGCAATGCTTGCCATTATCTGGCACTTGTACAGTTAGTGTGATATTTTGCTCAGCTAAGAGCATGTTGCAAAAGGTAAAGGTACGGTTGGGGGCATACGCTGTAGCAGCACGTGGCCTCAGTGCTCATCTCTGTAACATTGGCCCTTGAGCCTGTGGTGTTAGGGAACCCATTCCCCTGGGACACAGGACCAGTGTGACATCCAGGTTACCACAGTTGCAAAGGCATTATAGTCATCTAGCATGCATAGAATGATGTATGCTTTGTATTTAAAGCACTGGATATGTTTGCCACACACACACACACACACACACAAATATATATATATATATATATATATATATATATATATATATATATATATATATATATATATATATATATATATATATATATATATATAAAAGTGGTGTCTAACCCATATTTTTCCTAAAATAACAAATTGATATAGTGTAGATAATACCTAATAAAACATAAGAACAAATATATTTTTCTTTACCCCATTAGTAAATTATTTTACAATAATGAAAAAAATAAGTAAAGGCTGAATAGGGTGCTGTGGCAGGTACTTCAAAAATAGTAAAGCTACCCCTGAAAAGTGACGTTTTTGGTGGGCTGCAATAGATGGCGCTACTTCCGCACGCCCGAGGAATTACTACATACCACTATCTCTTCGTATACAGTCTCTTTGGTTGGGACCGTCTGCCACCAATAATGTAACGGTGTAACGCTTGGTTGTGGGGACTTGTGGTGTGAGGGAAACACTTGCTGCCTTAGAAGAAATATACTCTTAACCTAAGAGACAGCGTACCGTTGGTGAGAGAGACGAGACGATAGGTGTGTGTCGGTCGAGCTCTCTCGAAGGAGTGACGAATTACAGATTGGAAAATAATGAAGTTACAATTGGTCACGTATGTCAAGGTGACCTCTAAGCTTGATGAAATGCTTTGTATACAAACTGAGACGGTAAACACTGACAGCTGACATTCCTACAAGGTGGCGTGATCTATCTGTCGTGGGTTTTTTCCATTGGTATTGCATGCCTAATTCGTGGTGATATTAAGTAATAATAATAATAATAATAATACACTGATATACTACAATTACTATAACATGCTACACACACACACACACACACACAACACACACACACATATATATATATATATATATATATATATATATATATATATATATATATATATATATATATATATATATATATATATATATATCTTTGCAAATGCTTTCTACACCATATTTTTCCTAAAATAACAAATTGATATAGTGTAGATAATACCTAATAAAACATAAGAACAAATATATTTTTTTCTTTACCCCATTAGTAAATCATTTTACAATAATGAAAAAAACAAGTAAAGGCTGGATAGGGTGCTGTGGCAGATACTTCAAAAATAGTAAAGCTACCCCTGAAAAGTGACGTTTTTGGTGGGCCCCAATAGATGGCGCTACATCCGCACGCCCGAGGAATTACTACATACCACCATCTCTTGGTATATAGTCTCTTTGGTGTAGAAGGTGACCCCGCGCTCCCCTTCCCCGCCCTTGATCACTCGCTTTCAGCTAGATTGCTGTCATTTTCTTTTTGAGCTGCGCAATGGGTCACACCAAGCTCGACATGACAAAGAAAGGCTTGGTTGTGGCTTACATTGGTGAAGGAATGAGCACACGCGAAATAGGACGAAAATTTGGCAGATCAGACAGCTTTTCGCCGCGTCAAACAAGCTGCCGCCGCGCTCCGGACAAACGCCACTCCAGAGAGGAAGACGGGATTAACGAGGAAGAGGAAGACAGACCCAAAGACCTGAAATGGTGATGAAGCGTCAAGTGATGAAAGACCCTTTCCTCACAGCCAAGGAATTGAGGGAAATGCACGTCGATGTGTTGGGAGAGGTGTCAGTGCGAACAATTCAGCGTCGACTGCAGAAAACCTTAAGTTGCCACGTCGTCGCGTCGCGCACACCTCTCCTTACCAACAAAATGGGGAAGCAGAGGCTAGATTTTTTAAAGAAATATGAACACTGGACATCAAAAGACTGGCGCAGGGTGGTGTTCAGTGACGACAGTACCTTCAAAACAATCCCTAAAGCACCACTAAAGCAGCCCCACACCACACCCGCTGGAAACTTCAGTCTTCACCGAGTATTTACTGTCAAAGGGATCGGCACCCGGCGGACGACGCACTATATTTTGAGCTTCAGGGATTGTTTTAAAGGCACTTTCGTCACTGAACACCGCCCTGCGCCAGTCTTCTGATGTCCAGTGATCATATTTCTTGCAAAAATCTAACCTCTGCTTCCTCGTTTTGTTGGTAAGGAGATGTCTGTGCGCGGCGCGACGACATGGCAACTTGAGGTCTCTGCAGGCGACGGCAGCTTGTTTAACGAGGCGAAAAGCTGTCTCTGATCTGCCTAATTTTCGTCTTAATTCGCGTTTGCTCATTCCTACACCAATGTAAGCCACAACCAAGCCTTTCTCTGTCATGTCGAGCTTGTTGTGACCCATTGCGCAGCTCAAAAAGAAAGTGACAGCAGTCTAGCTGAAAGCAAGTAATCAAGGGCGCGGAAGGGGAGCGATCATTTTATTTCATTTTGACGTTGGCAAGGAAGCGAAGCGTTTTCGTTGCCAGATGAGGGTTTGTTTTACCATGGTAACAACCCATATGGTTGACAAGCCAAAATAAATGCGTAACGTTAGAGCGTCGGAATTGTTAGTGTGCGACGATTTTTTTGGCGCCGGCTGTACAATGCTACCATAGGTAATAGTATCATTTCCAACATCCAGGAATTCCTGGGAGGCATTTAACAGAAAGGGTAGCTAAGTTACGTAGGGTTAATGAGGTTAGGTGACATTTATCATTTTTTGTTGGATTAAAATAATTCAACGTCCTGAACGATAGTTAGTTTGGTAAAAAAATAAAAATAAAAAATGTCCAAAATTACAGTATTATGTTAAAAGAGCCGGGAATCGCAAATGAAAAATTTATTTGTGTAAGGAGAGGTGAACTTCATTCGGTTGGGTTTGTCGGTGCCACGTTTCTAAACAAGTTAATTTAGGATTAAAGGAAAAAAAAGACATTAGTGATTCAATTAATAGTGTGCAAGCTTGAGTATTAGAGCAAGTTTGTTTACGAGTTATGTTAATTTGGTTTGGTTACGTAAAACAGGTATAGGAAGGTTATTTTGTTGTGACACTTCTAACATTTGAGTTAGGTAAAAAATATCAACTTCTCTAAATAACAGAGTTGATTGGGTTAAAACTGACATTCTTAATTAACTATATCTCAATGATAAATTTGCCCAGGTTAGGTTAATATGATTAGGTTTGGTTTATCGGTGCTACTTTCTTGCCACTGTGGGTTAGTCAAGTAAAAATGAAATAACAGACACTAGTGACCCAAATGGGTTTTGTTTAGGGTTTGGTAAGGTTAATGGTAAACGTTTGTTAAGGTCAGTCACAAGATTAACAGGTGTGTTAGGCTAAAATAGTTGAATATTTTAAGCGATAAGGCTAGTGAGGTAAAATATTGGCCCACCTGTGTTCGTTTCTTGGGCATCAGTCTGTGGCTGGTGGTGTGCTGCAGCTGTTGATCACAGGTAAGATGCACGTGCACCAGTGATGACTGGACCTTCACAGACTACCTAAGTTGAGTGATAACAGACACTGGATGCCCTCCAGGCGATGGCTGGTGACTGCATACCGCTAACCACAGACTGCTGCCCGCGGAGCTTACAGTACACTTACTCAAGTGCTCCTTGAGCAGCAGCCTATGGTTGGTGGGATATGCGGCCACCGGCCATCGCTTGGAGGGTATCCAGTGTCTGTTATCACTCAATTTATGGCAGTCTGTGAAGATTGCACTTGCATTCTACCTTAGGCGAACACCACTTCAGCCGTGATAGTTATGTAGGTGTTTCCAAGGTCCGCCTCGCCGAACCACTCATCTCAGCACGGTCAGCACAGTCCCTAGATATTTCAGGATGGGTTTAAAATCATTAAACGCCTCCAAGTCGTCTTGATGAGGCCGGTAAGTTCGGAGGTGATGCCTTTCCTCTACTTAAGGATTTTTAACGGTGCTATGAGAACCCCTAACCAGTCTTAAATTTTTCGCCCGCTAAGTGCTCCAGCTCCAGCGCTTAGCCGCTCGGTGCCATTTTAATTAGAGGTCTTAACGAGTCTTTGCCGTTAAGTGTTCTTAGCGATTCTTAGAATTTTTGTGCTTACGGGCCCTCATTTAGTGAGAGAGATGATGTGAAGTTTCCAGTTAAGATTTTTAGTTAAGGATAGGCCGATGATGTTTATTGTTGAAGATGGTGACAGCTGAGTGTTGATGAAGAATAGGGGATAGGTGTTTGGAAGATTGTGTCGAGTTGATAGGTGGAGAAATTGGGGTTTTGACTCAAAACCCCAATGGGCGATCTTCTTGTTCTTTTAACTGACTCTTGGTAATCCTCTCTGAGCCGTTTCGGTGAAGCTTTTCAGTTGCGCTAGACATATTGAAAACTTTCGATAGAGTCTGGCACAACTCTTTGCTTTCTAAACTGCCCTCTTTCGGATTCTATCCTTCTTTCTGTTCCTTTATCTCCAGTTTCCTTTCCGGCCGTTCTATCTCTGCTGTGGTTGATGGTCACTGTTCTTCCCCTTACCAAACCTCAGACCTTGCTATCATTTTTGACTGGGGTAAAAGGAACCTTGTGCCCTTCAATGCCTCAAAAGTTTTGAGGCATTGAAGGGCCAGACTCTATCGAGTTTTCAATATGTCTAGCGCAACTGAGAAAGTTTCACCGAAACGGCTAAGAGAGGATGACCAAGAGTCAGTTAATAGAGCAAGAAGATCGCCGGTAGAACGCCCCTTGCAGAACCCATACTGTCGATCAGATAGAAGGTCAGAAGAGGAAAGGTGCTTTTGAATCTTCCGGTTAAGGATTGATTCAAAAGCTTTAGATAGACAGGAAAGTAAAGCTATAGGGCGGTAGTTTAAGGGATTGGAACGGTCACCCTTCTTAAGCACAGGCTCTATGAAGGCGTACTTCCAGGAGAAAGGAAAGGTAGATGATGACAGGCACAGGCGGAAGAGTTTGACCAGGCAGGGTGTCAGCACGGAAGCACAGTTTTCAAAGACAATAGGAGGCACTCCATCAGGTCCAAAAGCCTTCTGAGAGTTGAGGCCAGAGGGCATAGAAAACATCATGCTTAAGAATCTTAAGAACAGGCATAAAGGAGTCAGAGGGAGGATGAGGAGGAAGAATATGCCCAGAATCGTCCAGGGTGGAGTTGTTACAGAAAGTTTGAGCGAAGAGTTCAGCCTTAGAGATAGATGAGACGGCGGTGTTGCCGTCAGGACTAAGGAAAGGAGGGAAAGATGAAGAAGTGAAATTGGAGGATATATTTATTGGACAGGTGCCATAAGTCTCGGGAAGAATTAGAGAAAGCAAGGTTTTGACATTTTCTATTGATGAAGGAGCTTTTGGTAAGTCGAAGAATAGATTTGGCACGATTCCGGACAGAACTGGAAAGGTCATGGTTAGCAGGAGTGAGAAGGCTCTGGTACCTTTTGTGAGCTGCCTCTCTATCTTTGATAGCACGAGAACAAACGTGGTTAAACCAAGGCTTTTTAGCATGAGGAGTAGAGAAAGTACGAGGAATGTGTGCCTCCATTCCAGAGACAATCACCTCTGTAATGCGCTTGGCACACACAGAGGGGTATCTCACCTGGAAGCAGTAGTCATTCCACGGACAATCGGAAAAATACATCCTCAGGTCGTCCCACTGAGCGGAAGCAAAATGCCGGAAGCATCGCCTCTTCGGTGGGTCCAGAGGAGCGATAGGACAGGATACAGAAATAAGGTTATGGCCGAAGGAGCCCAACGGAGAGAACAGTTTGACAAAGTAAGCAGAAGGGTTAGAGGTAAGGAAGAGGTCTAGTATGTTGGGTCTGTCTCCAAGACGGTCGGAAATACTTGTAGGGTGCTGAACCAACTGGTCTAGATCATTGAGGAGAGCAAAGTTAGGCTTGTTCACCAGGCTGATCAGGAAAGAGGATGAAAGCCAAAGCTGGTGGTGAACATTGAAATCTTCTAAGATGAAGATTTCAGCGAAGGGAAAGTGAGTCAAGATGTGCTCCACTATAGAGTTCAAGTAGTCAAAGAATTTTACATAGTTAGTAGAGGTAGGTGAGAGATACACAGCACCGATGTATTTAGTAATTGAATGACAATGAAGTCTTAGCCAGATGGTGGAAAACTCTGAAGAGTCAAGGTCGTGGGCACGAGAACAAGTGATGTCATTGCGCACGTAGACGCAACATCCAGGTTTGGAGTGAAATTTAGAATAGAGATAGTAGGAAGGAACAGATTAGAGAATGCTGTCAGTAGCCTCAGAAACCTGTGTTTCGGTGAGGAAGAGAAGGTGAGGTTTAGAGGAGGAGAGTTGGTGTTCCACCGAATGAAAATTAGACCGAAGACCGCGAATGTTGCATAAGTTAATAAAAAAAAAGTTGGAAGAGGTATCTAGATACCTCTTGGTTCGGAGGCCGAAAGTGGAGTCCGCTATGGGGACATTTGTGTGTGTATGTAGTGTCGTGTTTAAAGTAGGAGGGTTTGTCGTTAGAAAGCATGCTGAACTACTCTCTGGTGTAGATGAGACAATAGGGAAACGGAAAGTGAGGACACAGGAAGGGGCTTTGGTGAGCTTGCAGCACCCTCCTCGCTTCCCGAATATACCTCACCAGGAGTGGCTTGCGCCTGTTTCGGTAGATGTCTCCCTACCTACTCTACTACTGTTGATGACCTCCTCCTCGCCTCACTGATACATTAGAAGCATTTACAGCATTGGTACTATCAGCCCATGCACGCTTCTTGTCGCCTTGGGTAAGGAATGGACGAAAACTTCCATTTACGGTGAGATGTTTTTCAGCCATCACATTTACCAAACGTAAAGTTTCGTCGCTCAACCAGTTTGATTTCCTCTTTTTCTTTGGTTGAGGGCTGCTTTGATGTGTTGTCGAATCCATAGCTGAGAAGCACACAGGATACAGCTGAGCGGACCCAGCTGAATAGTGCCTTGTTTACATATTAGCACATTTATGTACTTCGAACGGCACATATTCATGTCCATTAAAAAGTACTCCAAAACAGAGAAATAATACTTTAATATATTACCAAAATACATATGATTTTTCTTGTCTTTTTTATTTATTGACATTGAAATCAACAGATTAATGCATACAAACACTTGACATTGTCGAGAGTATGCTACAGTTGGCGGAAACTTAACAAACAGCTGTTTTTTAGGTAACAGTTGCCAAGTTCCGCTTTGTGTATACCTGTTAGCGTCTTACTGCTAACTAGCAGAAATTGTTAAGGCTAACAGAAAAGTTTTGTGTATTCGGGCGCTGGTTTTCAGTACTTTAAACCTGTTTTGGGGCTTCAGGAGCCACTTGCAGTGCTTTCCCGTTCCGTGCAGGTTATGATTTTTTTCTTCTGTGAGTTTGCTGGGTTATTTCAAGGCCGTCTCTATGCAAGGCCTGCTCCTAAGATTGTTGACGTCACGCGCAGAGTCGGTACTGCCGCTGCTTGGCTCTCTACGCTCCCCATATTTTTTCTTTCTTCCGGACTTCTTAACTTTATCTTTCCACTTGTTATTATAAACTAGTGTTTAAATACTACTATTGATCGTTAATTTTCTTATTTCCATGACCTGCAGTATTTTACATATATATCCTACAGTGTTGTACACATGGATTATGAGAATTATATACATGAAATACAGCGGAGGACAAGTAGTGTCAGTTGAAAGACATGAAGGAAATTACTAAATCTGATTGGTGACAAAAGGGCGGACAGGAATTCAGAGAAAAAACTATACTTGGGTAGGGAAATAATTAACAGGAAAAAGGTCACAATAAAGTTATAGGTAAAATAAGCCAAGTAAAAGTTTCAGGTAGAAAAGACTCGTCAGAAATCATAGGTGATAAAGAAAAAGAAGAAGGAATGTTTGATAAATGAATTCAAACACCTCATGCTGATACCAGTATTACTTAAGTACGAAGAATCATTGATAATTAATAAACATTAAGAGCTTTAGGTTTGATTATCTTGGCAGTGTTTCTTACTGTAATAATACCGATGTCCCTTTTACAGCAATCACTCAAATTGCTCAGGATGACGTGAATCACAATGAAATTGGTAAGTGTGTTAGCATCTCTACGATGCTTCTTTTTGTGTTAATAACGATATCAGTGTGGGGTGACTGATTCTGTTTGTTACCCACTCGTGCCTACGTGAACACACAAATACTGGGTCACACGTTGTACCCTCGTTCCCGTAAACGTCTGTAACACAATCACGACAAAACAATGTAGGAGTAAAAAAAAATTCATGTTTTTTTTTTCTGGCCAGGAAAGGAGGATTAATATGTGATTAATCAAACATTTCCTCACGTTGTAGCCTAACTGTTTTGTGGTCGTGCTACAGATGTTTGTCATCACTTAAACATTACACATCCCCGCGAAGTGTATTAAGGCTATATTGTATCCCTATGTTGCTAGAATAACCTTAACCATTTGAAGACTGTCCCGTGCTTAATGTAAGTACGAGTAATGAAACATCACCACCGAGAAGTGTAATAAGTCAATAGTCTGTGCTGTTTATCTCTCACCAAACTCCACTAAGTAAAATTCTTTGACTACTTGAGCTCTACATCTTGACCCACTCTCCCTTCGCTAAAATGTCCATCTTAGGAGGTTTCAATGTTCACCACCAGCTGTGGCTTTCATCCTCTTTTACTGACCAGCCTGGTGAACAAGCCTACAACTTTGCTCTCCTCAACGATCTAGAACAGTTGATTCAGCACCCTACACGTATTCCCGACCGTCTTTGAGACAGGTCCAACATACTAGATCTCTTCCTTACATCTAACCCTTCTGCTTACTCTGTCAAACTGTTCTCTCCGTTGGGCTCCTCCGATCACAACCTTATTTCTGTATCCTGTCCTATCGCTCCTGTACATCCTCTGGCCCTACCGAAGAGACAATGCTTCTGGCATTTTGCTTTCGCTCGGTGGGACGACCTGAGGATGTACTTCTCCTATTTCCCGTGGAAAGATTACTGCTTCCAGGAGAGAGACCCCTCTTTGTGTGCCCAGCGCATCACAGAGGTGTTTGTCTCTGGAATGGAGGAACACATTCCACGTATTTTCTCTACTCCTCATGCTAAAAAGCCTTGGTTTAATCTCGCCTGTTCCTGAGCTATCAAAGATAGAGAGGCAGCTCAAAAAAGGTACCAGAGCCTTCGCACTCCTGTTAACCATGATCTTTATTTTTCTGCCCGGAATCGTGCCAAATCTATTCTTCGACTTACCAAAAGCCTTTTCATCCATAGTAAATGTCAAAACTTTGCTTTCCAGAGACTTCTGGCACCTGTCCAAAAATACATCCTCCAATTTCACTTCTTCATCTTTCCCTCCCCTCCTTAGTCCTGACGGCAACACCGCCGTCTCATCTATCTCTAAGGCTTAACTCTTCGCTCAAACTTTCTGTAAAACCTCCACTCTGGAAGATTCTGGAAGATTCCCTCTACTCATCCCCACCTCTGACTCATTTATGCCTGTTATTAAGATTCTTAGGAATTATGTTTTCTACGCCCTATCTGGCTTCAACCCTCAAACGGCTTTTGGACCTGATGGAGTGCCTCCTATTGTCCTTAAAAACTGTACTTCTGTGCTGACACCCTGCTGGGTCAAATTCTTTCGCCTCTGCCTGTCAACATCTACTTTTCCTTTCTGCTGGAAGTACGCCTTCATACAGCCTGTGCCTAAGTAGGGTGACCGTTCTAATCACTCAAAATACCGCCCTATAGCTTTACTTTCTTGTCTATATAAAGCTTTTGAATCAATCCTTAACCGAAAGTTTCTTAAGTATCTATCCATTTCTGACCTTCTATCTGATCCCCAGTATGGGTTCCGCAAGGGGCGCTCTACTGGTGATCTTGCTTTTCTAACTAACTCTGGTCATCCTCTCTTAGCCGTTTCGGTGATATTTTTGCTGTTGCGTTAGACATATCGAAAGCTTTCGATAGAGTTTGGCAAAAATCTTTGCTTCCCAAACTACTGTCCTACGGTTTCTATCCCTCTCTCTGCACCTTTATCTCCAATTTCCTCTCCGACCGATTTATCACTGCTGTAGTAGACGGTCACTGTTCTTCCAGTAAACCAATCAACAGACGTGTCCCTCAGGGCTTTGTCCTATCTCCCACTCTTCCGGTGTTCATTAATGATCTTTCCAAAACAAACTGTTCTATCCATGTTTAAGCCGGTAACTCTACTCAGCTTCCTCAGCTTCCCTCAACTTCTTTTGATAGAAGGCCAACTCAACAGGAACTATACGATTCCAGGCTAGAGGCTGCAGAACGCTTAATCTCAGAGCTTACTATCATTTCCGATTTGGGCAAGAAGAACCTGGGCCCGTATCCTCGTCAACTATTAATACTAAACTTGGTATTAACTTTCGACTTTACTATTAACTTCACTCTCAAAGTGTATCCTTACCAACTATTAGCCTAATACCTACTATCAACTTCGGTATTAACTTGGCAGTGCTGGCGAGGACTTCTAAGCACTTAATAGGAAAGTTAATAGTGAATCCCAGACCAAGACCCCATATCAACATGGCCGCCGGAGCTCCTCACCCAGCCCGCCTCCGCAATTTTGAGTTCGAAAGGACTCTTTGGAACTGTATAACTATGGTGAACTTGTCAAGAGATACATATTAGACCGTGCAGGAATGGAATATGTGACTGATTTGGTGAGAAGACAGCTACAAGATCCAGTTCAAAGGGACCATTCCCCCACCCAGGGTTGAAAGTGATTTTGACTTAAAGATACTTGGCTACAGGAAAAATGCTGCAGTGTTCAAGTGATCAGTTTGGGGTAAGCCAGAGTAGTGTAAGCAGGGTGATTGCGGAAACTCTGGCCGCCCTCAGTGCCCTGTAGGTAGTCGGGAGGTTTATCCAGTCTCCCCTTGATAGGGCGGAGATCCGTGAAAAGTAAGCAGAATTTTACCAACTTGCCGGTGTTGTGGGAGTGATAGACTGCACCCATGTGAAAATAATGGCACCAAAGGAAAACGAAGCAGTTTATGTGAACAGAAAAAAAACAACTTACATAGCTTGAACATACAATTAGTGTTTGATGCCTTTGTTATTGATTAAAATGTGAAATATTCGAGTTAAGGAAAACGAAACCTGGGAAAAAAACTTTTAATAGTAGCAGAAAGGTACACGCATGCAAATGAAAAAAATGACATTAAAATTGCATTAAAAAGTAATTAAAATATGATTTCTAATTATTGTTGCTCTAAAATCAAGTTAGAAAAACAAATTACTCCTGCCGGTCATTCGTATGGAGATAATGGTGATAAGAAAGCTTGTTAGTGACGTCTGCTAGTGTGAGGGAGGAGGAACGAAAGGTCGAGGTGACCACATCGCGTACATCATGACTTATAAGTGAAGTAAAACAAGGTTACTTGGTTTCTGTTTACAAAGTTCCGAGTGGAAAAACAACTTTATTGTGAATTCAGTGTGTACTTTTCTGGAGTATTGTGTTTACTGAGTGAATTGGTGACCAATCTGTTGCTATTTGTGCCTTGCTTGAAGATATTCATCATTGGATTCAAAGCTATGGTATTAATGTGCAATACTAGTCATCAATACTAGTCATCATACCAAAATACGTAGTAATTAATTATATATGTCTACCTATTTATTTTCATGAGATCATGGTATGACCACTGAAAAACATAGCTTTTTTATCTTGGCTCCATTACAAATTCAGTATATAATAATTCATATATTCAATAAAGTAGTGGAATCCAGTTTTCAGCATCTTTTATTATTATGCCAATATTCTAAGCACTCAACTTGCAAACACGCTTCGGTTTATGTTGTCAGCTTGGGTCGGACTTTGGTGAACACTTTACCAAGTGACCTAAGATTACTCAATGCTACCATATAGGTATACTACATCTTTGATTGTGAGTGCATCAGAGAGCACTGGAGAGCAGCATGAGTCTAATTAGGTGCTAATGAATATCCTGCCTGCATCACAGACTACATAAAATGCTAATATGATCGTTGCCTAAAGGTGTTATAAGCTAAAGTATATATATATATATATATATATATATATATATATATATATATATATATATATATATATATATATATATATATATATATATATATATATATATATATATATATATATATATATAGATAAAACTGTCTGCCCTAATGTCCCTCCAACTTTTGAAGTCCAAATGACGCCCCTGATTGTAACAAAGTATCTTGTAACACCCACGACTGGGTGCCGGTGCAAATCTCCTCATTTAACAACGAGAAATTAATCTAGGCTCTAGGGAACTCAGAAAAATCCAAGTTAGAGAGTGCTGCCTGTGGGGATTGAACCAGTGACCTTCAACATACAAAGCCATGTCTCTGTCAGTCGAGCCAATAAAGGTAAAGGTAAAGTTGGGGCATACGCTGTAGCAGCGCGTGGCCTCGGTGCTCATCTCCGTAACATTGGCCCTTGAGCCTGTGGTGGGAGGGAGCCCATTACCCCGGGACACAGGGTCAGTGTGACATCCGGGTTACCACAGTTTCCCCAGGTTTCCCCAGGTAGTCATTTATCGACCAGCCCGAGAGGGAGGAGGATCAGCTGGGTGAGCTGCACGCCGACTGCCCGGGCCGGGATTCGAACCCGGGCCCGCGGAGTAGAAGCCAGGCATGCTGACCACTAGACCACGGAGGCGTATTGGAGCCCAATCTCAAGTGAACCCACTCACAATGGCACACAATTTTTTCTCTGGTAAATTTTGTGCTTTGAATGAATTTGCTAACCATTTCTGTCGAAAAACAGCAGAGATTATTTTTCACCCCTTCCACCCTAACCACCTCAGTAATAAAAAAAAGTGACAAAATCATAGCCTTGAGGCAGTAATATTCAGCCCAGCATCAAAAAATTATACTGCTGCCCTATGAAAGACATCTCTTAACTCCGATGAAGTAGGTGGTGACTGTAGTGGAGCAGCTTCATTGTCATCCCTTGCAGTGGCAGGTGTCATTGGGCCAGCAGATGATGAAGCAGTGGCTGGTGTCATAGGGCCAGCAGATGTTGAAGCAGTGGCTGTTGCCGGAGCAGCTGATGGTATCTTTTCCACAAGTAATGAACAATGTGCTGGGATGGTCTCTAGCAATATAGCAGCGGGGCTGAAAAAGAGCGTCATATATTAGTCATGATTAATGCATATAACTTAACCCCTTAACTGTGGATTTCCTACAAGAAAACATCACCGAACTACAGAAATGGAACAAAAAGTGGTTGCTGCAATTCAGTGAAGAAAATGTAGTCCTGCACCTTGGGAGGGGATATCCAGCATACCAATACCACATAGGAAACACTCCACTATCCACCACAGAGGCAGAGAAAGACCTGGGACTACTATGTTACCAGGCTACCTGTGAAAGCCAAATCCATGCCAATCGTAGCGGACGGGTTAAACAGGTAGTTGAAGAAAAAGGGTCTTAAAGGTGAAATATTACTTATCAACAGAAATATTCCACTATTTGTTATTGGTTGTAAAGTAATTGACTGATAAAGTGTGTATCTACAAAGAATATGAATTTAAGAGTGATTAATAAATTGTTTAATGAGAATATAAAAGTTTTTGCCAAAAACATACAGGCCAGTCAATATTTCACTGCTGTTTGACTGCTGTTGCTGCTGTCCTATCCTTAGCGCATCATCAGCTGTGTCAATGCTGAATGGCTCTGGTACCCCTTCAAATACATGAGACGAGCAGCCTTTGATGTCATACACCAGTTTATCTACCACAGTTAATGTCATAGTTATATAGGCAGGCGCCTGCGTATCTGTGGTGCCACACGTGTGGGGCACTCAGGTGCTGGGGGAAATGTCATTGTTATGAAGGGGCAGGGGTAAACCAGTGTATGCTGTGAGGCCTTGGTGTGGAAGTTCCCTGTCTGAACTGTGCAGCTAATCCCCCGTTCAGTGAGAGCAGTGAGGGCCTTTTTTACTCCCTCGGGGGCTGTGCAGCTGAGAGAGTGGTATACGTGAGTGTGTATGTGTGAGTGAGTGTGTGCCTGGCTTGGCTAAAACCCTTCACTGGGGGAAGACAGCCAAGGTATTTAGATAGACTGATAGTCATTGACAGATGAACATTAAAAAAAAATTATATCAAATATGCAGTTCACTGCTATGAACTTATTAACTTTAAGCTGAAATAAAGGCATTGTGGCCAGTATAATTGCATTCTGTGAGCACATAAAAAATTAACTAATGTAAGTTTTACATTTAAAGACATAACAACTAATAAAAATTACCAGTCTGCCGCTACTCATTCTTGCGCTTGGCAATGCGAGGCTTTGATTTTTCTTGTACGTTGTACTAACGCCTCTCACAGTCATCCTGCGTACGGGGTCCACTCCCAAGGAAGGCACTGTCAAGGTATAAATGTGAAGCAAGTCTCTTAATCGTTTCACTATGGCATGATATTTATTTCCCACACCTTCTCCAATAACATTTAATACATGCTGTGATGGAAAGATAAATCAGTACCGATATTTTATTTACATGCATCATAAGACATTAGCTTTTTAATTGTTATGAACATGGCCATAAATACTACTTTTCATTACCTACTTTTCTAAAATGCTTTTCTCTAAGTAGGATGATATTACACAATACAGCTATACAAAAAAATTCAAAGCATTAATCTTAATTCCATTCTTTTGGGTACTTCTAACCCAACATTATATCACCAGAAACTGTTTGACCAATGCTATCAAAATAATATTTTAATCTTACTTTACCATTCTCATCAAATCTACCTAATTCGATATAGTATTAAAATAAAATACTTGTAAAAGTGTTCAGAATCTGGCATGGAATAAATAAAATAACAGGTAAATATGACTTGACTCTCTTATACTAACCCCCTTTCCACCCTAACAAACTTGGGGACCTACCATGTTAGGTTAGGACGTGTTAGGTAGGACAGGTTTAGCAGGAGTTGGTTTAGTTATGTTAGATTGTTGAGGGAGTGGGGGTTGCAGCAGAAATGGTCATGATGATGCTATTCATGTGGAGCAGTAGGAAAAGTGTGTTCTGTTTGGAAACTCTGTGGTTGTGTTTGTATACAAAAATACCCATTTGACGAGGTTAGGTTAGTTTGTAAGTTACTTGAATCATGAATATGTGAATGTGTAACAAAAAAATAAAAGCGTTAACCTTAATTTCATTATCTTGAGTACATTCCAATCTAACATTATATCACCATAATCTGTTTGACCAATGCTATAAATATACTATTTTAATCTTACTTTACCATTCTCACGAAACCTACCTATTCCCATATAGTCTTGACATAAAGTACTTGTAAAAGTGTCCATAGTCTGGCATGCCTAGCCCCCCCAATAAAAAAATAATAAACAAATTAAAATAAATAAAGAATTAAAGGGGCAAATATGCCTTAACTATCTATACCAACCCCCTCTTCCCCCCAACAAACTTGGCATGTTAAGTTAGGATGTGTTCGGTAGGACGGGGCAGGTTTGGCATGGTTAGGTTTAGTTATGTTAGGTTGTTGAGGGAGAGGGGGTTGTGGCAGAAATGGTCATAATGAAACTATTCAGATACAGAATGAAAAGGTATGTTCTGTTTGGAAGGTCAGTGGTTGTGTTATTATGCAAAAAATAACCAATTGATTAGGTTAGGTTAGTTTGTAAGCAAACTGAACCATGAATATGTGATTACTAACCTTGTTACAGCTTCTGCCACTTCAGTCCACGCTCTCTTCTTATCCTCAGAGGTGATGCTCTTCCCATAACACCCTCTGATTATACGTCTTTTTTCATGAATTTGATGTAAGAAGACCGTTTCATCTGGCGACCAATTAAACTTACTCCTCTTCTGCGCTGGTTCCCCGGCCCGTAGATGTGCTCATTGGGGCAGATGACGTGGTTATGGTGCGGTAATCTCAGCAGAGCAAGTTGTGACGAAGGAGGGGAGATAAGGGTATTGACGAGTGATGAAGTAAAAGCAGCCTTTGAGGATGCATTAAGACACAAAAAAATAACATTTTAGTGGGGGAGCGCGGAACACACTCGGCTTAACTTGGATGACTCATCGCCAAGAATCCAGCAAGCTGTCAAGCCTTCTCAATATCGAGACGGCAATGGCTGAGCTCGCCATTGGGGCGTCGCCTCGCCGCCCGCGTCCTGGCTGGCCAGAGTTGCCAGCTCTTCCCTCATGTGGGTGGACTTTAAGGCTGCTTCTATTTACCACAAAACTCAACATTTTCTTGTGTTTGCCATTTATTATGTTTCTGTTGTACATTTATACATGTTTTCTTTATTTTTCTATTGAAATATTTACTTAATTCATGTCGGATGTTTACGTTTTGCACGGAGGCGTCCTTAGCAACGAGCCCGCCATAAAGAAGAAGAAGAAGAAGATAATAGGAGCCAGGATTTGCTAATACTTACACTCAAAGTTGACGAGGATAGCAATTACTCTTAATAAATTGAAACTATTAACTTTGATAGTAACTTTAAGGGTAAAAGTTAATAGCTCGTGAGGATACGGGCCCTGGTGTCCTTCAACGCCTCAGAAACTCCATTTCTTCACCTGTCAGGTCGACACAATCTTCCAAACAACTATCCCCTATTCTTCGACAACACTCAGCTGCCACCTTCTCATACACTAAACATCCTCAGTCTATCCTTAACTCAAAATCTCACTGAAAACTCCATATCTCCTCTCTCACTAAATCAGCTTCCTCGAAGTTGGGCGTTCTGTATCGTCTCCGCCAGTTCTTCTCCCCCGCAAAGATGAGGGCCATATTCAGCGGCCTTGTCCGCCCTCGTATAGATTATATATTACATATATGGGGGGGGCTTCCACTCACGCAGCTCTCTTGGACATCGTAGAGTCAAAGGCTCTTTGTCTCACCAACTCCCCTCCTTTTACCGACAGTCATCTACCTCTTCAATTCCGCCGCCATGTTGCCTCTCTATCTTTTATCGATATTTTCATGCTGACTGCTCTTCTGAACTTGCTAACTGAATGCCTTCCCCCTCCTGCGGCCCGCCTGCACTCGACTTTCTGCTCTAGCTCATCTCTGTACTGTCCAAACCCTTTATGCAAGAGTTAACCAGCATCTTTGTCGCGGTTTGGATCCGTGACAAGATCTTTTATGTTTTATTTTGCATAGGTAGGGTGATAGGCAGGGTTCTCTCGCTCCTTTGTGCTTCCCGCCCAGGCCTGGCTTCCCGCCTTGAGCGCGCCCACGGGTCGTTGCCTAGGCAACCTGGGCGAGGTTCCAATGTGTGCATTTTTGTGCGGGTCGCCCGCTGTGTAACCTGCTATAACGTGATTTCAGGAGTCAGCACTCCACTCTGTGCAGTTGTACATTAGTGTTTGCATACTGCAGCATGTTACGCCTATTTTGATGACGAAGTTGTGGCTCTTCTTTGTCTGCCGAGTTCCCGGCCCGGGCTGGGCCATTGCTGTCTCGATAGAGAAGTTCCTGACAGCTCAAAGTAGGAGTCATCCAAGTAAGTCCGAGTGTCCCACGCTCTCCAACTAAAATGTAATTTTTTTATGTTTTGATGTATATCTATCTTCGTGAAAAATATATTTCTGTGATAAATAAAGGTTTTCCAACATTAATATCTTATAAACATCATCAAATTACACATAGAAAAGAGGAAATAAATAAGATATAGTATAGGGAGAGGGAGAAATATTCACATATAAAATCATATAAATACATTGACAATCGTAGCTGGGTGTTCCTATTAGTTTGATTTGTCACCGTTTCTAAACATCTCTTTTTGACATTCATAACGCTGTCGTTACAGTTTCTGTATTCAACAAGCCGATCCTCCATCCCTATACTAGACAACTCAGTCACCTGGTATCTGGCAACTACGATTGCTACAACCCCGTAATAGTGGAAACTTTTAACAAAAGTGCAGAGAAAAGCAAAGTCAGGGAAGAAAAACAGAAAACACCCAGGTTCAGGGTGAAATGTATAAGTGTGCACTGTGAAGGGACTAGTGCATGGTGTGAAGTATAGAAGTGTTGAGAAGGAGGATTTAAGAAGTGCTACAAAGCTTTAAAGGTCCAAAGAAAAAGAAGAAGAAGAAGAAAAATGAACAGATGCGTGAACAAATGAGTGAATAAGTGAAAATAAGTGATTTTATTGCAGTTAGGAAAGTTACATAATACTGAAAAGGAACGTGTGTGAATAAGAAGAAAAGAGGAACGAGAGGAGGAGGACCTAAGCAGCGATACAAAGCGTTGCAGGTCAAAAGAAGAAGAAGAAGAAGACGTTGCCGGATAGCAGGTGACTGGTTGCCTAGTATAGGGATGGAGGATCGGCTTGTTGAATATAGCAATTGTAACGAGAGCGTTTTGAATGTCAAAGAGATATTTAGAAACCGTAACAAATCAAAATAATAGGAGTCTACTCTGTTACGACTGTCAATGTATTTATAAGATTTTTTATGTGAATATTTATCCCTCTCCTTATACTATATCTTATTTATTTCCTCTTTTTTTATGTAACGGTCCGAATGTGTGTGAGGGAGTGGGAGCGTGAATGAGTGAAAGAGTGAATGAGTGAGGGAGTGAATGGGTGGCTAAGGAATGTAAGTGCGTAAAAGGTTATGAGAAGATAACGCGGCGAGCGAATGAGTAAATATTATGAACGAGAGTTACTGATATCCCTCATCTCAAAGCCTCGACCCCCCCCCCCCCCCCCAAGAAACCAATAACTAGTTAGGTAGGTAGGGTTTGATTGTAATGCCGAGAGGGAGTCACGAGAAGAAAGGGGAGGAGCTAAGCGAGGAGCAGAGGCGAGAAGGCGAGGGCAAAGAGACCCACGGGCGAGTGAGGAAGAGCACCAGAAGCTTGGGAGACGTGAGGATAGAGCAGACAGAGGCGGCAGCGAGAAACCACACAGAACAGACAAGGAAGCGGGCTGGTTTGGCCGAACAAGAACCGGGAGAAGAGACGTGAAAGCGGAGTTGAGTGAGAGAGGTGTCCATCTCTCCACTCAGCCCCCCCCCGAAAACCACCCACGGCCTGCTGTGTGAGACGGACTACAGGATGGGAACTTATATGGCGGGGTAACCTGCCCCTCGACTGCCCGAGTGGCCGTCCTACCACTGCCCCAAGCTGCTCCCTACATCACGACGAGCGCCCGCCTCTCCACGCCAGCGGCGCCCGCCTCTCCACACCAACCGGCGCCCGTCTGTCCATCACCAGGACCGCCCATTCCCATCGTGGACGTCCCCTGCCGAGCCTGACACTCACGCCAGCTCCTGCTTCTCCTCCTCCAGCAACCAGAGCTAAGCATTATGTGTATTCCCCAAATCTCCCTTGTGCCGGTAGCTAGTTAGATTAGAGGCATACAGCCTGTCAGTAATTTTTTAGTACTCCGCTAACCTTTGAAAAATTAAACTAAATACATATTTATATACAACCTTACTGTGAGTGTTATCAGTTGGAGCCTGTTTTCCTGCTCATTTGAGATTACTGAACCCTTACACACATCCCCCCCCATAGTACATTATCACCATCCAGTTTCTTAACGCTGTCTCACAAGTGGTTCACACGGAAATCCTCCCACCTTCCATAATTAATCCCACAACAAGTAACGCCCTTCTGGTCACCCACCTCGGAACGAGTGTTCACTTGTCCCGAGGCCTTACCATCCGGGACCAGCGCTCGGGAATGTAGACGACTACCACGCTACCACATACCATCACAACCATAGTGGTCGTCAAAAAAGGATGTAGCGACCATTTTTTTCAGGTTTTTTTTTTTTTCACCCCGCTACATTATGTCTAATTTGATGATGTTTATAAGATATTAATGTTGGGAAACCTTTATTTGTCACAGAATTTTTTTTTATTTAACACAAAAATATGCATTAAAACACACAAAAAAATAACATTTTAGTTGAGGAGCGCGGGACACACTCGGCCTAACTTGGATGACTCATCGCCAAGAATCCAGCAAGCTGTCAGGCCTTCTCAATATCGAGACGGCAATGACTGAGCTCGCCATTGGGGCTTCGCCTCGCCGCCCGCGGCCTGGCTGGCCAGAGATGATAGCTCTTCCCTCATCTGGGCGGACGTACCTTATAGAACTTCGAGTTCTTATATTTCTGTTGCTGCCATTGTATTCTGGCGTTGTTTGAGGCTGTAGGTTTATTGTAACTAGCCAGCCATGTCGTGTGTGAGCCAGAAGTTGCCCGTGTATTTTCCCCGCGCCAGCAGCATCTTGCATCTCGGCCGGGCGAGATTGGGGCCCACCAGGTCACTCGCCGCGGCTCTTGCTTCTTCTTCCCCTGACCGCCGACCGGTGAGGTCACGGGGGCTCCGTGCTCTGCTCTCGCCTGCCTCTTGGCACCACGCGGTTTTCCTCCAGCTGGGCCCGTATCCTCACGAGCTATTAACTTTTACTCTTAAAGTTACTATCAAAGTTAATAGTTTCAAATTATTAAGAGTAAAAGCTATCCTCGTCAACTTTGAGTGTAAGTATTAGCAAATCCTGGCTACTATTATCTTCTTCTTCTTCTTTATGGCGGGCTCGTTGCTAAGGACGCCTCCGTGCAAAACCTAAACATCCGACATGAATTTCAAGTAAATATTTCAAAAGAAAATTAAAGAAAAACATGTATAAATGTACAACAAAAACATAATAAATGGCAAACACAAGAAAATATTGAGTTTTATGACAGATAGAAGCAGCCTCAAAGGCTGCTTTTACTCCGTCACTCGTCAATACCCTTATCTCCCCTCCTGCGTCACAACTTGCTCTGCTGAAATTAACGCACCATAACCACGTCATCTGCCCCAATGAACACATCTACGGGCCGGGGAATCAGCGCAGAAAAGGAGTAAGTTTAATTGGTCGCCAGATGAAACGGTCTTCTTACATCAAATTCATGAAAAAAGACGTATAATCAGAGGGTGTTATGGGAAGAGCATCACCTCTGAGGATAAGAAGAGAGCGTGGACTGAAGTGGCAGAAGCTGTAACAAGGTTAGTAATCACATATTCATGGTTCAGTTTGCTTACAAACTAACCTAACCTAATCAATTGGGTATTTTTTGCATAATAACACAACCACTGACCTTCCAAACAGAACATACCTTTTCATTCTGTATCTGAATAGTTTCATTATGACCATTTCTGCCACAACCCCCTCTCCCTCAACAACCTAACATAACTAAACCTAACCATGCCAAACCTGCCCCGTCCTACCGAACACATCCTAACTTAACATGCCAAGTTTGTTGGGGGGAAGAGGGGGTTGGTATAGATAGTTAAGGCATATTTGCCCCTTTAATTCTTTATTTATTTTAATTTGTTTATTATTTTTTTATTGGGGGGGCTAGGCATGCCAGACTATGGACACTTTTACAAGTACTTTATGTCAAGACTATATGAGAAGAGGTAGGTTTCGTGAGAATGGTAAAGTAAGATTAAAATTGTATATTTATAGCATTGGTCAAACAGATTATGGTGATATAATGTTAGATTGGAATGTACTCAAAATAATGAAATTAAGGTTAACGCTTTTATTTATTTTGTTACATATTCACATATTCATGATTCAAGTAACTTGCAAACTAACCTAACCTCGTCAAATGGGTATTTTTGTATACAAACACAACCACAGAGTTTCCAAACAGAACACACTTTTCCTACTGCTCCACATGAATAGCATCATCATGACCATTTCTGCTGCAACCCCCGCTCCCTCAACAATCTAACATAACTAAACCAACTCCTGCTAAACATGTCCTACCAAACACGTCCTAACCTAACATAGTAGGTCCCCAAGTTTGTAAGGGTGGAAAGGGGGTTAGTATAAGAGAGTCAAGTCATATTTACCTGTTATTTTATTTATTCCTTATTTAGAATTTTTGGGGGGGTGGGTGGGTTGGGCATGCCAGACTCTGAACACTTTTACAAGTATTTTATGTTAAGACTATATCGGAATAGGTAGATTTGATGAGAATGGTAAAGTAAGATTAAAATATTATTTTGATAGTATTGGTCAAACAGTTTCTGGTGATATAATGTTAGGTTAGAAGTACTCGAAAGAATGGAATTAAAATTAATGTTTTGAATTTTTTGTATAGCTGTATTGTGTAATATCATCCTACTTAGATAAAAGCATTTTAGAAAAGTAGGTAATGAAAAGTAGTATTTATGGCCATGTTCATAACAATTAAAAAGCTAATGTCTTATGATGCATGTAAATAAAATATCGGTACTGATTTATCTTTCCATCACAGCATGTATTAAATGTTATTGGAGAAGGTGTGGGAAATAAATATCATGCCATAGTGAAACGATTAAGAAACTTGCTTCACATTTATACCCTGACAGTGCCTTCCTTGGGAGTGGACCCCGTACGCAGGATGACTGTGAGAGGCGTTGGTACAACGTACAAGAAAAATCAAAGCCTCGCATTGCCAAGCGCAAGAATGAGTAGCGGCAGACTGGTAATTTTTTTTAGTTGTTATGTCTTTAAATGTAAAACTTACATTAGTTAGTTTTTTATGTGCTCACAGAATGCAACTATACTGGCCACAATGCCTTTATTTCAGCTTAAAGTTAATAAGTTCATAGCAGTGAACTGCATATTTGATATTTTTTTTTTTTTAATGTTCATCTGTCAATGACTATCAGTCTATCTAAATAGCTTGGCTGTCTTCCCCCAGTGAAGGGTTTTAGCCAAGCCAGGCACACACTCACTCACACATACACACTCACGTACACCACTCTCTCAGCTGCACAGCCCCTGAGTGAGTAAAAAAGGCCCTCACTGCCCTCACTGTATGGGGGATTAGCTGCACAGTTCAGACAGGGAACTTCCACACCAAGGCCTCACAGCATACACTGGTTTACCCCTGCCCCTTCATAACAATGACATTTCCCCCAGCACCTGAGTGCCCCACACGTGTGGCACCACAGATACGCAGGCGCCTGCCTATATAACTATGACATTAACTATGGTAGATAAACTGGTGTATGACATCAAAGGCTGCTCGTCTCATGTATTTGAAGGGGTACCAGAGCCATTCAGCTTCGACACAGCTGATGATGTGCTAGGGATAGGACAGCAGCAACAGTCAAGCAGCAGTGAAATATTGACTGGCCTGTACGTTTTTGGCAAAAACTTTTATATTCTCATTAAAACAATTTATTAATCACTCTTAAATTCATATTCTTTGTAGATACACACTTTATTAGTCAATTATTTTACAACTAATAACAAATAGTGGAATATTTCTATTAATAAGTAATATTTCACCTTTAAGACCCTTTTTCAACTACGTACCTATTTAACTCATCCGCTACGATTGGCATGGATTTGGCTTTCACTGGTAGCCTGGTAACATAGTAGTCCCAGGTCTTTCTCTGCCTCTGCGGTGGATGGTGCAGTGTTTCCCATGTGGTATTGGTATGCTGGATATCCCCTCCCAAGGTGTAGGACTACATTTTCTTCACTGAATTGTAGCAGCCACTTTTTGTTCCATTTCAGTAGTTTGGTGATGTTTTCTTGTAGGAAATCCGCAGTTGAGGGGTTAAGTTACATGCATTAATCATGACTAATATATGACGCTTTTTTTCAGCCCCGCTGCTATATTGCTAGAGACCATCCCAGCACATTGTTCATTACTTGTGGAAAAGATACCATCAGCTGCTCCGGCAACAGCCACTGCTTCAACATCTGCTGGCCCTATGACACCAGCCACTGCTTCATCATCTGCTGGCCCAATGACACCTGCCACTGCAAGGGATGACAATGAAGCTGCTCCACTACAGTCACCACCTACTTCATCGGAGTTAAGAGATGTCTTTCATAGGGCAGCAGTATAATTTTTTGATGCTGGGCTGAATATTACTGCCTCAAGGCTATGATTTTGTCACTTTTTTTTATTACTGAGGTGGTTAGGGTGGAAGGGGTGAAAAATAATATCTGCTGTTTTTCGACAGAAATGGTTAGCAAATTCATTCAAAGCACAAAATTTACCAGAGAAAAAATGTGTGCCATTGTGAGTGGGTTCACTTGAGATTGGGCTCCAATACGCCTCCGTGGTCTAGTGGTCAGCATGCCTGGCTTCTACCTGCGGGCCCGGGTTCGAATCCGGCCCGGGCAGTCGGCGTGCAGCTCACCCAGCTGATCCTCCTCCCTCTCGGGCTGGTCGATAAATGACTACCTGGGGAAACCTGGGGAAACTGTGGTAACCCGGATGTCACACTGGCCCTGTGTACCGGGGTAATGGGCTCCCTCCCACCACAGGCTCAAGGGCCAATGTTACGGAGATGAGCACCGAGGCCACGCGCTGCTACAGCGTATGCCCCAACTTTACCTTTACCTTTATTGGCTCGACTGACAGACATGGCTTTGTATGTCGAAGGTCACTGGTTCAATCCCCACAGCCAACACTCTCTAACTTGGATTTTTCTGAGTTCCCTAGAGCCTAGATTAATTTATCGTTGTTAAATGAGGAGATTTGCACCGGCACCCAGTCGTGGGTGTTACAAAATACTTTGTTACAATCAGGGGCGTCATTTGGACTTCAAAAGTTGGAGAGACATTATGGCATACAGTTTTATATATATATATATATATATATATATATATATATATATATATATATATATATATATATATATATATATATATATATATATATATATATATATATATATATATTTACCATCATTAGCTGATAACACCTTTAGGCACCGATCATATTTGCATTTTATGTAGTCTGTGATGCAGGCAGGATATTCATTAGTACCTAATTAGACTCATGCTGCTCTCCAGTGCTCTCTGATACACTCACAATCAAAGATGTAGTATACCTATATGGTAGCATTGAGTAATCTTAGGTCACTTGGTAAAGTGTTCACCAAAGTCCGACCCAAGCTGACAACATAAACCTAAGCGTGTTTGCAAGTTGAGTGCTTAGAATATTGGCATAATAATAAAAGATGCTGAAAACTTGATTCCACTACTTTATTGAATATATGAATTATTATATACTGAATTTGTAATGGAGCCAAGATAAAAAGCTATGTTTTTCAGTGGTCATACCATGATATGAAAATAAATAGGTAGACATATATAATTAATTACTACGTATTTTGGTATGATGACCATTGCACGTTAATACCATAGCTTTGCTAGCATTGAGTAATCTTAGGTCACTTGGTAAAGTGTTCACCTTAGTCCGACCCAAGCTGACAACATAAACCTAAGCGTGTTTGCAAGCTGAGTGCTTAGAATATTGGCATAATAATAAAAGATGCTGAAAACTGGATTCAACTACTTTATTGAATATATGAATAATTATATACTGAATTTGTAATGGAGCCAAGATGAAAAAGCTATGTTTTCAGTGGTCATACCATGATCTAATGAAAGTAAATAGGTTGACATATATAATTAATTACTACGTATTTTGTTATGACGACTATTGCACATTAATACCATAGCTTTGAATCCAATGATGAATATCTTCAAGCAAGACACAAATAGCAACAGATTGGTCACCAATTCACTCATTAAACACAGTACTCCAGAAAAGTACACACTGAATTCACAATAAAGTTGTTTTCCCACTTGGAATTTTGTAAACAGAAACCAAGTAACCTCGTTTTACTTCACTCATAAGTCATGATGTACGCGATGTGGTCACCTCGACCTTTCGTTCCTCCTCCCTCACACTAGCAGACGTCACTAACAAGCTTTCTTACCACCATTATCTCAATATGAATAACCGGCAGGAGTAATTTGTTTTCTAACTTGATTTTAAAGCAACAATAATTATAAATCATATTTAAAATTACATTTTAATGCAATTTTAATGTCATCTTTTTCATTTGCATGTGTGTACCTTTCTGCTACAAATAAAAGTTTTTTTCCCATGTTTCGTTTTCCTTAACTCAAATATTTCACATTTTAATCAATAACAAAGGCATCAAACACTAATTGTATGTTCAAGCTATGTAAGTTTTTTTTTTCTGTTCACATAAACTGCTTCGTTTTCCTTTGGTGCCATTATTTTCACATGGGTGCAGTCTATCACTCCCACAACACCGGCAAGTTGGTAAAATTCTGCTTGCTTTTACGGATCTCCACCCTATCAAGGGGAGACTGGATAAACCTCCCGACTACCTACGGGGCACTGAGGGCGGCCAGAGTTTCCGCAATCACCCTGCTTACACTACTCTGGCTTACCCCCAACTCATCACTTGAACACCGGGGTGAGGGAATGCTCCCTTTGAAGTGGATCTTGTAGCTCTCTTCTCTCCAAATCAGTCACATACTCCATTCCTGCACGGTCTAATATGTATCTCTTGACAAGTTCACCATCGTTATACAGTTCCAAAGAGTCCTATCGAACTCTAAATTGCGGAGGCGGGCTGGGCGAGGAAGTCCGGCGGCCATGTTGATATGGGTCTGGGTCTGGGATTCACTATTAACTTTACTATTAATGTTTAGAGGTCCTCGCCAGCACTTCCAAGTTAATACCAAAGTTAATAGTAGGTATTAGGCCAATAGTTGTTGAGGATACACTTTGAGAGTGAAGTTAATACTAAAGTCGAAAGTTAATACCAAGTTTAGTATTAATAGTTGTCGAGGATACGGGCCCTGGTGTATTGTGGATCCCGGGCTCCGCCACATTGGGACACAGCCGCACCGGTCTCTGCTTGGGTGTGTAGACTTCCGCGGCGGCTTCTCCGTGACAGCTGCACCTACCGCGGGACATAACGCCCTGGGGGCGGATTCTGAGAAGGGCCGTAAGTTAAGGCCCGCGCGCTGCCTTAACTTCCCCAAGGCGCCGTTAGCTGCGGCCGCGCTACGGCGCCGTATCTCTGCATTCCTTTCCCATGCTCTAAACTTTTTAAGGCCGCCGTAAGCGGGTCGTAGGGCGCGTGGCGCTGCAAGGCGGCCGCGTCTCGGTGGCCAATCAGGGGCAAATTCTAGTCGGCAAATAGGAAGCGTCGACCAATCGCGGGATATAAACACAAGTCAGCTGTTGTGCTAACCTTCCCGCGGTGCCCACCCTCTTACGACAATGGAGCCTCTCTCCTCACCCCCTACCTTGCCCCCTACGAAGAAGAGGAGGCCGAACTTTTCGGAAGAGGAGCTACTATAGTCTGTTCAGAGCATGAAGTCGGTTCAAGGTGTGGCAGATTCCAGAATTCCCATGAGTGCAACGCTGCCAGTTCGACCGCCAATTATCAGATTAGCACTCTCTCCCGGCCTACCCACCCACAACCCACCTGTTTATCTCTCTCTCTCCCTCTCTCTCCCTCTCGACCCGGGGGAGGGACCTAGGGGGACACACCGACCACCACCACCACCACCACTACCACCACCACAACGTGGCAACATGGGAAAAAATCGCTGCCACATGTCATAGAATTTATACAAATCCTTGTTATAATCCTAAACATCAACACTCATTGTACTATGTAGCTTCCTTTACTATATACAGAATATATAAAATATCGCTTTCAAATAGCACATGGATGGGAAATAAGAGAGAGACGCATGTACGAAGGCTGATTTGGCAGCATGAGTAGAGGTAAACGACGATACCAGCTCCACCCTGAACCGACTTCATGCTCTGAACAGACTATAATGCTAATATCACTGACACAAACCTAACCGAACTAAACCTACCTTTGTTCATAACCTCAGAAGCTGACGCCTTTTTTTGTGAAAAGTTACCTTTAACATTTATCAGCACTATGAGATATATGTATATACAACACTTGCAACACAGTGATGTCCCTGCTCACCCACGCGTGTAAGATACTACGTTGCGAAGGATGGGGGGTGGATCCCCAAGTTTGTAGACTTTAGGAAGGGAAATATTAGGAAAATGGTGTGGTGCGCGTAAACTGCATGCTTATGTATTTACCCCGTCTTCAATTGTGATGCTGTCCATAAAGTATGAGTGCAAAGGAACATGGCAACATACCTATCTACTGGTTCTTTGCAACTCTACATAAAAGAAATGTATTATTGCAAGAGGCAGTGGGAAGCCCCCTCACAAGTTTTCACCAAACTTCCTAGTTACTGTATTACTAAAAAGCTTACTGGTAGTTCATTCACTTCCTACAATTGTGTAACTACGTAGTATGACTACGTTAAACATCGTTTATATGCATTTCATACCTGTATGAGGGCTGAATGTTACACTTGTAGCAGCGAAGGGCACCGCAACTCTCCTCAAAATGGCCGCACCAGTGTTTTGAGTATAGAAGTTTTGCAGCTGACGTCATCAGTGGGGGTGTGGGGGTAGCGCGGGCCTGCACGGCCATCTTGGTGGTCAGTGGTGGTAGTCACTTATCAAAGCAAACCTTGGTGGCGGCTAAACAAGTGCACTGTGTGTTCATCATGGGATACGTATGTTGTGCGGTTGAATGTTCTAACCGACACGGGAGAGATGCTGTGTCATTTTATAGATTTCCAGAAGAGCGGGGGAAGTGGATAGCAGCTGTGAGGATGGCAAACTGGCGGCCGTCTGCTTCATCTCGACTCTGCAGTGCTCATTTTGTAAATGTTACAGGCACGACTGATTAGATTATTTCATGAGGTAACACTCATTTAGGTATTGCCCCGGGTCCCCTAGCTTATTGTGTGGCGGAGGATTACTCTGGAACGGGATTTACATGAGCTGGCGGAGGTAAACACGCATGGCGGCGCTCAAGCAGGGGAAGAAAATAGGAAAGGAAATTCAGTGGAGGCAAAGTGCACAGAGGGACAGAGCTCAGTGCTGGGTGGAGTATATAAGTGCACGCAGGGAAGTGACCGAGAGTGCGTAGTGTAAGGTGACTTGCCGTCACTTGTCCTCACCTGTTTGCCTGCCTATGCTGCCTACCTGGGCCTACCTGGGCATCACTGGTCAGCAACAGATCGGCCAGGCAGAGGGACAGCCAATCAACCGACCAGCCAGACAGTCAGCCAACCAACCAATCAGCCAGTCAACCAGCCAACCAATCAGCCAGTCAGTCAACCACCCAGTTAGTCACCCAGTCAACCAGCCAGCCATCCAGTCGGTCAGTTAGACAGACAGTCACTTTACCAATCAGCCAGCCAATCAACCCACATGACAGCCAGCCAGCCAGCCAGCTAGACAGCCA
Organism: Eriocheir sinensis; assembly: GCF_024679095.1. Taxonomy (NCBI): domain Eukaryota; kingdom Metazoa; phylum Arthropoda; class Malacostraca; order Decapoda; family Varunidae; genus Eriocheir; species Eriocheir sinensis. The sequence continues at coordinate 3,911,597 of NC_066524.1, read as the reverse complement.
GTCTACCAGTCTCCTCCTCCAAAAGCACTGATTTTTTCGATGTATTTAGCTTCGCAGCATTCTCAAGCGATCTCGCCTAATCACTTAACACAAATGATGCTTGGGGATGGGGTACACGTGGTGAATCTGCTCACTCTGCTGGGGAGGTGACCACCAGCGGGTTTGCAGACGACGCACAAGGTGCAGACGACGCTGTTTCGTGACGTCACTGCAAAACCTCTATACCAGCGGAGGCGCTACGGCCGGACTTGCGGCCCCTTAAGCAGATACAACGCCGTAACTTCGTTTCAGAATCCGCCCCCTGATATGACCCACGGCAGGAAGGACAAGCTGCAGCTACCTCGAGCAAGGCTGTTGCACGAGCCTCTACTCCTCCCTCCGCACCAAGTTAAGTAGCTAGTCGTTAGTGTAACCAGGTCAGGTTAGTACTTGTGTGAGCACGAGTAACGCCTGGCTCAGCTGTGTGTGTGTGTGTGTGTGTGTGTGTGTGTGTGTGTGTGTAGCTGTCTAGTTTCTTTTTTTTTGTGTGTGTGTGTGTAATAAAGTTGTACATAGGTTTACAAGCTTTATCAGTAACCTTTTTGTGCCTGTGTGTGTGCCTTCCAGCCCCATAAGGAGATAAGTAAGAACCCCACGGGTGATTTGAGCAGGTAGGTTGCGTGTACACCGTAGTGTGTCTCTGGCGCGCCACGGGAATCAACCCCTTGTTGGCTAGTTTCCGCCGTTTGAGCACACGCCTTTTATAATCTTGTTTCACCCCCGTGACAATTTTCATGCTGCCATCCCCTACACTGGTAAACTCTGGAACATCCTTCCTTCGTCTGAATTTTCTGCTGCCTATGACTTGACCTCTTTCAACAATAATGTATCAAGACACCTCTCCTACCGAAATTGACCTCTCTTTTGGCCACTCTAATTATTTATGTTGTGGGAGCGGTGAGTAGCGCTATTTTTCTACACTCTTTTTCTTGCCCTTGAGCCGCCTCCTTTGTTGTAAAAAAATTATGTATTCTTGTGTTGGTAGAAATAATCATAACCACTTAAAAAGTATCCCGTGGTTTTTGCAAGTAAAAGTTATGAAATATCACCACAGAAAAGTGTATTGAGGCTACGCGTATACTGCATTCCTCTCATACTGGAAATAACCATAACCATTTGAATACTATCCCGTGATTATTGTAAGTACGAGTTGTGAAACATCATCACTGAGAAGTGTAATAAATCTATACTGTATCCCTGTGTTTCTAGAAATAACCATTACCATTTGAAAAATAGCCCGTGATTATTGTAAGTAGGCTACTACAGTCTGTTTCATTTCATCTGTCCACCAACAAAGAGGGATTTTTGATAAATGTGGCACCTGCGCATTTCTAGTTCGCGAATACATGAAAATCAATTGTTGTGATAGATATTCAAGTTAATTTTTCAATAATATTTGAATGTTTATGTTTACAAAAAGTAACTGTCATTTGCATCGAACCGAACATACAAGCACACGAAAAGACAAGCTTGTATCAAACAACATAGTCACATCATGATCGAATGATCTATGGTTTTTCAAATTCATATAAATCATTTCATCTCAGGTATATCAAAAGACATCTGGCTCTACAAGTGCAAATAAAGGGTATTTTAATAATTTACTTCATGTAAATAACAATTAATATTGAAAATAACATGAAATAGTAAATAATAAATGTTGAATGCGACGCTAGGCCATTTCGAATATCATTCATGTTATTTACAAGCAACACATCAACATTCCTTATGAATAGACACTTCCAGACCCAGATATCGCTTTATGTACCTGAATGAGATGAAATATGGGTATCTGAAAGGCTATATAATAAGTCGTTCGAGAATGATCAGACTATACTGTTTGGTATACAAGCTGTTCTCTCGTGTGCTTATATGGTAGATTATCGATGTAAATCGACATGTTTGCGTTTCAATAAGATGGCCTGAGGGTTTTGTGTATACACAAACATTAAAATATATCACTAAAAATATAAAGTTGATATCCATGCAATCACGCAGGTGCCACATCTACGTTCACAAGTGGACAGATGGAATGAAATGAACTGTAGTTATGAGGCATCATATCTTATAAGTGTATTAAGGCTATACTGCACTAATAAGTCACCATCAATGCTTCCGTCCCTATTTTTTTCCCATGACATTATAAGCAGAACTAATAAACATACATTATTAGGAATAACGTATGATGATACCATGACCTTTAAGCATCACGTAACAAACCAAATCCTTAAATTATCCAGGTTAGTATCTCTGTTATATCAAATTAAAGAATTAATGCCCATTGATGTTTTGAAAATGTTATATAACGCACATGTCTTACCACACTTATATTACTGTACGCCTATCTGGTGCAACACCTACCCCACACACCTGTTACCTCTGTTTAGACTTCAAAAGAAAATAATAAGAATTATTACAAACAGTGACTACTTTGCCCACACACAACCTCTCTTTAAAGAAGCAAATTCCTTAAAACTTTTTGAGATAAATAAGCTACAAATTGGTATTTACATGTATAAAAAGATCAAAAGTGAAACCTCCGTGTCCTTACAGCCACAACATACTTATTTCACCCGTACTCATGAAAATTTACATACACCTGCCCATAATTTAACACTTTTTCAACACTCACTTTCTTATTCAGGACCTAAAACCTGGAATTCTATTCCTAATAATATTAAAGCTCTAAATTCAATACACTCCTTTAAAAAACAATTTAAAAAAACATATTCTTCTCAATAATAATTACAAAGTCCATGTATCATCTGTCAGAGTGTGTCCTCAGCTTAATCAATTATTACCTTATACTATTATTATTGTATTAATACTATTACTACTTACATTATCATTTACAGTACTACCATATTATTTTTATAAATCAATTACAATTTTTGTACTAATGATATTGTGTTAATATTATCACTTTAATTATTATTTACACTACTATTACTTTATGATTATCACAATGTTAATTATTATTATTATTATTATTATTATTATTATTATTATTATTATTATTATTATTATTATTATTATTATTATTATTATTATTATTATTATCATTATTATCATCATTTTACTTTTGTCATATATTATATGTTTGTATGTGTGTATATATATATATATATATATATATATATATATATATATATATATATATATATATATATATATATATATTTATATATATATATTTATATATATATATATATATATATATATATATATATATATATATATATATACATATATATATATTTTTTTTCATTATATATATATATATATATATATATATATATATATATATATATATATATATATATATATATATATATATATATATATATATATATATATATATATATATATATATATATATATATATATATATATATATATATCTATATATATATATATATATATATATATATATATATATATATATATATATATATATATATATATATATATATATATATATTTTTTTTTTCTTTTTTTTTCACTATTGATTAAATCCGGCACCTAAGTTTCCAGTACTGCCCAAAAAGCTCCCAGCTGTAAATGGGCTCCCTGCACTACAAAATTATTGTAAATACATAATTGAATAAAGGGATAATAAAATGTTTCAAATGTTTCAAATGTTTCTCTTACTGGAAATAGTCATAACCATTTGAAAAATAGCCCGTAATTATTGTAAGTAGGCTACTAGTTATGAAGCATCACTGATAAGTGTACTAAGGCTATACTGCATCCCTCTCATACTGGAGATAATCATAACCATTTGAAAACTATCCCGTAGTTATTGCAAGAACAACTAATAAAACATCATATTCCTGCTTAATAACATAACTACTATAAATTTACTGCCAAATATTTAACACCCTTACCTTGTATGAATTAGAGTGAGAAGGATTGATGCCCGGCGGAGCGGAGCGCTAACCCTCACTGGGCAATGGCTGCTCGATAGCTGAATACGTAACCAACTGACTCCGGGGACGACGTCACGGCAAGCTTGCTCGGCCAGGCTAGTGCTTGCATATAGAAACGGTCTTGGTTATATCACTGTGTCGAGTGCGTGCCAACATAGCTCCCCCAGCGTCTTCCTCCCTCCTTGCCTCGTCGAAGGGGAGTCACCTTGTCGTGGTGACGGGACTTGAAGCAAGGTCGGCGGCACCACCTACCGTAGTAGCCTACCTACATCGATAGGGCTCGATGTCCGCTGACCCCGTGGACCAAGTGCTCCCCCCCTCATCACTAATAGAGGTGACCTACTGGTGAAGTTGCCTGCGCCTGCCCTTTTGCCACCTAGGCCAGGGCAGGGCTATTGTCTCCCGGCTATTGTCCGTGGCGCCCCGTATACTCCCCATGCCTTCTCATCTGGGAACTGAGTCCACTGCGGGGCAGGGTTTAGTTCCCCTCGGTAGGCAACACGCTCCTTTGGTGGGAAGGTTGGTGTAAGACGGGTAGTTCAGTGTGGCCCCGCTCAATCAATCGGCTGGTCATGTGTTAGCTAGAGTCAAGTGGTCACTGTCGGGTGGTCGATCGCAAAAGTCTGCGCCAACCAGTCTGGAAACCCTCTTTGAACAGTCAGCAACAGGTCTGGGATCAGTCTGAGACCGCTCAGCGATCAGCCGATAGTAAACCCTTGCGTCTGATGTTTGCTGTCAAGCGCTCTGGGACTGGTATGCGACAGGTCTTATCCGGTTCAGACTAGTTGGCGAGTGGTCGAGGAGAGAACCCTCATTCACAGTTTTGCCTTCGGAGGGAACACACCACACACGGAAGCAATGCCCGAGGGAACCCAGAAGCGCCTGGCTCGGGCAAACACCCACACACCTGACACCGCTGAGGACACACAGATCGCTGTCGGGAAGAAGAAATCTGTGTCTGACTCCCTCACCAAGGACCAGGAGCAGGTGCTAGCTAAGTGGTTTGTCGACCACCCCATGTTCTTCGACCAGACGCAGAGGGCCTTCAAAAATAAGGAATTAAACAATATGCTCCTCGACAAGAAGGGGGCAGAGCTTGGGATTCTAGGTCAAGAGGCGATGTAGTGGTTCCAGAGTATGAGGACTATGTTTGGCAAGCTCCACAAGAGGACGAGTGGGCAGGCAAATGTTCACTTTACAGCGCGGCAGCAGTGAATCCTCAACAACCTCACCTTCCTGACAGAACATCTGCTGCCCAAAGCCAAGAGCAGGGAGCTGGGACAGGTCAGTTCATTATATACGTTATCTTTTTATTTTTTTTATTATTACTTTTTTATGTTTCACCTACCTTTGCAGTGACTTTTTTTTTTTTTTTTTTTTTTTTTTTACATTGCAGCCTATTGCGCCGGTAGGCTTCTTCCAGGTGGATCCTGATGGTCGGTCCAAGGCTTCTTTCCGGTAGGTCCTGATGGTCGGCCCAGCCCGTTCTGGCGCAGGCGAGTGTTTATAGTGGCGCCATCTTGCATTGGCTCATGCTGCCCTCCCAGAGCTCATCTTTGATCCTAGAATCTAGAGTCCGGGTTGATAGGTGGTCTTCTGGACAGCATGTGGGTAGTTTTAAGCCACTCGGCGGCGGCTGAAAAATCCCAGCTTGGTGGCACCGGGCGGGGATTGAACTCGCGTCCTCCTGAACACGAGGCCGTTACTTTGACGACTCAGCCACCGCCTCCCCAAATGTTTTGGTTCTCAATAGATTTGCTGCATCTGTTTTGTATACTTGTGTTGATATTTCCACTGCTAAGTTATTTTATCCTCTACAATGTTTTTTTTTTATATATAATAATAATCATAAAACATCCATTCTTCTGTATGTTTTGTTGGGTCAGTCCAGACCTGTGATTCCTGTGCCACCACGCTTGCAAAGCTGTGCTGCTAGTTCACTCTGAATCTCATGTACAGTCGTGCTATTAATTGTCACAATACAGTGATTTTAGCTCATGAAGTAATATCGTATCCTTATATTTCCATTAAATACTGTTTATTGTTCAAAGCAAGCTACAAGTATGAAATCATTGTTAATCCATCCATGATTTATTGATCAGTCATATATGGCAACTTTGCGAGTGAGTTTCAACTGCTTCACTTGTGCACTGATGCCAATAGCCGCCAAGGAAAGTTTTTATAACATCGTTTGAAAATTACTATTATCATATCATACTTTGCACCACCTCCCATATTCAAATAATATTATTCATTATGATATTGTATTCTATTTGTCAATTATGACTACATTACCATTGTCCGAAACTTAATGAAATATGTGACAACACTTAATGGCGCGACTGTACTATTGTTAACAGTGCTAATGTTTAAAATACCATGTGTCTTTGTGCATTCCAGCTCCCTGGTCCAACTCCTGCCTCTGGTACCCAGGTCTCTACTTCCCAGCCATTGCCTGCCACACAGTCTTCCCAGCCAAATCCTTCTCAGGGGTCCGAGTCTGAGTATGGAGATGACCCTTCGGGGGTGTCACATGCATCTTCGGCAGTGGAGCTGTCGAGGCCCAGCAGTGCCAACAGCAGGGCCTCCAAGAAGCGCAGTGCCCCACAGACTGACGACATGCTGAGCTTCATCGCGGAGCGGATGAAGGCGTCGGACAGGATGGAAGCCCGGTTGGACGAGGCACTCCGGAGTGGGAACAATCACAAGCAGGCATTCGGGCACTGGATGATGACAGAGATGGTGCAGCTGCCCGACGAGCTCTGGCCTCACTTCCGCAGCGATGCCTTTAGCATGTTGACAGCATACTAGGACCGGGCCAGGGCCATGCTGAACCCCCCCGGGCAGCCACAGCAGCACTAGCAGCAAGGCTACTTCCCGGCCCCCTTCCAGCCGACACTCAACTACCAGCACCAGTTTCCCATGCGTCAGTGGCTCCTCAGGGACAGCCAGCAGCACCACATCACCAGCGCCAACAGCAGCACCAGCAGACGTCGCAGCAACACCGCACCCCTCAGCAGCAGCAGCAGCAGAAGATTCACATAGGTCTGACTCCTCTCCTGACAGGTGCGGGTGGGGCGATGAACACGTCAGGACTGTCAGAGTTGGTTGCCAGCTGGCCAGCCGCCACCTCACAGCTCGGCACCCCACGTACCCTGATGAACCTGGATCCAGTACCTGTCGCTCAGTAGTTGCTGCTACCTCGAGTCCGTTGTCAACTCCTCACCATGAAGTAGGCACTGATGATGCCTAGAGACTCATAATTGTGCAAAAGTTGTGTACTGCATATTCTTGAAATAGTTATCTGCTTTTTTTTATTATAAAATAAATGTATGCAACATCCTCTGTTTTCTTTTCACTGAACCTTGAATGTAGTAATTGGTACATTTATCCCTAGTTTGTAACCTTCACCATCCACAAACCTTTCACACATTTAACTTAACACCCTCACTTTTTATATGTGGCTGGGGGAAATAAATGGTGCACTCACAAAATGTGGGTACTTGGTAATAACTAACAATTGGTCAATATTATACTGGATAACTTAACTTTAATATGATCCTGGGTGATTAAATGGGGAAGTAACGTTTGACTGGTACTTGGGAGTAACTTTAAAATTTGGCGAATACTTTACATATTTATAGATAGATTATACTAAGGATAAACAAACCATGTCTGATGAAATGCAATCACTTTATTCAAAATCACAAAGAACATAAAATTAAAGTACAAAAGAACATTTTAAGAGAAACGTTAAATCAAAGTCAACAATTGCAAATATATGAAAAGTAAATGAGTACATAGTAGTCCATTTTTCTGAAGTAACACATTTCCAATACTTAGTATAGCCTCCTTTATACAAATTATACAGTAAAATGGGATATACATCACAAACATTTACACAAGTCAGTGTCTCTGTGCACACACACTACTCGTCAGCCATAACACGGTTCATGGGCCACGGCACACTACCAACATTGAATTGAATTGAAGTAATGCTTCATCAACATTCTTTGCTGCCTGGCCTGTCTGGACTCACGGTTGCCACCAACTACTTCCTCCATGTCAGCGAGGCTCCCTTCGTCGCGCCAGGCTCCCGGAATGATATGGTGGTCTCCATTCTCTCGGTCCAACGTAGCATTCTGCAAGGTGGGGTAGCGCATCCTCATCAAGTTGTGTAAACACATAGCAGCCATGGCAATGGTAGTCACAGTTTCTGGTTCTTGTCGCATGGTACTTAGGAGGCACTGGAAGCGATTCGCCAGTATTTCAAATGCATTCTCCACAATACGCCTACCCCTGGACAGCCTGTAGTTGTAGATCCTCTCCTCGATGGTCATGTTGCGTTTGGAGAATGGTTTCATCAGCCATGTCCATGTCAGCAGCGGAAAGGCATTATCCCCAACAATGAAGAAAGGGGTATCTTCGTCGTCATGTGGCAGTGGCTCCTGTGGAGGGAACCCAATGGTTTCCGCTTCAATGGCAGCACGCACGTTGGACCGGTTGAATACAGCGCAGTCTGACGTAGCACCATTTGCAACGACATCAGCCCATATGAACTTGTAATCTGCATCAGCCACAGGCAGCAAGATGATGGAGAAGAAGCCCTTGTAATTGTGATACATTGACCCAGACTCGGAGGGACACTTGATGGCGACATGCTTCCCGTCAATAGCCCCTAGGCAGTGAGGCAACTGCCACCTGCTGTAGCGAATGGCTAATTCCTTTCACTCAGCTGCATTGGTAGGTGCAGATAACTTCAGCCTGGAACTCTTCCACGTATACTCTCGCACACTTCTTTAACCAGAAGTTGTGGGGCACGCGGAACTGGAAGGCAAGGCTGTGATAGCTCTCCTCGGTAGCAAGGGGTCGTAAAGTGATTGCTAACTTCATCCCAGGGTCTAAAGGTGCCCGGAATCTTGTTGTTTCCTTACGGATTCTCTCAGACAGTCGAATGAGGACCTCCCTGAACATGGCTTCAGGAGACTCCGCCTCAGGTTCCCTCATCAGTGCGTGATATGTTCCAAACTGCCACCGCCTTTCAATCCATGGTCGCACCCAGTATCTCCGTCTACTTCGTCTCTTGCGTTCATAATGCCAGCGAGCAAGCAGTAAGGCACCCTGTTCACGCTGCAGCCGTATCTGAATGCGAAACCACAGCAACTGATGTTTTGGAATGAATGCAGTCATTCTGAGGACAGCCTGGTAGCAAGTGATGATCGGGGACAGTGGTTCGCAGTTATATGCAGTCTCCGACGAGTCGTAAAGTAGTCCATGATAAGTCGGCAGCAGTCCGTGAACAGTCGCTGACCCGTCGCGGACCGTTTTTATCCAATCCGTACTAATCGGATATAGCATAAGACCGCTCGCCGAGCGGTCCGAGATAGAATCCCCCACTGCGCACATCAGTCAGCGACCGCTCGTATCCTATCGATGCGGGACACCAGACTGCTCGTCGAGTGGACAGAAGTTATCGCCGAGCGGTCTGCAAAAAATCGGCTGTATGGCAAAATTTGCAGTCACACCAGCAGTGCCGATCGATTCAGGATTACAATTTTTATCTCGGACAAGTTTCAGATCGCTTTAGATGTGACTGCAACATTTTTCTAGACGCCGACCGCTCGGGATCGGGAGTCTGAGGTAGATGTGACTGGGACTGGGACTTAGGCACCGTGTGGTCTGCACTCCAGAGGGTGTGGCAGCGCAGGTGTGAGGTTGTGACTACTACGACAAAGATGGGAGACGTCACGACCAGAGCTGTGCGTCCCTGGTCACATTTCCATATAAAGAATCGTAAGAGGGAGACTGTCCTGGCCCGACTTAGGGTAGGTCACACTAGATATACACATGGCTTTCTCATGTCCCGGGGAGTACAGCTGTACTGTGATAACTGCTTGGTCCCTCTGACAGTGCGGCGCCTGCTGGTCGAGTGCCCCACTTTGTGTAGCGGTACCTCTCCCAGTGTCGGGGTGGAGTCAGGAGTTTCTTTCCCAAGTGCTGGGAGAGAAGGCTCTCTCCCCGGGGCATGGCGCTTATGGCTTCCTACATGAGGCTAGCGTCCCCAACCTCCTGTAGGTCTTACTGACCTTTTATTGTTATCTTTTATCATGCTTTTACTTAATTACCGTTTATTTATAGTTTTATCTTTTAGTCTATTTAGTTTTATAGTAGGCACCTTATGACCCTGCAGTTGCGCCACCAAGACCTGAACGCCACAATAATAAAAAATCAATCCTCCCTTCTTGCCCGCAAAGTTTGAAAGGCGCGCGTTTAGTTTCTCGCCTCCCATTGGCCGACTCCAGCGTCCCGCGGCTTTCCGGGTTCGGATTGGCTGCGGCACCACTGCCCGAGAGACTGATTGGCCCACACCCCACACGCTGCTACAGCCTGCCATCTGTTTGGCTGGCGCGCGTGGCGGGCAACACAAGTGTCTCCACGCAAAGTGTTTACTTACACACAAACACTTACAGTAGACGCATTCTTACATTGTCGTACATTATATATATATAGATATATATATATATATATATATATATATATATATATATATATATATATATATATATATATATATATATATATATATATCAAAACAGACGGCTCAAGGGCAACAAAAAGAGTGCAAAAATAAAAAGCCCGCTACTCGCCGCTCCCATAATAGACAAGAGTAAAGAGTAGCCAAAAGATAGGTCAATGTCGGGTGGAGAGGTGTCTTAATACACTCTTCTTGAAGAAGGTCAAGTCATAGGCAGGAGGAAATACAGACAAAGGAAGGCTGTTCCAGAGTTTACCAGTGAACGGGATGAAAGAAAGGAGATGCTGGTTAACTCTTGCATAAGGGGTTTGGACAGTATAGGGATGAGCATGAGTAGAAAGTCGTATGCAGCGGGGCCGCAGGAGGGGGGGAGGCATGCAGTTAGCAAGTTCAGAAGAGCAGTCAGCATGAAAATATCGATAGAAAATAGAAAGAGAGGCAACATGGCGGCGGAATTTAAGAGCTAGAAGACTATCAGTAAGAGGAGGAGAGCTAATGAGACGGAGAGCCTTAGACTCCACTCTGTCCAGGAGAGCTGTGTGAGTGGAGCCTCCCCACACGTGAGATGCATACTCCATACGAGGGCGGAGTGGAAAGCATCTGTGCGGGGGAGAAGAACTGGCGGAGACGATACAGAACGCCCAACCTCGAGGAAGCTGATTTAGTAAGAGAGGAGATGTGAAGTTTCCTGTTGAGATTTTGAGCTAAGGATAGACCGAGGATATTTAGTGTTGAAGAAGGTGACAGCTGAGTGTTGTCGAAGAATAGGGGAAAGGTGTTTGGAAGATTGTGAGTTGATAAGTGTAGAAATTGTTTTTTTGAGGCATTGAAGGACACAAGATTCCTTTTACCCCAATCGGAAATGATAGCAAAGTCTGGGGTTAAGCGTTCTGCAGCCTCCAGTCTGGAGTCTTGTAATTCCTGTTGATAAGGTCTTCTGTTGAAGGAAGTTGAATAATGCAGAGCGGAGTCGTCAGCATATGAGTGGATAAGACAGTTTGTTATGGAAAGAAGATCATTGATGAATACTGGAAGAGAGTCGGTGATAGGATAGAGCCCTGTGGAACACCATTGTTGATAGGTTTAGGGGAAGAAGCGTGACCGTCAACCACAGCGGAGATAGAACGGCCGTAGAGGAAGCTGGAGATAAAGGTACAGAGAGAAGGATATAAACCGTAAGAGGGCAATTTAGAAAGCAAAGACTTGAGCCAGACTCTATCGAAAGCTTTCGATATGTCTAGCGCAACTGCGAAAGTTTCACCGAAACAGGTAAGAGAGGATGACCATGAGTCAGTTAAGAGAGCAAAAAGATCACCAGTAGAACGCCCCTTGCGGAACCTATGCTAACTATCAGATGGAAGGTTAGAAGTGGAAAGGTGCTTTTGAATCTTCCAGTTAAGGATTAATTCGAAAGCTTTAGATAGACAGGAAAGCCGCGGCGGAGCAGGATACGTCCATTTTCTTGCTGGCCGCATCTCTTTAGGCCTATGGCGATGACCATTTCCTGAGCTTCCTATTGGTAACCCTGCCAGGTGTGGGTGTGGGTGGGGATTACTGTTGTGTTACTGCTGCACCACAGAACATTTTAAAGCTTCATTGTAGGATAAGTAAGAACTTTCCGGTATGAAAAAATCATTGTCATCATTAGAGACAAGAAAGTGAAACTATGCCATTTGTCAATATTTTGTCGAGAAAAGGACGTTTTAAGAAATTCCGTCGCATACAGTGACGTTAAGCAGCTAGGGAAATGTTCCAAATGAACTGTAGATCTTGTAATAATGACTAAATTAACGCGTGTTGTCCTTGATGAGTGACAAAATGAGATATAGTGTTGATTCATCTAGTCATATGAGCAAGAAAGAGGGCTCTGACGGATCACGGGTGGGAGGTGAAAAATAGTCTCAAGAATAGGACGGGGGTCAAGAAAGCCAGACATCACCAGATGACGCCTAATGTTTCCTCCATTCATGAATCTTGAATCAGTAATCTGAATGCCTTGTAATGCCTAGGAAACTTCATATTTCATCTCAGTTACCTTTTTATCTTGAGTAGAGGCTTTGGCGACAAGAAGTTTTTTTCTTCTCTTTCCTCCTCTTCTTTGCAACATCAGCCCAACTTCTACCCGCCGAGTCCAGATCTGCTTGATCAGCGCGAAGCACATCCGCGATCACACTCAACTCCTCCTTTACACTCAATGCTCGAGATTTAACTTCATCCTTCACAACTAATATTTCTTTAGATAATTCTTGCTTAAATTCATCCAATTTCTCCAAATTGTTGGCAGCCAGAGATGCCGTGGTGTTCAAATCCAGTTTATTTTATGTATATTATCCTGCTTGATTCTCGTCAGATGAGCACATTTCACAAAGCACCAATTAGGACATAAACAGCATGCAATCCACTTATCGCCTGTAAAATCTTCACAGACGTAACATAAATTTCTCAAACCCCTGGCCCTGCCTGCCATTGTCGACACAGCAGATTCCGTGTGGACCTCACCCCACACACGACTCACTACTCTCTACAGTCTACACTAATAATATTATTAACCCAACGTAACTTACTTAACGGGGGGGCTTCGACCGCCCTTTTTTCATATTTCAACCGCATGCCGAATAAATTCAAACTAGCCTAAAATAATTTATCCTAATGGAACTTACCTAACCGCCCCTCGATTTCCCCCCCCCCCCCTATATCAGCGTGGCACATTTATTTAAACTAACCTAACAACCTAACGTAACCTACTTAACGTTTTGTGTATTCATATAAAAAAAGAAGCATTTAATAGTCAAAACACATTCATGTAACATGCCACCGAAGGGGCCCGCTGACAAGTAATGCTTTCTGATAGGGAACCTGAACTTGGAACATTCTAGTTAATGTGTGTGTGTGAGAGAAACTTCATATTGTTTAGGTGAGCGTCTCAAGACATTATCTTTGAAAAAAAAAAATCTTTTTTTTGCGATTCTTCAAGTTAAAGGCCCAAAAAAAAGGCTATCCTGCTCATGAAAAGTTGTTTAAAATCCACTGTTAAAGGGCCACGAGCACGTGACTAGTCCTTTAACTTTGACGCTGAGAAGCAAGAGATTGAAATATCACGGGTTTTTAATGATTTTTCGATCGTCTTTTTGACTTCCTTTAGTTTGATTTAGTCCCTGAAAGCATTACTTGTCAGCAGGCCCCTTCGGTGGCATGTTACATGATTGTGTTTTGACTATTAAATGTTTTTTTTTTTTTTTTATAGGAATACACAACCTCCTAGAGAGGGTGGTTGAAGAAATGAGATTGGAAAAGAGGAAGAATAAATGGATAAAGGGTTTGTTGGAGGACAGAAGATTAGTGGGGATCAGGGGAACGGCAGTAAATAATGCTAAAGTTGGTGAAAAAGTGAAAAGGTGGGACACAGACAAGTGGAAAAGCACCCTGCAAGAAAAGGAAAGTTTAAAGCTGTATAGAGAATGGAGAAAAGAAATTGGAGGGCAAGAGCAAATATATGACAACAGTGAAAAGTCGATCATTATGGTTAAATGCCGTACAAATAATCTGAACCTTGGGGATAGAAAAAGATTTAAGAATGAGCCAACAACCTGTGTAATGTGTGGAGCTGTTAAAGAAGATTTGAACCACTTTCTGCTGCAGTGTGATGCTTATAGGGAAGAACAGGGGAAATTTTTTAATGTTGCAACGACCCTATGACGAAGACGAAGAAAATATAATCGGAAGACTCCTTTTTGATGAGCAAGTGATTGAACAAAGTAAAAGAAAGATTTATAAATTCTGGGAAATACGAGAGAAAAAGATAAAATCAATATAGTAAAGCTAAATCAGACATAAGACCCAGACCCAGACCACACTCAAGGCACGGACAGTAGGGATGGGCAAGTACCGTTAATTTGAGTACCGGTAGTACCGGTACCGAAAACTCAAGTACCGTTAGTACCGGTACCGGTACCGGTACCCGAAGGAGTTTTTTTTTTTTCTTAATGACTTCTGATGAAATTCCCGAATAAATTTCCTGTAAAGAAAACTCTCTCTCTCTCTCTCTCCTTCAACTTAATATCAACTAAAGTTGAAATGCAACGTTTAGGAGCCTTCTGATTAATGTAAAATCACTTAGGTTTAAGGACAGACCACCTAGTGTGGAGCATGGGGTCTGTGTGGTCTGATTTTCTATGTAAATCTATGTAAATCTCTCTCTCTCTCTCTCTCTCTCTCTCTCTCTCTCTCTCTCTCTCTCTCTCTGAATGAAGTGAATATTTATTTTTTCGATAAAAAAATAGCATGTATAGTTATTATGGATGTACTCGATCATAGTCTAATAACAATAACAATATATTGTTACGCCACCCACACACACCATCCACGGGCAGGCAGGCGGCGTGATCCCCAGAACAACCACACGGGCACCAGTCACTCACAGCGGCCCACACAGAACACCGAGGGGAAGAGGGAACGAGGCAGGGCACAAAGGATACACGTTCAACACTAATTTCTAGTTTAATGACAGGTTCCTCACACAGTACAGCAACTTTCAAGGGCACAGAACAGTTAGTTAATCAGGCACAGTACAGGGGCACGGCAGACACGCACACCGGATGCACACAGCTCGCGAGCGGAGCACACAGCTGAACACTCTCTAAGCCCAGACACGCCACCCTCAACTGCCCCTCAGCCACCCTTGCTCGCAACAGCCAACTCAGCACTTCCCCTGCCCGGTGGCCGGAGGCCCCGGGCTCCCCTCTGTCTCTCTTGTCCCAACAAGTAGAGTTGCACCATGCTGAGCTAACATTGCATCATGCTACAATTTCATCACATTACACATACAATCATTCGAATACAGCACATTCGTAACAATATATTAGCGTTTTCTAAAGACTCGTGGGACTCACTAACTTTTAACCCAAGACTTCGTTTTCTTTTTACTTGCCACTGTTAAATTCGTATGACTCGTTAACTTTTAGAGAGAGAGAGAGAGAGAGAGAGAGATCATATTTATCAATAAAGCATTAACGAAAAAGAGTTTGAATCCCTTGGCGAGAGTTTTGGCTATAAAGAATTGTATGATGGATTATATAAGATGATTAAATATTGGAGGTGTAGAGAGAGAGAGAGAGAGAGAGAATCACCACTTAGTAAGTGGATATCTCGGTGATATGGGTAGTGGGTACTCGATCATAGTCTAATAACAATAACAATATTTATTAGCAACCTAAAAAAGAAAAAGAATCGGACATCAAGAATTATCCAGTAACTCCAATAAATAAATAAAATAATAAAATAATGGAAACGGGAGCTGTGATGGAAACGGAAAGCAGGACAAAATGGTGGGAACTTGGGGGGACGGTCAGCGGGGCAGTGACTCAGCGTCTACACACAGGGCCCATATCACATGGAGGCGGGCGAGCGCCGAGCGTCACTAAGATCCAAACGGTACCGGTACTAGCGGCAATGCGCAGTGCCGAGTGATCATTAAGCTTCCCGGAACCCAAGTGATCATGAGGCTTCGCGGTACCAGGTACCGGTACCGGGTACCGCGAGGAATCGATTCTTCGCGGTACCTGGTACCGGTACCAGGTATCGGTACCTGGTACCGCGAAGCCTCATGATCACTTGGGTGAACTCACTCTGAAGGGTATCCGTGGAAGACTCTTAAGCTGGATCAGGGATTATTTGTATGGTAGGAGGGCGCAAGTGGTCTTCCAGGGTGCTACCTCCACGGAGGAAGTGTTTGAGCTGGGCACACCGCAAGGGGGTGTCCTCAGCCCCATGCTTTTCAACATTTTAATGGACAAAATTGCTCGGTGGCCCTTTCCGGGCAATACTCAGGTCATTATCTATGCAGATGACATCCTTGTGCAATGCAGCAGTCCTGCTCTTCTCAGTTTAGCTTTGCAGCAACTGTCAGCGCTGTGTGAACAAATGGGCCTTGTCATCAATGAAACTAAGACGAAATTTCAAGCCAGTGGGAGGAGAGTTTCTCACCTGCCCAGTGTTAATGGCACTCCTTTAGCTAGAGTTCCTAAATACAAGTACTTAGGCGCCCTTGTCAGCTTCCAGAAATCTGTGCAGAGCGTCACTCATGTTCAGGACATCTGCCTTCTTAGGTTAGCTCCTCTTAAGGTTTTGGCTAACAGGGGCCTAGGAGTCGGCATCCCTGTCCTCAGGATGTTTTACCTTTCTGTCGTCAGGTCCCTTATTGATTATGCTGCCCCTGTTTTGGTACAGTTTAGTGCGGCACAACTTCACCCCTTGGAACTTATTCAAAATGAGGCCATGCGCCTCATTCTGGGGTGCCCCAGAACTGCAAAACTTGAGGTCATGAGGGCAGAACTGAATCTGCCTCGTGTTGTGGACAGAATCTGGGAAATTACTTGTCGCACCGTCAGCCGCCTGCTTCGTGCTGGTGCAGTGCCCCTTCAACAGGCACTGGTAACTCTGCACCGTGACTCCAGGGCTCCTGTTACTTCCTACCTTAGGAAAATTTATCTCTTGTTAGCAGAGACGGGTGTGTTAGAAGCGTGCTTAGGCCTAGTTTACTCCCCGGCCCAACCTGCCTGGCCTCCCTATCGTGTCAGTGTAGACGTTGAACAACTACCTTTCCCTAAACGTGATTGGCTTCCCCATGTCCTCCAGGATCACTTCATGGTCAAACTGTCCAAGTACCCCCGTGTTCGGGCTGTCCATGTGTACTGTGATGGCTCCGTAGATGGCAACAGGTCGGGCTGTGGCGTGTTTATCCGGGATTACGCTTCCCCCACCCAGTACACTGACATTGAGGTTACCAGGCGGCTGCCGGGGTACCTGTCCTCGACCCGAGCTGAGCGGCTCTCCACACTGTAGCAGCTTTGCACGAAAATGTCTACTTGTTTGTCGATAGCCAGGCTGCATTGCATGAACTTGTGTCCTCCTCCCCTACAGACTGTGATCTTGTAACTAAGTGCCTGACTGCCGTCCGTGCCCTTGAGGTCGCAGGTGCCATGGTCCACTTCACCTGGGTGCCCTCCCATGTGGGCATCCAGCTCAATGAGACGGCAGACTGCCTTGCTCGACGAGCCCTTCAGGATGACACAGTGGACCCTGGCACTGACTTTACGCTTAGCTATGTTAAGAATAGACTTAGGCATTATTCACGTGATAGCATTGCTACCCAACTCAGACACTGCTGTGACAATGGCAGCGCCAGCAGCCTCCACTATGTTAGTGTCTCCCAGCGCTGTGTTTACCCCTATGGGCGACACAGTGCCCCTCAGGATGTGGTAGCAATGCGCCTTAGCCTAGGCTATAGGTACTACTGGGAGGTTAGTAACTCCCCTGGTGTCTGCTGCACGCTCTGTGCCAGGCCGAGGGGCCACACACTGCATCACTATGTCATGGAATGCCCTCTCATTGCTAAGTTTAAGCCACGGGACTGCCTTGACCTGCCCCAGACAATTTGTTGGCTCCTGAACCATGATGTCCTCCCTGCTATCCTCAAAGAACACCCTCAGTTTGCACCAAGGTGGTGATGCCGTGTGTGGCAGCCTGAACTACTGCCGTGCTATACAATGCTGTGATCTCTGCAGTATTTTACTTTAAGGACTAGTATTTACTCTATCTCTGTATTCATTTCCATCTAGTGCTTGGGCAATGTTCTCCGTCCCCACATTTTATTGTCTTATTGTCCAGGGGGAGGTACCGCCCCCTCCCTTGTTGTGCTTTCCTTCCTACCATTGTATCTTTTTAGTTTCATGGTGCTACCTACACATGTATTAATAGTTGTATAATCACACTCTGTCCTGCCTGGGGGTTGGGATGGCATGTTCCTCCCTTCTCCCTTGTTGTTTACCTGCAACAATAAACTATCAATCAATCAATCAATCTTTATTGCTTCATTACTCTTTTTCTTTCTTTGTTTCTCTAACTTTTTATTTTTTCTCTTTCTTTCTTTGTCTCTTTATCTTTATTTCTTTATTTGTCTTTCATCCTTTCTCATTTTCTTTATTTTTCTCTTCTTTTTTTTACTCTCTCTCTCTCTCTCTCTCTCTCTCTCTCTCTCTCTCTCTCTCTCTCTCTCTCTCTCTCTCTCTCTCTCTCTCTCTCTCTCTCTCTCTCTCTCTCTCTCTCTCTCTCTCTCTCTCTCTCTCTCACCTGTACGGGTGCCCTGTGCATTACTCATCAAAATCAAGATCATTCTTTCTCATTCTTTCTTTTTATCTCTCTTTCTCTATCTTTTTTTCTCTCTTTCTCTTTTTTCTCATTTTTCCTCTTTCTATCTTTCTATCTTTTTTCTCTTCCTGTCTCTGTCTCTCTCTTTCTATATGTTTTTTCATTCTAATTCTTTCTTTCTCATTCTCTTTCTCTTTTTTTTTTCTCTATTTTTCTTCCTCTAACTTTTTTCTTTCTTTTTCTTTCCTTTTTTCTTTCTATCTTTCCCTCTTCTTTCCATTTTCTCTTCCTGTCTGTCTCTTTCTGTCTATATATTTTTCATTCTAATTTTATTATTTCTTTCTCATTTTCTTTCTCTCTTCTTTCATTCTTTCTTTTGTTCTTTCTCACATTATTTCTTTCTTTCTCTTTATATATTTTTTCTTTCTTTCTTTTTCTATATATTTTTTTTCTTTTTTTCTTTGTCTCTTTATTTCTTTATTACTCTTTATTTCTCATTTTCTTTTTGTTTCTCTATCTTTCTCTTTCTTATGTTGTTTCTGATTGTAGAAAAGAAATAAGTGAGGGGCACAGGGGAAAAGAGAGAGAGAGAGAGAGAGAGAGAGAGAGAGAGAGAGAGAGAGAGAGAGAGAGAGAGAGAGAGAGAGAGAGACATGTCCTCAGTGGCTGACCTCATACTCTCATCAGAAGAAATTTTGGGGCCATTAAGATCGGGACAAGGTGGCTATGGACAATGAGTTGGTAAAAAACTGAAAAGATTAGAAAAACGGAGAGCCCAGCTCAGATGTTAAATTAACAATGGCTGTGAATGTACCTACTAGAAAGTATTTTTTGTGATGTGTCTGTTAATTGTGGTGTGTGTAGTGAGTTTCAGGTTGATCCAGTTATCTCCTCACTCCTCACAAGCACACCATCTCTCCTCTTCATGCTGGAACTGTCTTTCATCGCCCATTTCTTGGTCAACTTATTTCCAGAAAAGCTTTTTTTAGTAGTAGTATTAGGTACTAAAATAATCCACATAATTTTGTAAATAATCTATATGTAATTAGCCATATATATATATATATATATATATATATATATATATATATATAGATATAGATATATATATATATATATATATATATATATATATATATATATATATATTTATGCAAAATTTTGGACCCTTCTTTGACCCTGAACTCAATTTTGGATGGGAAAAGAATATGGTTGTTAGATTACCAAAGGAAGATCTTGCAACAGAAGAACTAAAGACTTCCTTGTGGCCATGGGAGGTGAGGAATCAAGGGGAAAGACATGTACCAAGGTTAGGAAGATCTTGCAGCATGAAGAAGTGGATACTTCCTTGTGGCCATGGGAGGGGAGGAATTAAGTGAAAATATGTACCAGGGAGGATTTTACAACATACTTGATGTCCTTAGGAGGAAGAAAATAATACAAATGGATAGTTCTCTGCAACCTATTATATTCTTAAATTGTCATTTTTCCAGTAAGACTTCCTGCAGACAATCAAACCTCACCCATATCACAGTGTACCGCAATTTAACTCTGATAACCCGAGTTGTTACACTAAAGGGTCGTATGCAGTAGTCTTAATAAATGCCAACCATATTACCATTATACAAAAGCTTATGTTTCCCTAGGAAAGGGTTAATAACCGCACAGTGTCAATTTTCATAAAAATACAAATGGATGTCATTAACCAATCGGCATGTAATTAAAAAAAAAAAACTTAGGAGGCAGTTTTGAGCTCATATATCAAGCCTTCAGTTTCGATTCAGAAATGTCCTGTGGCCAGATGGACCTGACTCCCTCATATAAAAGAAGGCAATCTGCTTCAAGCAGCACCCCCCCCCCCCTCAATGTTTTCTATATCAGCTACAAAATGACCTAAAAGGGCTTATTTAAAGAAATATAAAAAGCACATATGCATGGCATGCTCACTTCGCTCACCATCCACCCCCACCCCCCGAGGACCCTATTGTTATTCCGGACGTGGTACTTGGGTTCCGTGTCGCCGTCAGTAGACTCCGTGGGAGGGAGATATGTAAACACCTTGCACAGCTTCTGTAGTTTAATATTCTTCCTTAGTAGTACAATTCACTCTGACTCTTCACTGACCACTAGCTTACTAAGACTGGGACTGACTCCTCTCGCCCTCTTCTCCTATATATACCGAACAGTACAGTCTAGAACGTTACAGTATATATTAGATTATACAAGAACATGTAGCAAAAATATGTGCGAGTTGGCAACACTTCCTTCCTGGCGCCTGGCCGCGAGCCCCGCGGGGCGCGAGCGGGGCCTTGCTCCCCGCCCCTCTACTCGCTCCTCCCGGAGCCTTCCAGAGGCCCATAGACCCCGGGGGAAGCTTCCAGCACAACACTATCCCCCCCTCTTAATAGGCGCACCTAACAATACCATAGCCGATCCAGGATTCAGGACGTTTCCTAAGTTAAAGAAGGTAGTGTTATACTTGTATTTCGTAAAGAATCCTTATAACCAAAAAACTAGCTAAAATTATGAGTATTCTTTTTTTTTAACACAACATTCAATGAACAACAGAACAATAATATGAAAATACGTATAGCTACCGTTGCCAGATTGTCGTACTCAGAGCATAGTATTTAACGGTGTTTGACGCCTAACTATTGCCAAGAAACATCAGAATCTTACTCTTTTAACGATAACTATAAAATAGTTTCGTTTTTGGAGCCCAAAAGACAGTTTTGGGGCAGGAAGTCGGGAAATATAATCAGCTGAGTATGACAATCTGGCAATAATCTGTGGCCGAGGCAGCAGCAGCCTGCTATATTGCGGGTGTCAGATACCTAAAATAGCATACTTTTACTGCGTAAAGCAGGTGATGTCACTTATTGTGACTTCGTGAGCTTTCATATTTATCTATTTGTGTATATTTCATGGTGGCAAAATTTAAATTACTAGTTTCATTTTTACTAGTGACACGAATTTGTGACTGTTTATCACGATAGAATTTCACTCTAATAAGTGAATCAGACTCCACAGAAATATTACGAGTGTGTGTATGAATGAATACAAAGATAAGCACATACTTTGAATTACCTCTAGGATGTCTCGTGGATCATTAATAAATAAAAACAAAATATCCGGCTAAGCTACTCTTTAGCCATTACCTTTAATGGCGCCCAAAAAACAGTCCCTCCGCCAAGTTTGTACCCCACATTTGGTAATGTCAGGTGCGCCAATTGTGATCGTCCCGATCACACACTTAACTATTTACAAACATAAGAGAATTAATCAAAAACATAATAATCGTCGTATCGCTGTGGACGCCTGCGTTGTCTCTGTCTTCTGTTCGCTGCCCCCTGCGCGTCTGTCTCCTGTTGCGCCTCGTCGTCGCCCGCTTCTTGGGATGTCCCTGGGACATCTGCCGAAGCCGGGAGGTTATCTCCCTCGGCTGAAAGGTCCAGAAGGCCTGTGTCGTCGTCGACCTCCTCTTGGTCCTGGACGTCCCTTGCGTTTTCGTCGGCTGCTGGGTGTCTATAGTTGTTCCAGGTGTAGTTTCCCGGACCGTGGTACCTCCATAGCCGGTTGACGTGGACAACTTTCGGCTTGGTCCTTTCCGTTCTCCGGATTCGTTAAATCACGTCGGAGAGGCGTTCTAGCACAGTATAAGGGCCTTCCCAGGGGCTCTGTAACTTCGGAGACTGTCCTTTCTTCCTCTGCGGGTTGTAAAGCCAGACTTGGTCTCCTTCCTTGAATTCAACGTGGCTTGCCCTCATATTGTAACCGCGCTTTATAGCCTCCCCGGAGAACTTCAAGGCACCACGGACTTGATGGTGCATCTCTTCCAGCCGTTCCTCTAGCTGACGGGCAAAACTGGAGGCGTACGTCCCTTGCAAGGCTTTCCCCAGGAGGCCTTCCCGTCAGTAGGTCCACCGGAAATCGCAGCTCACGTCCAAACATCAGCTTTGCCGGCGAATACGCCGTAGTCTCGTGGGCGGCAGACCTGTAGGCCATGAGGAGCGCAGGCAGCTTCTGATCCCATGAAGACTGATCATTGTTGCACTGCTTGGCCAACTCCTGGCCCAACGTCCAATTAAACCTCTCCACCATTCCATCTGACTGTGGGTGCAGAGGGGTGGTCCGGGTCTTCTTGATACCCAGAAGCTTGCAGCACTCAGTAAGGTCTGTTGACTCAAAATCCCTTCCCTGGTCGGAATGGAGCTCGTTAGGCACACCGAAGCGACAGAAGAACTCCTCCACCAATACCTTAGCGATGGTAGTGGCTTCATGGTCAGGGATGGTGTAGGCTTCCGGCCACTTGGTGAAGTAATCCATTTTGACGCAAATGTACCTATTTCCGTTCGTCGTCAGAGGCAAGGGTCCTGCTATATCCACTGCCACCCGTTCCGTGGGGGCTAAAACCTGGTATAGCTGCAATGGGGCACGGTGACGCTTCTTGGGGCCCTTCTTTGCACAGCACACCTCACACGCGTGACACCATTCTTCCACGTCCTTCCTCATGCCAACCCAGTAGAACCTTTGGCGCAGGCGACTCAGTGTCTTCTTTACCCCAAGGTGTCCGCTGGCGATGCTGTCGTGCATTTCTTTCAAGACGCCTTCCCGGGACTTCATAGGTAGCACGAACCGTGGACCAGTAGTGGTCAAGACCATCATGAGAGACCCACCGTCGCTGCAACACCCCGTTGTCCATCCGAAGAGTGTCCCACTGAGTCCAGTAATTCTTGGTGGTAGGGCCTTTTCTCGAGATTACTTCCCACCCAGGTCGCGTTGACGTCTGACTCAGCCACTGCATAATTGGTCTCAGATCTCTGTCCTCCCGCTGCAGTTTTCCCAAGTCTTCCCATGGCACCTCCGCTGTCTGTTCCACTGTAGTGCGGCGGCACATATTCTGGACGCTTTCTCTCTGGAGGCAATGTTGACACTCAGGTAGGCAGGGGCGCCGGCTCAAGTTGTCCGCGTTACCGTGTGTTAGCCCAGATCGGTGCACAATGGTGTAGTGATCCTTCTCTAGTTTACCTATCCAGCGAGCAAGCTCGCCCTCAGGGTTTTTCAGTGACTTCAGCCACCGCAATGCAGCGTGATCCGTGCGGATGGTGAAAATTGCACCGTACAGGTAAGCATGTAAAAAGTCAAGGCTCTTGACTACTGCCAGGAGTTCTTTCCGGGTCACGCAATAGTTTTTCTCGGCTGGGGTGAGCTTCTTGCTGAAGTAGGCCACAACCCGTTCCATGTCGGCACATGCCTGGGACAGCACTCCACCAATCCCCTCATCACTGGCATCACAATCCAGTGTTGTACTGGAAGCTTCTCCCGGCGTCCATGGGGCTCTAGAAGGCTCCGGGAAGAGCGAGCAGGGGGGCAGGGAGCAATGCCTCGTCTGCGCCCCGCGGAGCGCGGCCAGGCGCCAGTCGGGAAGTGTTGCCAACTCGCACATACTTTTGCTACATGTTCTTGTATGATCTAAAATATACTGTAACATTTTAGACTGTACTGTTCTGGATATATATAGGAGAAGAGGGCGAGAGGAGTCCAGTCCAAGTCATAGTAAGCTAGTGGTAAGTGAAGAGTCAGAGTGAAGTGTACTACTAAGGAAGAATATTAAACTACAGAAACTGTGCAAAGTGTTTACATATCTCCCTCCCACGGAGTCTCCTGACGGCGACACGGAACCCAAGTAACACGTCCGGCATAACATTGGCGTCAGGAGTGTATCCATTTGTTTTTTCGCCATGGAGACTCGTTCCCAAGCTGCCCAGAGGGACGACATATTGACTGAACTTTTCGAAGCCGTGAGACTACAGGGGGAGAAACAAGAAAGAGCACAGCAACAACAAGAAAGAACACTCCAATAACTCAAAGAACAACAAGAAAGAGCACACCAAGAACTCAAAGAACAACAAGAAAAAGCACACCAAGAACTCAAAGAACAACAAGAAAGAGCACAGCAACAACAAGAAGGAACACTCCTAGAACTCAAAGAACAGCTAGAAGATCGCTTCACAGGATTACAGCAACAGCTAAAAGCAGTACAAGATGGAAGTGAGTCAGTGCGAAGAGAAATGACTGATGTGACCACGAAAGAACACACAAATCTTCAACAAGAGATGGAGGTGGTACGGGAGACGACACACAAAGAAATATTAGAAGTAAGTGACAGAGTGAAGGCCCTTGAAGACTGCTTGGCTAGAAACGAACAGCCAGTGCCTGCAGGGGCTAGTTGTACCCAAGATACTTCTCCTACGTAAGTCCGGGGTAGTTTGAGCCCTGTTTCGCCTGAGTTTATCCCCGCAAGATGTTCCGCCAGCCCCATGAGTCTGATGGGTTCGCCTGTTAGAAAGAAGCCTCAAGAGTTTGATGGCAAGGTCTCCTGGGAGGCTTACCGCGCTCAGTTTGAGCTGTTGGCAGCTCGGAACGGATGGGATGACCAAGAGTGCGCGGTACAGATGGCCACTAGCCTGAAAGGGGCGGCGCTGGAGGTCCTTGCTCAGCTCGACAATGCGACAAAGGGCAGCTACAGCGGGCTGGCACAGGCGTTGGAGCAACGATATGGGACCAAGCACCAGAACGAGCTCTTCAGGGTTAGGTTCAGAACCCGCAACAGGAGGCACGGCGAGTCTCTTTAGGAACTCGCTCAGGACCTTGAGAGCATGGCGCACAAGGCATACCCAGGTGCCACCCCTGACCTGCTGACGGTTTTGCTGCGTGATCAACTCATCGATGCCCTGGACAGCCCTCAGCTGAAGATACAAGTGAACCAAGCTAAGCCAACATCAATGCAGGAAGCTCTGGCACGTGCCATGGAGTTTGAGTCCTTTGTTAGGTCTAGCTTGTTAAGCTTCAGGGACGACTCGACTTCTGGCTTTAGGGCACGAAAGGGCGCTGTCAGCGACACAGACAGGTTCCAAGGAACGTGCTGGTACTGCGATAAGGTTGGGCACAAGGAGAACGAATGCTATAAGAGGAAGAAGGAATATGAAGGTGGCGCTAAGTAGAAGCCCAGAGAAGGACCCAAGTGCTGGACCTGTGGAGAAAAGGGGCACTGGAAGAATGAGTGTCGGAAAAATGTGCCCCCAACGAGGGACCACCGCTCGGGAAACTAAGAAGGACTGGTTCACGGGGGCAACGACCAGTCTGTCCTGTACATGCCCCGAAGATATCAACGTGCAGGAGAACCACCATAACGAGCTGCCAAGTGGAGGGCAAGGTTGACGGAGTGTTGTGGCCTGTGGTCGTCGACACAGGCTCGGAACGCACATTGGTGCGGCCTGACGTGGTGAGTCATCGTCGGCTTCCTAAGACGTCGCATCGACTGTGCGGAGTCACTGGACACTATGCAGAGCTCAGAGGCCCAGTGGACGTGAAGTTTGAGCTCGGAGGAAAGGAAGAGTCCCTCTCTGTGTACGTGGCTGACATGGACGACCCCTGCATCCTATGTATGGATTATCTTGTCTCCCACAGGTGCGAACTAGACTTCCGCGCTAAGCAACTGACTGTAGGAGGAAGGAGGGTGCCACTGACGACTGTGCACAAGGACGGCCTGCCAGTGACAGTCAAGCGCACCACCATTATTCCTCCGAGGTCAGAGATGCTGTTACCCTGTCAAATTACGGGTGCCCCCCCGGCTAGCCTGTGTGTGGTAGAGAGTGGAAGTCGATGTCCGGTAGAAAACGGGGTGATTGTAGGCAGTACTTTGGCAGACCCTGCTGCAGCGGAAGTGCCTGTCGTCGTGGCCAATGTCTCCTTCAGCCCAAAGAAAATAAAACAAGGGACCATGGTGGGGTTGTGCCAAGAGATCGACCAGAAACCAAGAAGCTGTGTCTGCAGGAGAACCCTGACGAAGCCCCAGGAGGAGCTGCCCGACTACCTGCGCGACCTGTTTGACAGGAGCTCCAAGTGTCTAGAGGAGCCCCAAGTGGAACAGCTCAGGGAGCTTCTCGTGAGGAATGCAGATGTGTTTTCCACAGGAGACCTGGACTTGGGGTGTACGGACCTGATAGAGCACCACATCGACACAGGTAGCCACCGCCCAGTGAAGCAAGCTCCTCGAAGGATGGCACCAGCCCGTCGCAAGGAGATGGATGAGGTGATGGATGATCTCCGGCAACAGGGGTTAATCGAGCGGTAAAGCAGCCCGTGGGCGTCTGCTGTAGTGCTCGTCAGGAAAAAGGACGGTTCCCTCAGGTGCTGCGTGGACTACCGAGCCCTCAACGATCTCACCATCAAGGATTCATACCCACTCCCATGGATCGACGACACGCTCGACGCTTTGGTGGGCTCCAAGTGGTTTTCAACACTGGGTATCACCAAGTCAAATTGGCGGAGCAGGACAAAGAGAAAACAGCCTTCTCCTACGGTCAAGGCCTGTGGCAGTTTAAGGTCATATCCTTTGGCCTGTGCAACGCGCCGGCCACGTTCGAGCGGCTGATGGAGAGGGTGCTGGAGGGACTTCACTGGAAGACGGCACTCATCTACCTCGACGACGTGATTGTCTTTGGCCAGACCTTCGAGCATGAGATGGAAAGGCTATCAGAGGTTTTCGCCCGGTTTAGAGCTGCACACCTTAAGCTCAGCCCGAAGAAATGCTGTCTGTTCCAAAAGGAGGTCCAATACTTGGGACACATCGTGAGCGAGGCTGGAGTACGCACTGATCCTGAGAAGGTGGCTGCGGTAAAGGACTGGCCGACACCCATCAACGTGAAGGAGCTGCGGAGCTTCCTCGGGTTGTGCTCATATTACCGCAGGTTTGTGAAAGCCTTCGCTACGATTGCTGCACCACTGCACCTCCTGACGAAGAAGAGGCGCAAGTTTGAGTGGACAGCGGAAACTCAGGTTGCCTTTGAGAAGCTCAAGGAGGCCCTCATCAGCTCGCCCGTACTCACCTACCCAGACCCCTCTAAGCCTTTTATACTGGATTGTGATGCCAGTGATGAGGGGATTGGTGGAGTGCTGTCCCAGGCATGTGCCGACATGGAACGGGTTGTGGCCTACTTCAGCAAGAAGCTCACCCAAGCCGAGAAAAACTATTGCGTGACCCGGAAAGAACTCCTGGCAGTAGTCAAGAGCCTTGACTTTTTCCATGCTTACCTGTACGGTGCAACTATCACCATCCGCACGGATCACGCTGCATTGCGGTGGTTGAAGTCACTGAAAAACCCTGAGGGCCAGCTTGCTCGCCGGATAGTTAAACTAGAGTAGCATCACTACACTATTGTGCACCGATCTGGACTAACACATGGTAACGCGGACAGCTTGAGCCGGCGCCCCTGCCTACCTGAGTGTCAACATTGCCTCCAGAGAGAAAGCGTCCAGAATATGTGCCGCCGCACTACAGTGGAACAGACAGCGGAGGTGCAATGGGAAGACTGGGGAAAACTGCAGCGGGAGGACCGAGATCTGAGACCAATTATGGAGTGGCTGAGTCAGTCGTCAACGCGACCTGGGTGGGAAGTAATCTCGAGAGAAAGCCCTACCACCAAGAATTACTGGACTCAGTGGGACACTCTTTGGATGGACGACGGGGTGTTGCAGCGACGCTGGGTCTCTCATGATGGTCTTGACCACTACTGGTCCACGGTGCTACCTGTGAAGTCCCGGGAAGGCGTCTTGAAAGAAATGCACGACAGCATCGCCAGCGGACACCTTGTGGTAAAGAAGACACTGAGTCGCCTGCGCCAAAGGTTCTATTAGGTTGGCATGAGGAAGGACGTGGAAGAATGGTGTCACGCGTATGAGGTGTGCTGTGCAAAGAAGGGCCCCAAGAAGCGTCACCGTGCCCCATTGCAACTATACCAGGTTGGAGCCTTCCAAGGGACGCCTCCAGTTTTGCCCGTCAACTAGAGAAACGGTTGGAAGAGGTGCACCATCAAGTCCGTGGTGCCTTGAAGTTCTCCGGGAAGGCCATGAAGCGCGGTTACAATATAAGGGAAAGCCACGTTGACTTCAAGGAAGGAGACCAAGTCTGGCTTTACAACCCGCAGAGGAAGAAAGGACAGTCTCCGAAGTTACAGAGCCCCTGGGAAGGCCCTTACACTGTGCTAGAACGCCTCTCCGACGTGACTTACCGAATCCGGAGAACGAAAAGGACCAAGCCGA
The DNA here is from genome assembly GCF_024679095.1 of Eriocheir sinensis. Lineage (NCBI taxonomy): Eukaryota > Metazoa > Arthropoda > Malacostraca > Decapoda > Varunidae > Eriocheir > Eriocheir sinensis. Next base: position 3,882,845 of record NC_066524.1, on the reverse strand, counting down.
AAGTTGTCCACGTCAACCGCCTATGGAGGTACCACGGTCTGGGAAACTACACCTGGAACGACTACAGACACCCAGCAGCCGACGAAAACGCAAGGGACGTCCAGGACCGAGAGGAGGGCGACGACGACATAGGCCTTCTGGACCTTTCAGCCGAGGGAGATAACCTCCCGGCTTCGGCAGATGTTCCAGGGACACCCCAAGAAGCGGACGACGACGAGGCGCACCAGGAGATAGTCGCGCAGGAGACACCAAGCAGAAGACAGAGACAACGCAGGCGTCCACAGCGATACGACGATTATTATGTTTTTGATTAATTTTCTTATGTTTGTATATAGTTAAGTGTGTGATCGGGACGATCACAATTAAGAGACGGGGATAGTGTTGTGCTGGAAGCTTCCCCCGGAGTCCATGGGGTTCTAGAAGGCTCCGGGAAGAGCGAGCAGGGGGGCGGGGAGCAAAGCCTCGTCCGCGCCCTACGGGGCGCGGCCAGGCGCCAGGCGGGAAGTGTTGCCAACTCACTCATACTTTTGCTACATGTTCTTGTATGATCTAAAATATACTGTAACATTCTAGACTGTACTGTTCTGGATATATATAAAAGAAGAGGGCGAGAGGAGTCCAGTCCCAGTCATAGTAAGCTAGTGGTAAGTGAAGAGTCAGAGTGAAGTGTACTACTAAGGAAGAACATTAAACTACAGAAACTGTGCAAAGTGTTTACATATCTCCCTCCCACGGAATCTCCTGATGGCGACACGGAACCCAAGTAACACGTCCGGCATAACACCAGTATAAAGGGCTAGGTGAGTACGGGCGAGCTGATGAGGGCCTCCTTGAGCTTCTCAAAGGCAACCTGAGTTTCCGCTGTCCACTCAAACTTGCGCCCCTTCTTCGTCAGGAGGTGCAGTGGTGCAGCAATCGTAGCGAAGCCTTTCACAAGCCTGCGGTAGTATGAACACAACCCGAGGAAGCTCCGCAGCTCCTTCACGATGGTGGGTGTCGGCAAGTCCCTTACCGCAGCCACCTTCTCAGGATCAATGCGTACTCCAGCCTCGCTTACGATGTGTCCCAGGTGTTGGACCTCCTTTTGGAATAGGCAGCATTTCTTCCGCCGGTAAGCCGGCGGTTTACCGGCGGTAGACCGGCGACCATATACGATTTTCGATTTCTCCGACCGGCGACTGCAGCAGGTCAGTCGGCGGTAGACCGCCGGCCTACCGGTGGCAGACCGCCGGTCTACCGGAGGCAGACCTGCGGCACATCGACGAGCAAACACTTTCTTTGCATTTTCATATATTTATAATTACCTCATAAACAGCTTCATACCTAAATTCATTCGTGTGCATAAAACACTCTCTCTCTCTCTCTCTCTCTCTCTCTCTCTCTCTCTCTCTCTCTCTCTCTCTCTCTCTCTCTCTCTCTCTCTCTCTCTCTCTCTCTCTCTCTCTCTCTCTCTCTCTCTCTCTCTCTCTCTCTCTCTCTCTCTCTCTCTCCTTTCACCCATTCCTCTTCCTCCTTTTTTTCATCTCTTTCCATCCTCTCCCTTCCTTCCTCACTCTCCTCCATCCCTCCCTCTCTCTTCCTCACTCCCTCTCTCTTCCTCACTCCCTCCCACCTGTTCCTCCTTCCATTCCTCTCTCTCTCTCTCTCTCTCTCTCTCTCTCTCTCTCTCTCTCTCTCTCTCTCTCTCTCTCTCTCTCTCTCTCTCTCTCTCTCTCTCTCTCTCTCTCTCTCTCTCTCTCTCTCTCTCTCTCTCTCTCTCTCTCTCTCTCTCTCTCTCTCTCTCTCTCTCTCTCTCTCTCTCTCTCTCTCTCTCTCTCTCTCTCTCTCTCTCTCTATATATATATATATATATATATTTTTATATATATATATATATTTTCTCTTTCACCCATTCCTCTTCTCCTTTATCTCATCTCCCTCTCTTTCTTTATCACTCGCTCCTACCTGTTCCTCCTCGTTTTCCTCCTTCCTCCCTTGCTAATCCCCAGGTCAGACACAGGTGTTCACTCGCGGCCTACCGCCGGTCTACCGCCGGTCTGCCGCCGGTCTGCCGTGGGTGTCGGCGGTTGACCGCCGGTCGACCGGCGACATTTTTCGACACCGCCGGTCGACCGGGCGCATCGCCGATATCTTTGAAAATTTTAAAGTTGACCGGCGGTGGTCGGCTGCGTCTACGGTCCTCAGGGTCGACCGGCGGTAGACCGGCGGTCTGCCGCCGACAATCCCCGATCTTACAGCCGGTCGACCGGCGACCGGCTTATCGGGAGCCATCGGGGACGGTCGCGACCGGGATCGGGAATGTGTGAGAGCTCCTTTAGCGCGGAAACCCAGCTCGCACCCGTTTTCTACCGGGCATCGACTTCCACTCTCTACCACACACAGGCTAGCCGGGGGGGCACCCGTAATTTGACAGGGTAACAGCATCTCCGACCTCGGAGGAATAATGGTGGTGCGCTTGACCGTCACTGGCAGGTCTTCCTTGTTCACAGTCGTCAGTGGCACCCTCCTTCCTCCTACAGTCAGCTGCTTAGCGCGGAAGTCCAGCTCGCACCTGTGGGAGACAAGATAATCCATACCTAGGATGCAGGGGTCGTCCATGTCGGCCACGTACACAGAGAGGAACTCTTCCTTTCCTCCGAGCTCAAACTTCACGTCCACTGGGCCTCTGAGCTCTGCATAGTGCCCTGTGACTCCGCACAGTCGATGCGGCGTCTTAGGAAGCCGACGATGACTCACCACGTCAGGCCGCACCAATGTGCGTTCCGAGCCTGTGTCGATGACCACAGGCCACAACACTCCGTCAACCTTGCCCTCCACTTGGCAGCTTGTCATGGTGGTTCTCCTGCACACTGATATCTTCGGGGCATGTACAGGACAGACTAGTCGTTGCCCCCGTGAACCAGTTCTCCTTAGTTTCCCTCGCCCGAGTGGTGGTCCCTCGTTGGGGGCACATTTTTCCGACACTCATTCTTCAAGTGCCCCTTTTCTCCACAGGTCCAGCACTTGGGTCCTTCCCTGGGCTTCTTCCTAGCGCCACCTTCATATTCCTTCTTCCTCATATAGCATTCGTTCTCCTTGTGCCCAACCTTCTCGCAGTACCAGCACGTTCCTTGGAACCTGTCTGTGTTGCTGACAGCGCCCTTTCGTGCCCTAAAGCCAGAAGTCGAGTCGTCCTTGAAGCTTGACAAGCTAGACCTAACAAGGGACTCAAACTCCATGGTACGTGCCAGAGCTTCCTGCATTGATGTTGGCTTACCTTGCTTCACTTGTATCTTTAGGTGAGGGCTGTCCAGGGCATCGATGAATTGATCACGCAGCAAAACCGTCAGCAGGTCAGTGGTGGCACCTGGGTATGCCTTGTGCGCCATGCTCTCAAGGTCCTGAGCGAGTTCCTGAAGAGACTCGCCGCGCCTCCTGTTGCGGGTTCTAAACCTAACCCTGAAGAACTCGTTCTGGTGCTTGGTCCCATATCGTTGCTCCAGCGCCTGTGCCAGCCCGCTGTAGCTGCTCTTTGTCGCATTGTCGAGCTGAGCAAGGACCTCCAGCGCCGCCCCTTTCAGGCTAGTGGCCAGCTGTACCGCGCACTCTTGGTCATCACATCCATTCCGAGCTGCCAACAGCTCAAACTGAGCGCGGTAAGCCTCCCAGGACACCTTGCCATCAAATTCCTGAGGCTTCTTTCTAACAGGCGACCCCAGCAGACTCATGGGGCTGGCGGAACCTCTTGCGGGGATAAACTCAGGCGAAACAGGGCTCAAACTACCCCGAACTTGCGTAGGAGAAGCATCTTGGGTACAAGTAGCCCTTGCAGGCACTGGCTGTCCGTTTCCAGCCAAACAGTCTTCAAGTGCCTTCACTCTGTCACTTACGTCACAAACTGCCTGTACTGTACGGTTCACCTTTCCCTGCACTTCTAATATTTCTTTGTGTGTCGTCTCCCGTTCCATCTCCATCTCTTGTTGAAGATTTGTGTGTTCTTTCTCCACTTCTATCAGGCGTTGTCCCAAGTTCGTGGTCACATCAGTCATTTCTCTTCGAAGTGACTCACTTCCATCTTGAATCTGCTTGTAGCTGTTGCTGTAATCCCGTGAAGCGATCTTCTTGCTGTTCTTTGAGTTCTTGGAGTGTTCCTTCTTGTTGTTGCTGTGCTCTTTCTCGTTGTTCTTTGAGTTCTTGGAGTGTTCCTTCTTGTTGTTGCTGTGCTCTTTCTTGCTGTTCTTTGAGTTCTTGGAGTGTTCCTTCTTGTTGTTGCTGTGCTCTTTCTTGTTGTTCTTTGAGTTCTTGGTGTGCTCTTTCTTGTTGTTCTTTGAGTTCTTGGAGTGTTCTTTCTTGTTGTTGCTGTGCTCTTTCTTGTTTCTCTCCCTGTAGTCTCAAAGCTTCCAAGAATTCAATCAACATGTCGTCCCTCTGGGCAGCTTGGGAACGAGTCTCCATGGCGAAAAAACAAATGCCTACACTCCTGACGCCAATGTTATGCCGGACGTGTTACTTGGATTCCGTGTCGCCGTCAGGAGACTCCGTGGAAGGGAGATATGTAAACACCTTGCACATCTTCTGTAGTTTAATATTCTCCCTGGTGATGTGGGGGTATACCGACCTAGGGGGTGTTGCGAACAGGTGTCATAATATCCCCCCTAAATAATAATAAAATAGTTAGCCCAATAATTTAAAAGACGAAAATGGGAAGCCTCAAGATGATGGCAGACTTTTGTTAACCACGCGAGTCGTCAGACCGTCAGGTGAATTTTTAGATTTTTTTCGATGCTTGATGTTATATTTCACGTTTCTCATATATAGTGTTTCGTGACTGCGAAAGAGTGCTGATTCCAGTGGTATGACTGTTATTAGTGACAATTATGTATCTACCATGATACCTGCTGAAAAATTATGCAGTCCAGCCATTTCCTGGTTCCTCATGGCTGGCTACATTACGTAAGTACATGGAGGGTATATCGAACAGGGGTATATCGAACAGTTCGGTCTACTCCCTATTTAAATCCTATTTAAATGCCCACTCATCCCAAACAAAAACTATGTATCCAAACACTATAAAATGTACTTGGTTTTATACAAGCCTCCAATACATACTACCTACCTGGTATGCAATATGAAATTGTTTGTGAATTCATTACAATCTAGTTTAATTTGTTGTGACTGAATATTCTTAGTTCATTTGCTTTCAATATTTTATTTGAGGATAACATTTAAAACAATATTCTGATTCATTATATTGTTATGCCGGACGTATTACTTGGGTTCCGTGTCGCCGTCACAAGACTCCGTGGGAGGGAGATATGTAAACACTTTGCACAGCTTCTGTAGTTTAATATTCTTCCTTAGTAGTACACTTCACTCTGACTCTTCACTGACCACTAGCTTACTATGACTGGGACTCTCTCGCCCTCTTCTCCAAATATATCCAGAACAGTACAGTCTAGAATGTTACAGTATAATTTAGATCACACAAGAACATGTAGCAAAAATATATGCGAGTTGGCAACACTTCCCGCCTGGCGCCTGGCCGCGCCCCGCGGGGCGCGGACGGCTCGCCTTGCTCCCCGCCCCCTTGCTCGTTTCTCCGGGAGCCTTCTAGAGGACTATGGTCGCCGGGGGAAGCTTCCAGCACAACACTATCCCCCCCTCTTAATTGTGATCGTCCCGATCACACACTTAACTATATACAAACATAAGAGAATTAATCAAAAACATAATAATCGTCGTATCGCTGTGGACGCCTGCGTTGTCTCTGTCTTCTGCTCGGTGCCTCCTGCACGTCTGTCTCTTGGTGCGCCTCGTCGTCGTCCGCTTCTTGGGGTGTCCCTGGAACATCTGCCGAAGCCGAGAGGTTATCTCCCTCGGCTGAAAGGTCCAGAAGGCTTATGTCGTCGTCGACCTCCTCTCGGTCCTGGACGTCCCTTGCGTTTTCGTCGGCTGCTGGGTGTCTGTAGTTGTTCCAGGTGTAGTTTCCCGGACCGTGGTACCTCCATAGGCGGTTGACGTGGACAACTTTCGGCTTGGTCTTTTCCGTTCTCCGGATTCGGTAAGTCACGTCGGAGAGGCGTTCTAGCACAGTGTAAGGGCCTTCCCAGGGGCTCTGTAACTTCGGAGACTGTCCTTTCTTCCTCTGCGGGTTATAAAGCCAGACTTGGTCTCCTTCCTTGAAGTCAACGTGGCTTGCCCTCATATTGTAACCGCGCTTCATGGCCTCCCCGGAGAACTTCAAGGCACCTCGGACTTGATGGTGCACCTCTTCCAGTCGTTCCTCTAGTTGATGGGCAAAGCTGGAGGCGTCCCTTGGAAGGCTTTCCCCAGGAGGCCTTCCTGTCAGCAGGTCCACCGGCAATCGCAGCTCACGTCCAAACATCAGCTTTGCCGGTGAATACCCCGTAGTCTCGTGGGCGGCAGACCTGTAGGCCATGAGAAGCGCAGGCAGCTTCTGATCCCATGAAGACTGATCATTGTTGCACTGCTTCGCCAACTCCTGGCCCAACGTCCAATTAAACCTCTCCACCATTCCATCTGACTGTGGGTGCAGAGGGGTGGTCCGGGTCTTCTTGATACCCAGAAGCTTGCAGCACTCAGCAAGGACTGTTGACTCAAAATTCCTTCCCTGGTCGGAATGGAGCTCGTTAGGCACACCGAAGCGACAGAAGAACTCCTCCACCAAGACCTTAGCGATGGTAGTGGCTTCCTGGTCAGGGATGGCGTAGGCTTCCGGCCACTTGGTGAAGTAATCCATTGTGACGCAGATGTACCTATTTCCGTTCGTCGTCAGAGGCAAGGGTCCTGCTATATCCACTGCCACCCGTTCCATGGGGGCTCCAACCTGGTATAGTTGCAATGGGGCACGGTGGCGCTTCTTGGGGCCCTTCTTTGCACAGCACACCTCACACGCGTGACACCATTCTTCCACGTCCTTCCTCATGCCAACCCAGTAGAACCTTTGGCGCAGGCGACTCAGTGTCTTCTTTACCCCAAGGTGTCCGCTGGTGATGCTATCGTGCATTTCTTTCAAGACGCCTTCCCGGGACTTCATAGGTAGCACCGTGGACCAGTAGTGGTCAAGACCATCATGAGACCCAGCGTCGCTGCAACACCCCGTTGTCCGTCCGAAGAGTGTCCCACTGAGTCCAGTAATTCTTGGTGGTAGGGCTTTCTCTCGAGATTACTTCCCACCCAGGTCGCGTTGACGACTGACTCAGCCACTCCATAATTGGTCTCAGATCTCGGTCCTCCCGTTGCAGTTTTCCCAAGTCTTCCCATGGCACCTCCGCTGTCTGTTCCACTGTAGTGCAGCGGCACATATTCTGGACGCTTTCCCTCTGGAGGCAATGTTGACACTCAGGTAGGCAGGGGCGCCGGCTCAAGCTGTCCGCGTTACCGTGTGTTAGTCCAGATCGGTGCACAATAGTGTAGTGATGCTGCTCTAGTTTACCTATCCAGCGAGCAAGCTGGCCCTCAGGGTTTTTCAGTGACTTCAGCCACCGCAATGCAGCGTGATCCGTGCGGATGGTGAAAGTTGCACCGTAAAGGTAAGCATGGAAAAAGTCAAGGCTCTTGACTACTGCCAGGAGTTCTTTCCGGGTCACGCAATAGTTTTTCTCGGCTGGAGTGAGCTTCTTGCTGAAGTAGGCCACAACCCGTTCCATGTCGGCACATGCCTGGGACAGCACTCCACCAATCCCCTCATCACTGGCATCACAATCCAGTATAAAAGGCTTAGAGGGGTCTGGGTAGGTGAGTACGGGCGAGCTGATGAGGGCCTCCTTGAACTTCTCAAAGGCAACCTGAGTTTCCGCTGTCCACTCAAACTTGCGCCCCTTCTTCGTCAGGTGGTGCAGTGGTGCAGCAATCGTAGCGATGCCTTTCACAAACCTGCGGTAGTATGAGCACAACCCGAGGAAGCTCCGCAGCTCCTTCACGTTGGTGGGTGTCGGCCAGTCCCTTACCGCAGCCACCTTCTCAGGATCAGTGCGTACTCCAGCCTCGCTCACGATGTGTCCCAAGTATTGGACCTCCTTTTGGAACAGACAGCATTTCTTCGGGCTGAGCTTAAGGTGTGCAGCTCTAAACCGGGCGAAAACCTCTGATAGCCTTTCCATCTCCTGCTCGAAGGTCTGGCCAAAGACAATCACGTCGTCGAGGTAGATGAGTGCCGTCTTCCAGTGAAGTCCCACCATCACCCTCTCTATCAGCCGATCGAACGTGGCCGGCGCGTTGCACAGGCCAAAGGGCATGACCTTAAACTGCCACAGGCCTTGACCGTAGAAGGCTGTTTTCTCTTTGTCCTGCTCCGCCATTTTGACTTGGTGATACCCAGACTTCATATCCAGTGTTGAAAACCACTTGGAGCCCACCAAGGCGTCGAGCGTGTCGTCGATCCGTGGGAGTGGGTATGAATCCTTGATGGTGAGATCGTTGAGGGCTCGGTAGTCCACGCAGCACCTGAGGGAACCGTCCTTTTTTTCTGACGAGCACTACAGCAGACGCCCACGGGCTGCTGGACCGCTCGATTAACCCCTGTTGCCGGAGATCATCCATTACCTCATCCATCTCCTTGCGACGGGCTGGTGCCATCCTTCGAGGGGCTTGCTTCACTGGGCGGTGGCTACCTGTGTCGATGTGGTGCTCTACCTGGTCCGTACACCCCAAGTCCAGGTCTCCAGTGGAAAACACATCTGCATTCCTTACGAGAAGCTCCCTGAGCTGTTCCACTTGGGGCTCCTCTAGACACTTGGAGCTCCTGTCAAACAGGTCGCGCAGGTAGTCAGGCAGCTCCTCCTGGGGCTTCGTCAGGGTTCTCCTGCAGACACAGGTTCTCGGTTCCTGGTCGATCTCTTGGCACAACCCCACCATGGTCCCTTGTTCTGTTTTCTTTGGGCTGAAGGAGACATTGGCCACGACGACAGGCACTTCCGCTGCAGCAGGGTCTACCAAAGTACTGCCTACAATCACCCCGTTTTCTACCGGACATCGACTTCCACTCTCTACCACACACAGGCTAGCCGGGTGGGCACCCGTAATTTGACAGGGTAACAGCATCTCCGACCTCGGAGGAATAATGGTGGTGCGCTTGACCGTCACTGGCAGGTCTTCCTTGTTCACAGTCGTCAGTGGCACCCTCCTTCCTCCTACAGTCAGCTGCTTAGCGCGAAAGTCCAGCTCGCACCTGTGGGAGACAAGATAATCCATACCTAGAATGCAGGGGTCGTCCATGTCGGCCACGTACACAGAGAGGGACTCTTCCTTTCCTCCGAGCTCAAACTTCACATCCACTGGACCTCTGAGCTCTGCATAGTGTCCAGTGACTCCGCACAGTCGATGCGACGTCTTAGGAAGCCGACGATGACTCACCACGTCAGGCCGCACCAATGTGCGTTCCGAGCCTGTGTCGACGACCACAGGCCACAACACTCCGTCAACCTTACCCTCCACTTGGCAGCTCGTCATGGTGGTTCTCCTGCACATTGACATCTTCGGGGCATGTACAGGACAGACTGGTCGTTGCCCCCGTGAACCAGTCCTCCTTAGTTTCCCGAGTGGTGGTCCCTCGCCGGGGGCACATTTTTCCGACACTCATTCTTCCAGTGCCCCTTTTCTCCACAGGTCCAGCACTTGGGTCCTTCTCTGGGCTTCTTCTTAACGCCACCTTCATATTCTTTCTTCCTCTTATAGCATTCGTTCTCCTTGTGCCCAACCTTCTCGCAGTACCAGCACGTTCCTTGGAACCTGTCTGTGTCGCTGACAGCGCCCTTTCGTGCCCGAAAGCCAGAAGTCGAGTCGTCCCTGAAGCTTGACAAGCTAGACCTAACAAAGGACTCAAACTCCATGGCACGTGCCAGAGCTTCCTGCATTGATGTTGGCTTAGCTTGGTTCACTTGTATCTTCAGCTGAGGGCTGTCCAGGGCATCGATGAATTGATCACGCAGCAAAACCGTCAGCAGGTCAGGGGTGGCACCTGGGTATGCCTTGTGCGCCATGCTCTCAAGGTCCTGAGCGAGTTCCTGAAGAGACTCGCCGCGCCTCCTGTTGCGGGTTCTGAACCTAACCCTGAAGAGCTCGTTCTGGTGCTTGGTCCCATATCGTTGTTCCAGCGCCTGTGCCAGCCCGCTGTAGCTGCCCTTTGTCACATTGTCGAGCTGAGGAAAGACCTCCAGCGCCGCCCCTTTCAGGCTAGTGGCCAGCTGTACCGCGCACTCTTGGTCATCCCATCCGTTCCGAGCTGCCAACAGCTCAAACTGAGCGCGGTAAGCCTCCCAGGAGACCTTGCCATCAAACTCCTGAGGCTTCTTTCTAACAGGCGAATCCAGCAACTCATGGGCCTGGCGGAACTTCTCGCGGGGATAAACTCAGGCGAAACAGGGCTCAAACTACCCCGGACTTGCGTAGGAGAAGCGTCTTGGGTACAACTAGCCCCTGCAGGCACTGGCTGTCCGTTTCCAGCCAAGCAGTTTTCAAGGGCCTTCACTCTGTCACTTACGTCACAAACTGCCTGTTCAGTACGGTTCACCTTTCCCTGCACTTCTAATATTTCTTTGTGTGTCGTCTCTCGTACCACCTCCATCTCTTGTTGAAGATTTGTGTGTTCTTTCTCCACTTCTATCAGGCGTTGTCCCAAGTTCGTGGTCACATCAGTCATTCGCACTGATTCACTTCCATCTTGTACTGCTTTTAGCTGTAGCTGTAATCCTGTGAAGCGATCTTCTAGCTGTTCTTTGAGTTCTTGGAGTGTTCCTTCTTGTTGTTGCTGTGCTCTTTCTTGTTGTTCTTTGAGTTCTTGGAGTGTTCCTTCTTGTTGTTGCTGTGCTCTTTCTTGTTGTTCTTTGAGTTCTTGGAGTGTTCTTTCTTGTTGTTCTTTGAGTTCTTGGTGTGCTTTTTCTTGTTGTTCTTTGAGTTCCTGGAGTGCTCTTTCTTGTTGTTGCTGTGCTCTTTCTTGTTGTTGCTGTGCTCTTTCTTGTTTCTCCCCCTGTAGTCTCACGGCTTCCAAAAGTTCAGTCAACATGTCGTCCCTCTGGGCAGCTTGGGAACGAGTCTCCATGGCGAAAAAACAAATGGCTACACTCCTGACACCAGTGTTATGCCGGACGTATTACTTGGGTTCCGTGTCGCCGTCACAAGACTCCGTGGGAGGGAGATATGTAAACACTTTGCACAGCTTCTGCAGTTTAATATTCTTCCTTAGTAGTACACTTCACTCTGACTCTTCACTGACCACTAGCTTACTATGACTGGGACTCTCTCGCCCTCTTCTCCAAATATATCCAGAACAGTACAGTCTAGAATGTTACAGTATAATTTAGATCACACAAGGACATGTAGCAAAAATATATGCGAGTTGGCAACACTTCCCGCCTGGCGCCTGGCCGCGCCCTCAGGCGCGGACAACTCGCCTTGCTCCCCGCCCCCTTGCTCGTTTCTCCGGGAGCCTTCTAGAGGCCTATGGTCGCCGGGGGAAGCTTCCAGCACAACAATATTAGTAAAAATGGTGGTGTTTGGATCACCCCACTACCAAGTTTGGAACACCCCTTATAGTGGGGGTGATCCGGACAGTCGTACCCCTTTGAAAAAAATCACCAAGATAGCCCTGTACAAGAGGTATATTTTCCAACCAATGTTTTTCAATAGAGTTGTTTTTTTCTGATTTTTAATAAATATTTTTCCCTTAGTAGTTCGGATTACCCCCACCTCACCCTACTAGTACAATTCACCCTGACTCTTCACTGACCACTAGCTTACTAAGACTGGGACTGACTCCTCTCGCCCTCTTCTCCTATATATACCGAACAGTACAGTCTAGAACGTTACAGAATATATTCGATTATACAAGAACATGTAGCAAAAATATGTGCGAGTTGGCAACACCCCGCCTGGCGCCTGGCCGCGAGCCCCGCGGGGCGCGAGCGGGGCCTTGCTCCCTGCCCCACTGCTCGCTCCTCCCAGAGTCTTACAGAGGCCTATAGACCCCGGGGGAAGCTTCCAGCACAACACTATTCCCCCCTCTTAATTGTGATCGTCCCGATCACACACTTAACTATATACAAACATAAGAAAATTAATCAAAAACATAATAATCGTCGTATCGCCGTGGACGCCTGCGTTGTCTGTGTCTTCTGTTCGCTGCCTCCTGCGCGTCTGTCTCCTGTTGCGCCTCGTCGTCGTCCGCTTCTTGGGATGTCCCTGGAACATCCCAAGGGAGGTTATCTCCCTCGGCTGAAAGGTCCAGAAGGCCTATGTCGTCGTCGACCTCCTCCCGGGTCTGGACGTCCCTTGCGTTTTCGTCGGCTGCTGGGTGTCTGTAGTTGTTCCAGGTGTAGTTTCCCGGACTTGCGTAGGAGAAGCATCTTGGGTACAAGTGGCCCCTGCAGGCACTGGCTGTCCGTTCCCAGCCAAACAGTCTTCAAGGGCCTTCACTCTGTCACTTACGTCACAAACTGCCTGTTCTGTACGGTTCACCTTTCCATGCACTTCTAATATTTCTTTGTGTGTCGTCTCCCGTACCACCTCCATCTCTTGCTGAAGATTTGTGTGTTCTTTTTACACTTCTATCAGGCGTTGTCCTAACTTCGTGGTCACATCAGTCATTTCTCTTCGCACTGACTCACTTCCATCTCGCACTGCTTGTAGCTGTTGCTGTAATCCCGTGAAGTGATCTTGCTGTTCTTTGAGTTCTTGGAGTGTTCCTTATTGTTGTTGCTGTGCTCTTTCTTGTTGTTCTTTGAGTTCTTGGAGTGTTCCTTCTTGTTGTTGCTGTGCTCTTTCTTGTTGTTCTTTGAGTTCTTGGTGTGCTCTTTCTTGTTTCTCCCCCTGTAGTCTCAAAGCTTACAAGAGTTCAGTCAACACGTCGTCCCTCTGGGCAGCTTGGGAACGAGTCTCCATGGCGAAAAAACAAATGGCTACACTCCTGACACCAATGTTATGCCGGACGTGTTACTTGGGTTCCGTATCGCCGTCACAAGACTCCGTGGGAGGGAGATATGTAAACACCTTGCACAGCTTCTGTAGTTAAATATTTTTCTTTTGTAGTACAATTCACTCTAGACTCTTCACTGGCCACTAGCTTACTATGACTGGGACTGACTCCTCTCGCCCTCTTCTCCTATATATATATATACCGAACAGTACAGTCTAGAACGTTACAGAATATATTCGATCATACAAGAACATGTAGCAAAAATTCACACACACACCTTTTCCCAAAATTCAAAGTTCAAAATGGCGTACAAGAACCAAGCCTCGGAGTCCCCGCCTGGGGAGTTAGACCACAAATTCCCCCAGGGAGAACTCCCCTTCTGGCTGCAGACCTGAGAGGTGTCTTGATAACTCCTCGAGCCTTTTAATTTCTTTTCAATTTCTGCAACATTCGCGGTCTTCGTTCTAATTTTCATTCTGTGGAACACCATCTCTCCTCCTCTAAACCTCACCTTCTCTTCCTCACCGAAACACAGGTTTCTGAGGCTACTGACAGCAATCTCTACTCTGTTCCCTCCTACTATCTCTATCCTAAATTTCAATCCAAAGCTGGATGTTGCGTCTACGTGCGCAACGACATCACTTGCTCTCGTGCCCACGACCTTGACTCTTCTGAATTTTCCACCATCTGGCTAAGACTTCATTGTCATTCTATTACTAAATACATCTGTGCTGTTTATCTCTCACCTAACTCTACTAACTATGTAAAATTCTTTGACTATTTGAACTCTAAAGTGGAGCACATCTTGACCCACTCTCCCTTTGCTGAAATCTCCATCTTGGGAGATTTCAATGTTCACCACCAGCTTTGGCTTTCATCCTCTTTCACTGACCAGCCTGGTGAACAAGCCTACAACTTTGCTCTCCTCAACGACCTAGAGCAGTTGGTTCAGCACCCTACACGTATTCCCGACCGTCTTGGAGACAGACCCAACATACTAGACCTCTTCCTTACCTCTAACCCTTCTACTTACTCTGTCAAACTGTTCTCTCCGTTGGGCTCCTCCGATCACAACCTTATTTCTGTATCCTGTCCTATCGCTCCTGTACATCCTCTGGACCCACCGAAGAGGCGATGCTTCTGGCATTTTGCTTCAGCTCGGTGGGACGACCTGAGGATGTACTTTTCCGATTTCCCGTGGAATGATTACTGCTTCCAGGAGAGAGACCCCTCTGTGTGTGCCCAGCGCATCACAGAGGTGATTGTCTCTGGAATGGAGGCATACATTCCACGTACTTTCTCTACTCCCCATGCTAAAAAGCCTTGGTTTAATCACGCTTGTTCTCGTGCTATCAAAGATAGAGAGGCAGCTCACAAAAGGTACCAGAACCTTCGAACTCCCACTAACCATGATCTGTACATTTCCGCCCGGAATCGTGCCAAATCTATTCTCCGACTTACCAAAAACTCCTTCATCCATAGAAAATGTCAACACCTTGCTTTCTCTAATTCTTCCAGAGACTTCTGGCATCTAGCCAAAAATATCTCCTCCAATTTCATTTCTTCCTCTTTCCCTCCTCTCCTTAACCCTGACGGCAGCACTGCAGTCTCATCTATCTCTAAAGCTGAACTCTTCTCTCAAACTTTCTGTAACAACTCCACTCTGGACGATTCTGGGCATATTCCTCCTACTCATACCCCCTCTGACTCTTTCATGCCTGTTATTAAGACTCTTAATAATGATGTCTTCTATGCCCTCTCTGGCCTCAACTCTCAGAAGGCTTATGGACCTGATGGAGTGCCTCCTTTTGTCCTTAAAAACTGTGCTTCTGTGTTGACACCCTGCCTGGTCAGACTCTTTAGTCTCTGCCTATCAACATCTACCTTTCCTTCCTGCTGGAAGTACGCCTTCGTACAGCCTGTGCCTAAGAAGGGTGACCGTTCCAATCCCTCAAACTACCGCCCTATAGCTTTACTTTCCTGTCTATATAAAGCTTTTGATTCAATCCTTAACCGGAAGATTCAAAAGCATCTTTCCACTTCTAATATTAACCTTCTATCTGATCGCCAGTATGGGTTCCGCAAGGGGCATTCTACTGGTGATCTTCTTGCTCTCTTAACTGATTCTTGGTCATCCTCTCTTAGCCGTTTCAAAGAAACTTTCTCAGTTGCGCTAGACAGATCGAAAGCCTTCGATAAAGTCTGGCACAAGTCTTTGCTTTCTAAACTGCCCTCTTTCGGATTCTATCCCTCTCTCTGTATCTTTATCTCCAGTTTCCTCTCCGGCCGTTCTATCTCTTCCGTGGTAGACGGTCACTGTTCTTCTCCTACACCTATCAACAGTGGTGTTCCACAGGGCTCTGTTCTATCACCCACTCTTCCTATTATTCATCAGTGATCTTCTTTCCATAACAAACTGTCCTATCCATTCATATGCTGATGACTCCACTCTGCATTATTCAACTTCTTTCAACAGAAGACCCTCTCAACAGGAATTACATGACTCCAGACTGGAGGCTGCAGAACGCTTAACCTCAGACCTTGCTATCATTTCCGATTGGGGTAGAAGGAACCTTGTGTCCTTCAATGCCTCAAAAACCCAATTTCTCCACCTATCAACTCGACACAATCTTCCAAACACCTATCCCCTATTCTTCGACAACACCCAGCTGTCACCTTCTTCAACACTAAATATCCTCGGTCTATCCTGAACTCCAAATCTTAACTGGAAACTTCACATCTCCCCTCTTACTAAATCAGCTTCCTCGAGGTTGGGCATTCTGTATCGTTTCCGCCAGTTCTTCTCCCCCGCACAGTTGTTATCCATATACAGGGGCCTTGTCCGCGCTCGTATGGAGTATGCATCTCACGAGTGGGGGGGCTCCATTCACACAGCTCTTC
Source organism: Eriocheir sinensis (assembly GCF_024679095.1). Taxonomy (NCBI): domain Eukaryota; kingdom Metazoa; phylum Arthropoda; class Malacostraca; order Decapoda; family Varunidae; genus Eriocheir; species Eriocheir sinensis. The sequence goes on along the minus strand of NC_066524.1, from coordinate 3,867,034 downwards.
TGGACAGAGTGGATTCTAACCGCCATATTCTCAGTGAAGCTCTTCCCTCTTCGTCGAAGCGTCGCTTAGAGAGTGTGTTTCCGTTGAAGGGTATGCCCAGTCCCTAAATCTTTTCCCCCTTCGAAACAATCTTTCCGTGTAGTGTTGGTACAACTGCATATCAAACAAACGTTGAAAACCGAAACCTTAATGCAATTTAGGTACATTTCTATAATGGATTATATAGTGTGACTAATATTTATGTAAACAGTGGTTGATACAGTGACATACATTATATATAGCAGAAATTTTACATTGATGCATTTAATTGGTTGGTACCCGTGGCTATGTTTGCTTCGCTTTCATCTCATCCCGTTACCTGTGGGCGGAGCTTTGGAGACCTCGTTAGAATAAACTGCTTTTATTTTCTTTGTTTTCCTCCTGTTCCCTGAGACATCTCTTTCTCCCTTCGTTATTTCTCCCTTGTAAATATATTTTAAGTAGCTTTAGAGCTTCTATCAGTGGATGGAAAATGGTATCATCTATATTGGTGAGCTTTGCTAAGCTCCACCCACAGGTGACGTCATGAGTTTGGAGATTGGCTGTGGGAAACCCAGAACGGAGTACCATATAGCACCACATATTCATACAGACTTGTGAAACAAGCGCCCGGAGGACAAAGCCTCTTAGTCCGTCACTTTAAAACTCATCCCAGCAATCTTAGTTCATGCTTATGGTTCGAAGTGCCCGTCCTACAAACGCTCAAAAAAGAGAACTATTGTGAATAGTTGAGACTAAAGGGCGGGGCGTGCTGGTTGAGAGGTGTGTTCCAGTGTTGGCTTAAATTATCATAGGAACCGTGAAGTCTTGAATAAACAGAAAAATATTGTTTCTCGCATTGTATGACTTTTTACACAAGGCCTAGAAAATTTAAACTGTTCTTATACCCAATTAATAATACAGCAACATGGAAAAATGTTGTAATAAAGCATTAAATGTGCGAAGATATTAGCGAAGAGCGGGCCTTCACCTCCTCTTCGTCAAGAGAGGAAATTAGTTCATTTTTTTCCCGCTCGCCGCTTCGCGCGCTTCATCAAGGACACTCCTCGTCACTGAGAATACCGTTTGCTCCACGAAGCCTTGTTTCCTCGCGTGAAGGGGGAAAAGATAGTTTGAGAATTCCACCGTAAGGCTCTTCGTCTCATCAGCTCTCCTCCTCTTACTGCTAGTCTTCTACCATTCAAATTCCGCCGCCATGTTGCCTCCCTTTCTATCCTCTATCGATATTTTCACGCTGACTGCTCTTCTGAACTTACCAACTGCATGCCTCCCCCCCTCATGCGGCCCCGCCGCACACGACTCTCTACTCATCCCTTTACTGTCCAAATCCCTTACGCACGAGTTAACCAGCATCTTCACTCTTTCACCCCTCACGCTGGTAATCTCTGGAACGATCTTCCTTCAACTGTATTTCCTCCTGCCTATGACTTGAACTCATTCAAGAGGAAGGTATCAGGACTCCTCTTCTCACTGCTCTTTCGGCCACTTCTTCTGATTCTTTGCGGGAGCAGCGAGTAGCGGGTTTTCTTTTATTGTTTCCTTTTTGTGTGCCCTTGTGCTGTCTCCTTTGCTGAAAAAACACACACATATATATATATATATATATATATATATATATATATATATATATATATATATATATATATATATATATATATATATATATATATATATATATATATATATATATATATATATATATATATATATATATATATATATATATATATATATATATATATATATATATATATATATATATATATATATATATATATATATATATATATATATATATATATATATATATATATATATATATATCCATCATTTCTAGTTCTGTATTTATTTCATAGGTTAAGATTGTAAACAGGACCGTCGAGGCATTGCATCCTTACCTTATACCATTTTTTATATTTATTGTTGTCTGTTTAGTTCCGTTTAGAAATAGAAAATAGAAATAGAAAAGGCCTGAGACAACGGCGCCAAATTGTCGTTCTCAGCTTCTTATTTTTCCCGATTTCAGCCTATAAACTGTTAATTATAGAGGGTTTTGTGCAGTCATTATGCGTTCTTCTCTTCTTCTCTTCTTTGTTGGTTCCCTTTCAGCTTTGGATCGCTGCTCGGGTCTCTCCGTCGTCTATTCCTGTGTGAGAGTCTTTCTTTTAGTCCAGCACTTGACCAGATAAGTTTTCATGTGTCTCACTGTCGATCTGTCTATGTTCATGTCTCCTGTAAGTCCTAGCACTGTTCTAATACCCATGTCGTCATTCTCCTTCCTTCTCTCCCACTCATCTCTTCCTATGCTCTCAGCTACCTGTCTGTCTAACTCTTCTCTATCTTTCCTATAAGCACAGCACTCAACAATTAAATGGCCAAAAGTTTCTTTTTCTTCTCCACATAGTTTACATCCTTGTTCATTTATATCCATGTTTCTTCCATCCACTTCTAGTGTACCACTTCTGGCCTTAAAGAGCAACTTTCCTGCCCAGTCATCGTTATATATATCTTCTCTTCTTATTTTAATTTTACCTTTGTACCATGTCAATGTGCTTTTGGTTTCTACGCCATTTCTCCATTCTATGTGACCATTTTCTTTTATTTTACTTTTAATGTCCTTCATACTCAGCTCTTGGCACTGTACCTCCATTCCTTCTCTAGTTTTCAGTTTTACTATTTCTCTGTTCCATCTCTAAAAGCTTTGTATTCTTGCTTTGCCCATCTTTCTTCACTCATCATTTCAATTTTCCTCATAAAGCACAGTTTTCCTGTGCTTATTCTCTCTCTGAATGAGCTCCATCCCATCTCTCCTCGTAATGCTTCCACTGCTGTACTCTTGGGTGCTCCTAAGCACCATCTTGCCATAGAATTTTGGATGGTTTCTAATTTTCTAATGTCCTCCTTTCTGTATTTGGTCACTTCCGCTCCATAGAGCCACTGCGGTACTGCCATACCTTTCCATAGGCATCTTCCATGTTCATACTTGTTGATTACTCTGCTGCCAGCACTCATTATCATTCCCATCATCTTTCTTGCCTTGGCTTCATGGCTTTTCCTCTGGGCATCTCCTCCCACCCCCTCTTTGTTTATTTCCAGTCCTAAATATGTGATTTTTTCTACTACTTCAACAACGTTATTTCCAATTATCCACTGTCCATTTTCTGCCGTGTTGAACTCCATCATCTTACATTTTATGTTACTGAACTTCACTTCCCACTCCATTCCATATTCTGTGACAATCTTCAGCAGTCTGTCCATGTCTTCGGAATTTTCTGCCATCAATACCACATCGTCAGCATATCCCAGGCATCCAAGTTTCTTATTACCAATTCTTATTCCAATTTCAGATTTTCTTATTCTTGCAAATAACTCCTCTATGTATATATTAAAAAGTGTCGGTGACATCATGCATCCTTGCCTTACTCCTGTGTTATTTTTAATCCACCTGGTTTCTATTTCTCCCATCTTAAATTTCATTTTGTTATCTATATACATCTCCCTTATTATAGCAGTTATTTTCTTGTTCATTCCGACATGTTCAAGTAGCTTTATTAATTTTTCTCTATTTATGGCATCGTGCGCCTTTTCGATATCTATGAATCCGAGGTATAGTTCTTTTTTATTTCTTCTACTGTTGTCTATTATTTCCTTAATTACATATATATATTTTCCAAGCTACTCCTTCCTTCTCTGAAGCCACTTTGTTCTTCTCCCAGGACTTCTTTTTTCTATCCACCGTTGTATTTTTTCATTGATTATTAATCCTTATTATGCTGATGGGTCTGTAGTTACTTATTTCCTTCCTGTCTTTTCCACCTCCCTTATATATCAATTCTACCCTACTTTCTCTCCAGTCATCGGGGATTGCTCCAGTTTCAAATACAGTTTGGAATAATTTTAAATTGTAAATAGCCGATATAAGGCTCTTTCCTCCTTTTTTTATAAGTTCTGCTACTATTCCATCACACCCGCTGCCTTGTTATATTTCAATTTCTTGACTGCATTTATTACTTCTTCTTTGGTAATTATTTCATTTGTCACATATTTTTCTGAGAAAATCATTCTTATGTTGCTGTTACTCTGTAATGCCGGGATGTGCAGGGAGGAGGAAAAACTTAGAAATATAAGAAAAAAAAAACATAGGGTAAGTCATTATAAGTGATTATAAGTAATTATAAGTGATTGCAAGTAGTTATAAGTGGTCATAAGTAGACATAAGGAATTATAAGTCATTATAAGTCCATCATAGGTATGTAAGTAATTATGAGAAGCTATTATTAATCACAATCTATAATTCTAAGTATCGGAAGGCTTGTATTTGTCTCTATATTGTAGAACATAACAAATCCCCCCCCCCCCTCAGACTACAATTACACACGATGGTGCAATCTTTTCACAACACTGTCCCGCCAGAACTCGGCGTCTACCGTCCCTCCCTTTCCTCCCCTCCCCCTACCAGCGCACGCATTCGAAACAGTTGCCAGCCACCTTGCTTGTAAATGTCCTATCTGTTAAAGTCATCCACCTTACATAGATTTTTTCGCTGCTTCAAAAGTAAATTTCGTCGCATATGTAAACTACCCTAATTTTCCCTTACTTTTAAATAAAACCTTAATAGAGCATATTCAGCTACTCGGCCCCCCTTTTCCCGCTCTTACGGGACGCCGCCCTCGCCGCAGGGCGAGTATAAAAGCTCGGGGTGGCTTTTCCCGGCCCTCGCTCGCCCTCACTCATTCAACTCCTTTGCTCACAGGTATGTACGTGACTCTCCCGCCTTCCGTCTCCCCCATTTTTTCCCCCTACGTGCTCCCCAGTGTTAATTACCGCCTCCCCTTTGGCCAGTGTGTCTCTTAATTATCCTGTATATGCATTTCTGATCCCAGTAAATGAAATAGGCTCGCTCGCCCTCACTCATTCAACTCCTTTGCTCACAGGTCTGGTGGCCACTCTCTGCCACACCCACACACCCACAACACATACACCTACACGAAACCCGTGGTTCTTTCCCAATGTGTTCTTTTAAGTGTTAACCTCAGTACTCCTCTTATTTCCGTGATAGGGGTTGTAAGAAAGGAAAACCCCTTAAGCGTTCTTGCAGCCTGACGGGGTGCAAACGGGGACTCGAGTCCCAAAAAATTTCCTTCTTATCCCCTATTGCGGAAAGTACCTTGGGAGTATATAGGCGTATTACCATTAACCTGTAGTTTTTCTCTAGAGTGAGAAGTGTTAGTAAAATAGGTGGCTGTATATTTGTCGTTTTGACGGAAATTGTTCTCGCCGCGTCCGGGCCTTCCCCGGAGTGTAAGATTTCCCCTCCCTGAGCCTTTTCCTATATCATATGTACCTGGTTTGCCATAGATGTACACCCGCGCAAGGGTAAGGTTTTCGTAGAGAATTCTCAACCATGTTCTGACTACCATTGCGAGAGGAGAAACTAGAATTCAGTCGTGTGTCCATTCGCCCACTTCTGTCAGTTCGGGAAAAGCGTGCCTTCAATTAGCTGTTAACTGTGAACCGTGTCATCAGTTAAGACTATGTATACCTCCTAAACTAAGTATCACATGAATAAATGTACCAACCCATATTTATGGGCCTTTATTTCTTATCTCTTCTCCCCGTCGTGAGTTTTGTCCGGACGGCTGTGTAGTTAACATACTGTTAAGCCGGACGTGTTACTTGGGTTCCGTGTCGCCGTCAGGAGACCCCGTGGGAGGGAGATATGTAAACACTTTGCACAGCTTCTGTAGTTTAATATTCTTCCTTAGTAGTACACTTCACTCTGACTCTTCACTTACCACTAGCTTACTATGAATGGGACTGCCTCTCTCTCGCCCTCTTCTCCTATATATATCCAGAACAGTACAGTCTAGAATGTTACAGTATATTTTAGATCATACAAGAACATGTAGCAAAAATATGTGCGAGTTGGCAACACTTCCCGCCTGGCGCCTGGCCGCGCCCCGCGGGGCGCCTTGCTCCCCGCCCCCTTGCTCGTTTCTCCGGGAGCCTTCTAGAGGCCTATGGTCACCGGGGGAAGCTTCCAGCACAACACTATCCCCCCCCTCTTAATTGTGATCGTCCCGATCACACACTTAACTATATACAAACGTAAGAGAATTAATCAAAAACATAATAATCGTCGTATCGCTGTGGACGCCTGCGTTGTCTCTGTCTTCTGCTCGGTGTCTCCTGCACGTCTGTCTCCTGGTGCGCCTCGTCGTCGTCCGCTTCTTGGGGTGTCCCTGGAACATCTGCCGAAGCCGGGAGGTTATCTCCCTCGGCTGAAAGGTCCAGAAGGCTTATGTCGTCGTCGACCTCCTCTCGGTCCTGGACGTCCCTTTCGTTTTCGTCGGCTGCTGGGTGTCTGTAGTTGTTCCAGGTGTAGTTTCCCGGACCGTGGTACCTCCATAGGCGGTTGACGTGGACAACTTTCGGCTTGGTCCTTTCCGTTCTCCGGATTCGGTAAGTCACGTCGGAGAGGCGTTCTAGCACAGTGTAAGGGCCTTCCCAGGGGCTCTGTAACTTCGGAGACTGTCCTTTCTTCCTCTGCGGATTGTAAAGCCAGACTTGGTCTCCTTCCTTGAAGTCAACGTGGCTTGCCCTCATATTGTAGCCGCGCTTCATGGCCTCCCCGGAGAACTTCAAGGCACCACGGACTTGATGGTGCACCTCTTCCAGCCGTTCCTCTAGTTGACGGGCAAAACTGGAGGCGTCCCTTGGAAGGCTTTCCCCAGGAGGCCTTCCTGTCAGTAGGTCCACCGGCAATCGCAGCTCACGTCCAAACATCAGCTTTGCCGGTGAATACCCCGTAGTCTCGTGGGCGGCAGACCTGTAGGCCATGAGGAGCGCACGCAGCTTCTGATCCCATGAAGACTGATCATTGTTGCACTGCTTGGCCAACTCCTGGCCCAACGTCCAATTAAACCTCTCCACCATTCCATCTGACTGTGGGTGCAGAGGGGTGGTCCGGGTCTTCTTGATACCCAGAAGCTTGCAGCACTCAGCAAGGACTGTTGACTCAAAATTCCTTCCCTGGTCGGAATGGAGCTCGTTAGGCACACCGAAGCGACAGAAGAACTCCTCCACCAATACCTTGGCGATGGTAGTGGCTTCCTGGTCAGGGATGGCGTAGGCTTCCGGCTACTTGGTGAAGTAATCCATTGTGACGCAGATGTACCTATTTCCGTTCGTCGTCAGAGGCAAGGGTCCTGCTATATCCACTGCCACCCGTTCCATGGGGGCTCCAACCTGGTATAGTTGCAATGGGGCACGGTGGCGCTTCTTGGGGCCCTTCTTTGCACAGCACACCTCACACGCGTGACACCATTCTTCCACGTAATTCCTCATGCCAACCCAGTAGAACCTTTGGCGCAGGCGACTCAGTGTCTTCTTTACCCCAAGGTGTCCGCTGGTGATGCTATCGTGCATTTCTTTCAAGACGCCTTCCCGGGACTTCATAGGTAGCACCGTGGACCAGTAGTGGTCAAGACCATCATGAGAGACCCAGCGTCGCTGCAACACCCCGTTGTCCATCCGAAGAGTGTCCCACTGAGTCCAGTAATTCTTGGTGGTAGGGCTTTCTCTCGAGATTACTTCCCACCCAGGTCGCGTTGACGACTGACTCAGCCACTCCATAATTGGTCTCAGATCTCGGTCCTCCCGTTGCAGTTTTCCCAAGTCTTCCCATGGCACCTCCGCTGTCTGTTCCACTGTAGTGCGGCGGCACATATTCTGGACGCTTTCCCTCTGGAGGCAATGTTGACACTCAGGTAGGCAGGGGCGCCGGCTCAAGCTTTCCGCGTTACCGTGTGTTAGTCCAGATCGGTGCACAATAGTATAGTGATGCTGCTCTAGTTTACCTATCCAGCGAGCAAGCTGGCCCTCAGGGTTTTTCAGTGACTTCAGCCACCGCAATGCAGCGTGATCCGTGCGGATGGTGAAAGTTGCACCGTACAGGTAAGCATGGAAAAGTCAAGGCTCTTGACTACTGCCAGGAGTTCTTTCCGGGTCACGCAATAGTTTTTCTCGGCTGGAGTGAGCTTCTTGCTGAAGTAGGCCACAACCCGTTCCATGTCGGCACATGCCTGGGACAGCACTCCACCAATCCCCTCATCACTGGCATCACAATCCAGTATAAAAGGCTTAGAAGGGTCTGGGTAGGTGAGTACGGGCGAGCTGATGAGGGCCTCCTTGAGCTTCTCAAAGGCAACCTGAGTTTCCGCTGTCCACTCAAACTTGCGCCCCTTCTTCGTCAGGAGGTGCAGTGGTGCAGCAATCGTAGCGAAGCCTTTCACAAACCTGCGGTAGTATGAGCACAACCCGAGGAAGCTCCGCAGCTCCTTCACGTTGGTGGGTGTCGGCCAGTCCTTACCGCAGCCACCTTCTCAGGATCAGTGCGTACTCCAGCCTCGCTCACGATGTGTCCCAAGTATTGGACCTCCTTTTGGAACAGACAGCATTTCTTCGGGCTGAGCTTAAGGTGTGCAGCTCTAAACCGGGCGAAAACCTCTGATAGCCTTTCCATCTCCTGCTCGAAGGTCTGGCCAAAGACAATCACGTCGTCGAGGTAGATGAGTGCCGTCTTCCAGTGAAGTCCCTCCAGCACCCTCTCCATCAGCCGCTCGAACGTGGCCGGCGCGTTGCACAGGCCAAAGGGCATGACCTTAAACTGCCACAGGCCTTGACCGTAGGAGAAGACTGTTTTCTCTTTGTCCTGCTCCGCCATTTTGACTTGGTGATACCCAGACTTCATATCCAGTGTTGAAAACCACTTGGAGCCCACCAGGGCGTCGAGCGTGTCGTCGATCCGTGGGAGTGGGTATGAATCCTTGATGGTGAGATTGTTGAGGGCTCGGTAGTCCACGCAGCACCTGAGGGAACCGTCCTTTTTTCTGACGAGCACTACAGCAGACGCCCACGGGCTGCTGGACCGCTCGATTAACCCCTGTTGCCGGAGATCATCCATTACCTCATCCATCTCCTTGCGACGGGCTGGTGCCATCCTTCGAGGAGCTTGCTTCACTGGGCGGTGGCTACCTGTGTCGATGTGGTGCTCTACCAGATCCGTACACCCCAAGTCCAGGTCTCCTGTGGAAAACACATCTGCATTCCTTACGAGAAGCTCCCTGAGCTGTTCCACTTGGGGCTCCTCTAGACACTTGGAGCTCCTGTCAAACAGGTCGCGCAGGTAGTCGGGCAGCTCCTCCTGGGGCTTCGTCAGGGTTCTCCTGCAGACACAGGTTCTCGGTTCCTGGTCGATCTCTTGGCACAACCCCACCATGGTCCCTGGTTCTGTTTTCTTTGGGCTGAAGGAGACATTGGCCACGACGGCAGGCACTTCCGCTGCAGCAGGGTCTAACAAAGTACTGCCTACAATCACCCCGTTTTCTACCGGACATCGACTTCCACTCTCTACCACACACAGGCTAGCCGGGGGGGCACCCGTAATTTGACAGGGTAACAGCATCTCCGACCTCGCAGGGATAATGGTGGTGCGCTTGACCGTCACTGGCAGGTCTTCCTTGTTCACAGTCGTCAGTGGCACCCTCCTTCCTCCTACAGTCAGCTGCTTAGCGCGAAAGTCCAGCTCGCACCTGTGGGAGACAAGATAATCCATACCTAGGATGCAGGGGTCGTCCATGTCGGCCACGTACACAGAGAGGGACTCTTCCTTTCCTCCGAGCTCAAACTTCACGTCCACTGGACCTCTGAGCTCTGCATAGTGTCCAGTGACTCCGCACAGTCGATGCGACGTCTTAGGAAGCCGACGATGACTCACCACGTCAGGCCGCACTAATGTGCGTTCCGAGCCTGTGTCGACGACCACAGGCCACAACACTCCGTCAACCTTGCCCTCCACTTGGCAGCTCGTCATGGTGGTTCTCCTGCACATTGACATCGTCGGGGCATGTACAGGACAGACTGGTCGTTGCCCCCGTGAACCAGTCCTCCTTAGTTTCCCGAGTGGTGGTCCCTCGCCGGGGGCACAGTTTTCCGACACTCATTCTTCCAGTGCCCCTTTTCTCCACAGGTCCAGCACTTGGGTCCTTCTCTGGGCTTCTTCTTAACGCCACCTTCATATTCTTTCTTCCTCTTATAGCATTCGTTCTCCTTGTGCCCAACCTTCTCGCAGTACCAGCACGTTCCTTGGAACTTGTCTGTGTCGCTGACAGCGCCCTTTCGTGCCCGAAAGCCAGAAGTCGAGTCGTCCCTGAAGCTTGACAAGCTAGACCTAACAAAGGACTCAAACTCCATGGCACGTGCCAGAGCTTCCTGCATTGATGTTGGCTTAGCTTGGTTCACTTGTATCTTCAGCTGAGGGCTGTCCAGGGCATCGATGAATTGATCACGCAGCAAAACCGTCAGCAGGTCAGGGGTGGCACCTGGGTATGCCTTGTGCGCCATGCTCTCAAGGTCCTGAGCGAGTTCCTGAAGAGACTCGCCGCGCCTCCTGTTGCGGGTTCTGAACCTAACCCTGAAGAGTTCGTTCTGGTGCTTGGTCCCATATCGTTGCTCCAGCGCCTGTGCCAGCCCGCTGTAGCTGCCCTTTGTCGCATTATCGAGCTGAGCAAGGACCTCCAGCGCCGCCCCTTTCAGGCTAGTGGCCAGCTGTACCGCGCACTCTTGGTCATCCCATCCGTTCCGAGCTGCCAACAGCTCAAACTGAGCGCGGTAAGCCTCCCAGGAGACCTTGCCATCAAACTCCTGAGGCTTCTTTCTTACAGGCGAACCCAGCAGACTCATGGGGCTGGCGGAACTTCTTGCGGGGATAAACTCAGGCGAAACAGGGCTCAAACTACCCCGGACTTGCGTAGGAGAAGCATCTTGGGTACAACTAGCCCCTGCAGGCACTGGCCGTCCGTTTCCAGCCAAGCAGTCTTCAAGGGCCTTCACTCTGTCACTTACGTCACAAACTGCCTGTTCAGTACGGTTCACCTTTCCTTGCACTACTAATATTTCTTTGTGTGTCGTCTCCCGTACCACCTCCATCTCTTTTTGAAGATTTGTGTGTTCTTTCTCCACTTCTATCAGGCGTTGTCCCAAGTTTGTGGTCACATCAGTCATTTCTCTTCGCACTGACTCACTTCCATCTTGTACTGCTTTTAGCTGTAGCTGTAATCCTGTGAAGCGATCTTCTAGCTGTTCTTTGAGTTCTTCGAGTGTTCCTTCATGTTGTTGCTGTGCTCTTTCTTGTTGTTGCTGTGCTCTTTCTTGTTGTTCTTTGAGTTCTTGGTGTGCTCTTTCTTGTTGTTCTTTGAGTTCTTGGTGTGCTCTTTCTTGTTGTTCTTTGAGTTCTTGGTGTGCTCTTTCTTGTTGTTCTTTGAGTTCTTGGAGTGTTCTTTCTTGTTGTTGCTGTGCTCTTTCTTGTTTCTCCCCCTGTAGTCTCAAGGCTTCCAAAAGTTCAGTCAACATGTCGTCCCTCTGGGCAGCTTGGGAACGAGTCTCCATGGCGAAAAAACAAATGGCTACACTCCTGACACCAGTGTTAAGCCGGACGTGTTACTTGGGTTCCGTGTCGCCGTCAGGAGACTCCGTGGGAGGGAGATATGTAAACACTTTGCACAGCTTCCGTAGTTTAATATTCTTCCTTAGTAGTACACTTCACTCTGACTCTTCACTGACCACTAGCTTACTATGACTGGGACTGACTCTCTCTCGCCCTCTTCTCCTATATATATCCAGAACAGTACAGTCTAGAATGTTACAGTATATTTTAGATCATACAAGAACATGTAGCAAAAATATGTGCGAGTTGGCAACACTTCCCGCCTGGCGCCTTGCTCCCCGCCCCCTTGCTCGTTTCTCCGGGAGCCTTCTAGAGGCCCATGGTCACCGGGGGAAGCTTCCAGCACAACAATACCCTTTTACCACCCCGAGTTTCCCCGCTCACCACGTACGTTACCCCCTGTCCAAGGAATCAGAGTCTCGCTCTGGGTCACTTTAACCCCTAATTAAGTCCTTAGTCTTTTTATATACATATACTTTAAGGTTCCCAGTGAGCTACCGGTGACATAGTTCATCGGTAGATCTCTGGGTGGTGGCGCAGCAACTCTACCCCCAGGGTGAGTCCACATTAATTTATCCCCAGATTCTCCATTAGTTGAATTTTCTTTTAACATCATATAGTGCCCCGAATTTCCGGGCACGACAACTCTTATTTTTATTTTGTATGATTTTTTTCCAGTAGTCCTCTATTATTTTGCTGATCTCTCTTTCATCATCTGTATCTCACTTCTTTCCTTTTAATATGGTGGTTCTTGAGTTTAAGGGCTGCAGACCTTCTTTCAACTTTTTCCAGCTTTCTCTCTCTCTTTCCCCTCTTGGTAGTTTGTTAATCACATCTGCCTTTTCCTTTTCCCATTTAGATATCTTTGTTTGTATCAACTGTTGTGTTTGTTGTTTTACTTTACAGTATTCTTTCCATTTCTCTTCCCATTTGCTATTTTCTGCATCTCCTTTTTCTACTGCCTTCTTAATTTTTCTCTGTTCCCTATTAACTTCTTTTCTTTTGTTTACAACCTTTTTTATTTCTGCGTCCCACCATCCTTAGTTTTCTGTTGGAGGTAAGTGTTTTCTTTATGCCCACATGCTTTCTTGCTTCTTCTACCATTTTCATTTTCATGTCCTTTTCCCACTGGTCTATTGTTCTTTCTTTCCTGTCCACTTCTACCTGCATTGATGTTTCTATGTCTTCGTTATTATCGTATCCATTTTGCTTTTGTTAGACTTCACTTCGTTTCTCTATGTTCTTTATTCATTTTTATTCCCCTCTGTTTTCCTTGCCTTTTTTCCATGGTTATTCCTATCATCACATGATCTGAAATGTCGATGTTTTCATTTGTCCAAAATTTTGTATCGGGTCTGTCTGCAGCTTCATTAACAACACCAGTACCTCGCCATGCTGTATGCTTTTCCATCTCTCAGTTCTTTAAAGTCATGTTGGCTGTTTCTGCAAAGTCTATAAGTATTTCGCCAATTTTAATTATTGGTTCATTTCTAATTCCTATATGACCATTAAAATCACCCATGATTATCCATTGGTCTTTTCCGATGAGTTTCTTAGTTTCTTTAAGTATATATGAGTGGCTGCGTGCGACAATTAAGGGGCCAAGCGCCAACCACCGTGAAATTGAGTTATAGTCCGGCCGCTAAGGACCAAGAGGATGGGGACATGCCGGATAAAAGCACCAAATTTTGTTCAGGCATTCTACAGGGTCCTAGCTATGATTTTGAGAGGGGAGACAAACGATCCAATCACTCAGACGCCTCTACGAACCATTTTTGTGATAACGGCTAATTTTCACTTGGAAAAATCTTGATGAAATCAAGATTCGCCTTTAATGGCAAAAGAAATATTCCGTATGTGCAATACATCCACTAGTTTGTTATTTTTTCATCCTTTCTTATACTTCAAGATCACACTTTTCAAATCTTACCAGGACAACCGTTCTATTACAATGGAATTTAGGCTTACATGTATGACCATGAATTACTTACGTACATGTACTTAGTTAAGGTTGCAACAATGTCTCCATGAGAGTAGATGTGGTATGGGACAGGTACCTGGACAACAGTATCAAAGAATCAACCAGAGAGAAACGGGGGAAAGGTGTACGAAGGAAGGTGGCAGGCCAGACCAAGGTCCCAGGCAATTGGCCCGATTTCCTGCGTGACTCCACAAACAAGGTAGAACTCTTCCAGTTCCTATCAGAGAAGATTGTATCCACTTCCTTCCCAGACGGAAAGCAGGTCTTTGTAACATCTGGAACCTCTGTAGTCTGCAGTGGCACTGACCACTCGATGCCGCCATGTGACCACGAAGAGGCAGACACAAGAATTGTGGTCCATCTACAAGATGCCCTGGAGAGTGGATGCACCGCATGCTTGGTACGCACCGTGGATACTGACGTTCTTGTCATCCTCATCGGGAAGTATCACTTTCTAGCCAGCAAGTATCCATCGGCTGACATCTGGGTCGCCTTCGGCAGTGGCAAAAACTTCCTTTTCCTACACATCAATGCCATCTGTAGTACTCTGGGCAAAGAGAAGTCCACAGCGCTACCAGTGTTCCACAGCTTCACAGGGTGTGATACGACTTCTTCTTTCTTTGGAAAGGGAAAAAAGTCGGTTTGGGAAGCATGGGGTGCCTATACCGAAGTCACAGATGCCTTCAACTTCATCGTAGAACATCCACATGCACAAATCACCGTGGATTGCCAGGAGTTCCAGATGCTGGAACGTTTCACAGTCGTTATATATGACAAGACCAGCCCTCTAGTGTCGGTGAATGAAGCAAGAAAGGAACTGTTTTGCCAGAAAAACAGAACGATGGAGAACATTCCCCCAACTCAACAGGCCCTGCTGCAGCACACCAAGCGTGCAGTGTACCAGGCTGGCATTTGGACAACCTGTCACCAGGCCCAACAACAGACACCAACTGCTGAAGGCTGTGGTTGGACACTGGATGCAGAAACAAAGTCCTGGGTTCCTGTCTGGAGCTCGCTGCCTGCGGCAGCAAAGGCTGTAAGTGAACTTGTGAGGTGTGCCTGCAAAAGTGCTGCAGGTTGCGGCGGGAGATGTTCATGCAAGAAAGCCAACTGGAAATGCACCGAACTGTGCAGCTGCAAATGTGAGAAGTAAACACATAATTACAATTATGAATCATACCTGCATTGGTGCTTAACAAAGACATGGCATTCCTACAGCTGTACAAGAAGAACATGATTGTTGTATAATGAGTTTAATGAATACTTATTTCATTTTTGAATTGCAAGGAGTATGTTTTAATTCGTGTTCTACTATTAAAATACATGGCATTTCGCGATGTCCGCAGGGGAGTTTAAAGTCGAATAAATATTGAATTTATGTTTTTTTGACAGCCATATTGAAATATTTTGTTCTGGAGTTATTAAATAATAATAATAAGATAACTTGCATCCAATAAACATTATCCTTATGACTATTCTTTTAAAAACCCCATTTACCCTAATTTCCACATGCGGAAATATCAAAATAATAAAGAAACGCTCCTTATAGCCATCTGAGTGATGGGATCATTTGTCTCCCCTCTCAAAATCATAGCTAGGAGCCTGTAGATCGAGTGCCTGAAAAAAGTTTGGTGCTTTTATCCGGCATGTCCCCATCATTTCACTAAGCTACCAGACTATTAATAGTGTACTTAGCTCTATAATTTCCCCTTCTTCTTAGAAACAACATTAACATGATCGTAGCTCTGCTGTGCGTGCAGCAAACGTTGATTAACCATAGTAGTGTGTAGCTCATCAACATGCATGTCATTGCCATCACCGTCTCATTCAGTAAATAAATAAAAAATAAATAAAAAATTGTACAAAATATCATTTTGTACAATTTTTTATTTCCTTCTCTATTTTCTGGCTTTTCTACGCCCATGTACACTGTTGTTATCCGTCTTGATTGTATATTTTCTGTTATCTTCACTGTCAGGATATCTTGAAATGCCAGAATTTTTACTCTTTATTACACTCCCACACGACCACCGCGCGTAACGAAACACACGAGAAATTAATCCAGACAAGGAAAGGTTTGCCGGCGCCGGGGATCGAACTCGCGACCAGCGTAACGGGAGAGCCACTCCTTTACCAGTCGGCCAAAGAAGTACCCCCCTGGCTAAGTGGGTTATGGAAGGTTCGCCCATCAGGCAAGTCAGCACTATACAATCTCCTTTTTCAATGCCTCCGTCTTTCACATCGACTTCCTCAATTTGTTGGCGATATTTATCTCGTACTATAATACCAACTCCTCCTCCTTTTTTTTCACCGACTGCTCTTCCTTTTCCAATTCCTTTCCATCCTCCTTCTTGCCAGGCAATGCTCCCGTTATAAATGGGAAAATCTAGTTAGGTGAGTACGATATCGCGGCATCCCTTGGAGGGACCTTACACGGGAGAGTCACCTGTGACATCAAGATCACCCGTGGCAGTGGCGGAGCAGCACCCTTCTGCGTCACCAGTGCTGCGTGGGTGGTGCTGACCCTTACCTGCCTCAGCACCTCGCGGCACACACTGTCAGCACCTCCTGGTTGTGGGGAGCCCCGTGCAGGAGGCGTGTGCTGACCTCACCCTCCCTCGGGCAGTAACATATGTGCTGAGTGGCTGCCATCGTGTGTGCTGGTGTGTGTGTGGCCTCGATTTCTTCCCCCTACAAGCACCGCAGACCAGGAAGACCATTGTAAAAAGAAGACCAGTGGAAGAAGAAGACCACTGGGAGAAGAAGAAGACCATTGGAATAAGAAAAAGACCATTGGAATAAGAAAAAGACCCCCGGAAGAAGAAGACCATTTGAAGAAGAAGACCTTTGGAAGAGAAAACCAGGGAGAAGGGAAGACAGGGGCTGAGTGAGGGCTGTACTTGGACTGATGGGAGACAGACACACGGACAGCTTAAAAGTGTAAAGTGAGAGCAACCTGATGACATTTTGGCGGAGAATTGAAAACGGCAGCCTCATAAGACACCCCAGAAGAAGAAACGGAGAGAAAAAGAGAGAGGAAGGAGTACCAAGGTGTTCAGCTCTAGCAGAAGGGGTCGGAGGCTACTGAAGAAAGTGTGCGGCAGAGTGAGGCGAGGCGCGGCTGTAGTGAGCCATGCTGCCCAAAAGGAATGTCTCGGCGGAGGACCTGGTGGATGCTGACACTGAGGAGGTGGTGAGTGGCCCAGCAGCTGTTTGGGGGGGTATTATTTTTTATTTACAAGAAAGGAAGCAGCTCTATGGCATAAAAAAAGAGAAAAAAAATGCCTGTTAATCGCTGCTCCAGAAGTACACTCGTCTGTGCGTTAGATTAGTTTAGGGTTGATTCTGTGGTATTATTCTATATTGTCACCACTTTCACTCCCACAAACACCTTGGTGCTCTATGAAGGGTTCAGTGTCCATACAACACATTGCCGTATTGCTTTGCCGTCGGAAATCACTCGTTCTTGTGATGTATAAAAAAAGGCATTGGAAGATGAGCAGTGTTGCCAACGATCCAACACATGGTTAGCGATTAGCCCACGCAAGGTCCACCACGCATGGTTATTTTTTTTAGAACACGCACCTTTACCCAAAAGGTTTTATGAAGGTTTGGGCCGGGTATAGTATTTGGTAAAGGTGCATGTTCTAAAAAATAAAATAACCACGCTTGGTGGACCTGGTCTCACGTGTGTCGGCTAATCGCTAACTTAGCGTACCATTGCTAACCTAGCGTACCATCGCTAACCGGATTGTTGGCAGCACTGCTCAACTCCCAATGGCCGTCGCCGCCATCAAAACAAATTAATGTTATGTAAATGCCTTTTCACTACCATTACCACTTTTCTTTACTTTTAAGTTTTTCTGCCTTCATATTATGGTTAAGGGGGTACAGGACACCTGAGGTCAACTAACTAAACTATCGGGTATTGCGGTAAAACTAAGTAGGCATTTATGTTGCCAACATTTTGTATGAGCCAGAACAATGTATGCATACTTATATGTATACTCAAGGTATACATGTGCATATACGTGTAGCGACACTTAAAATTGCACAGCACCATTAATACATAGCCAATCACTTTCATTTTTTGGCTGTGAATAGTCTTTAGGTATGCCTAGAGCCCTATGGAAAATATTCTGAAAGTTTTCCATATAGAAAGGCATAATGGTATTTCTTTTATTATGTTTGTCGAACATCGCGTAAAATCGTGTTTTTTTTGTTACTTTTTCCTCTTATACTCCTATCTCCTTTACCCTATCAACAATTTATAATCATAGGTCCCAAGCTACTTGTACGATCAACATTCCCTGCCCTTTTCACGTAAATCTGATTGATTTAAAATTTTCTACGATTAAAAAAAAAAGACAAATTTTTAACCTTTAACTCAGTCCATTTAAACCCGTGCCAGACATTTAAAATTTGTGCTACGAGGAAAACATTGCTCGGGGCGGTGGCTGAACGGATAGCAAGACGGCCTCGCATTCAGGAGGACGCGAGTTCAATCCCTGACCGGTGCCACCAAGCCGGGATTTTTCAGCCGCCACTGAGTGGCTTAAAACAACCCACATGCTGTCCAGATTTACATAGATTTACATAGAAAATCAGACCACACAGACCCCATGGTCCAGACTTGGTGGTCTGTCCTTAAACCTAATTGATTTTACATTAATCAGAAGACTCCAAAACGTTGCACTTCTACTCTAGTTGATATTAAGTTGAAGGAAGTGACGGTCGAGCTTGTTTTTGAAGGAGTCAATCGTGTTACACTGGACCACTGATGGTGGAAGCTTATTCCATTCTCGCACTACAACGTTGGTGAAGAAAAATTTTGTGCAGTCTGAATTTACTTGTCTACATCTGAGTTTTACGCCATTGTTCCTCGTGCGCAGACTGTCATCGATCATAAACAATGTTGATCTGTCTACATTCGTGAAACCATTAAGTATTTTTTAAACATTCGATCAATTTTCCTCGGAGGCGACGTTTCTCAAGAGAGAACATGTTAAGGGTAGAAAGCCTTTCTTCGTAGGATTTGTTGCGCAAGGAAGGGATCATTTTCGTTGCCCGACGCTGAACACCTTCTAATTTAGCAATATCCTTTGCATGGTGGGGGGACCAAAACTGTACCGCATATTCCAAGTGGGGTCTGACTAAACTGTTGTAGAGCGGGAGTATTACATCTTTATTCTTGAATACAAAGTTTCTTTTAATGAAGCCCAACATTCTGTTCGCTTTATTTGCTGCATCGATGCATTGCTGTGAGAATTTGAGGTTTGACGCGATTTTGACCCCCAAGTCTTTGACGCATTGAACGCTTTTGAGTTTAACGCCGCGCATTTCGTAGTCGAACTTCTTATTCCTCGTTCCAACTTGAAGGACCTGGCACTTGTCTACGTTAAAGGGCATCTCCCATCTATCCGACCAAGCTGAAATTTTGTGCAAATCCTCTTGGAGGCTTTGCCTGTCTTAGTCAGTGATAACCGAGTTACCAATCTTTGTGTCGTCTGCAAATTTACTAATGCGGTTATTGAGTCCAACATCCACGTCGTTGATGTAAATAATGAAGAGCACTGGGCCAAGGACCGAGCCCTGAGGGACGCCACTAGTGACAGGCGCCCACTCTGAGTTAAATCCATCAATCACTACTCTTTGTTGTCTGTTGCTCAACCAATTCGCGATCCATTGGTTTACTTGACCGTCAATACCTATTTGCTTTAATTTGTAAAGTAATTTATGATGCGGGACTTTATCAAACGCTTTCTGGAAATCAAGATAGACTACGTCCAGTGATTTGGTTACGTCATAAACAGTGAAGAGGTCGTTATAAAAGGTTAATAGGTTTGATAGGCAGGATCTTTTGTTTCGGAAGCCATGTTGTGAGTCCCCAGTCAATGAGTGACTTTCAAGGTAACTCACAATTTTATCTCTAATTATGCCCTCAAGTAGCTTACCTACAACCAAAGTTAGACTAATGGGCCTGTAATTACCTGGTACTTTTTTGTCTCCTTTCTTGAAAATCGGTGTCACGTTAGCCTTTTTCCAATCTGAAGGGACGATGCCTTGTCGCAAGGACATATTGAATACAGTTGTGAGGGAGGAGAGTATTTCGCTCTTCGTTTCTTTCAGCAGAGTTGGATATACTTTGTCAGGTCCAGGACTTTTATTTGTTTTAAGTGAATGGAGAGCTTTAAGGACTTCATCGGTTGTTATTTCAAAATTAGGCAATGCATGCTCGAGATTTACAATAGTACTGGTGTTGGTGGTAGCGAGAGGAAGACTGTTAGTATTAAACACCGAGGAAAAGTAATTGTTTAAGAGGTTAGCAATGTGTTGGCTGTCAGTCACTAGTGCACCGTCGCTGTTTGTTAAAGGTCCAATACCACTTTTGATCGCCTTTCTGTTGTTTATGTAACTGAAGAAAGATTTCGGGTTATTTTTACAGTTGGCTGCAATATTTTCTTCATATCTACGCTTTGCCTGACCTACTAGTCTTTTTACTCGTCGCCTGGCATCATTATAGAGTCTAATGTTCTCGGGCGCGCTTTGTTCTTTCTTTAACCTGTAAAACAATTTTCTCTCATTGACTGATTGTTTAATTTCGCTATTAAACCACGGTGGGCTTTTATTCGTGTTAATTCGCTTCTCGCACAAGGGGACGAATGTGTTCTGCTGAGTGAGTAAGTGATTTTTAAGGCTTAGCCAGGCTTCCTCTACGCTGTCATCTGATAGTTGCATTTCTGTTACTTTTTGTCGGATTTCTACGAAGTTAGCTCTTTTGAAATTGGGCACTTTTACTTTATTTTCAGTCACTGATGATTGAGCTTTAATGTCGACGCGCACTAATTTATGATCGCAAGAACCGAGGTGTTCTCCTACCGTGACATTACTGACAAGGTTATCTTGGGTCGTTATAACAAGGTCGAGTATATTATTTTGTCGAGTTGGCTCAGAAACCATTTGGCTTAGATAATTTTCTTCTAGAAATTCGATCATTCTATGTGACTCGCCTTCTGTACCTGACAGTGTCGCCCAGTCGATATGGGGGAGGTTAAAGTCTCCTAATATCAGTGAGTCGCTGTTATTAAGTGACTGCCTTAAGACGCTGTACATTTCAAGGTCGCCATCGACTGATTGCCCGGGAGGTCTGTAGGTGACAGATATATTTAAATTGACTTTTGCAATGTTTACTCGCACGCACAAATGTTCAACGTTACTGTTTCCCGGTGTTTTGTCAGTGGGTTGCAAATAGCTTTTGACATAAAGGGCGACGCCACCGCCTCTACGGTTTACACTATCTTTGTTGAAGAGTCTGTAGCCATCTATGTTGTATTCGGAACTTAAATCAATATTTGTGGTGTCGATAAATGTTTCGGTTATAGCAATTATGTCAAAATTTTCTGTTAAAGCAAGACATCTCAGTTCATCAAATTTGTTTCTTAGGCTACGCGCATTGAAACTACCTATCAACCCGGACTCTAGATTCTAGGATTAAAGATGAGCTCTGGGAGGGCAGCATGAGCCCATGCAAGATGGCGCCACTATAAACACTCGCCTGCGCCAGAACGGGCTGGGCCGACCATCAGGACCCACCGGAAAGAAGCCCTGGACCGACCATCAGGATCCACCGGGAAGAAGCCTACCGGCGCAATAGGCCAAGATGTAAAAAAAAAAAAAAAAAAAGGTAGAAGAATGTTTTTAACCCAGTGTTGCAAAATGCTATATTCTGATCAAAACACTCCCCTCAGGTGTTGCGTACCCCCTTAACCCTTAGATTACGGTGATCGTATATATAAGTGCACTACCACACGCCCCACCTGTACGGGGATCATATATATAATCATCACACTCTACGCTCCCTACGTTTCAAATATACCGCCAGTTCTTGACTCAGAAGAATGGTGGAGGCATCTGGCATCCGTACACACACTCATTCGTCTCCAGTGCGCAGCCTACCGTAGGCCACAGATCATTCTCCACTTTTGTTCGGAATACATCTGGCATGTCTCGTGACGCGTCAAGCAGTTCCTCTGCTCCAGGCGGAAGTAGAGTGCGGGCGAATTAAAGTGACTGTGACTTTGATGACTGCTATGGTAGTGACATTGACAGAGGAGGGAGGGGCAAGTAGGTAGGGAGAGAGAAAGAGAGAGAGAGAGTGGGGTGCTTCCACGCGACGCGTCACGGCCACGAGAAAATGCGCAATATTTTCGGCTGTCATAACTTTTTTATTATTATTAGGAGAGAAGTTTTATTACACCACCATATATACTAGATGAATATACAATTATTGGAAAGAAGAAAGATACCATTTCCACCTCTTTTAAATGCCTAAATTTTCCCCGTGCACAGCATCCAGAGATATATATCGCCACCCCTACTCTAAGGGGTAAGGTAAATGTATTTCGTCCCTTAAGTATAATATTGAGGCATAATGTATTTT